>NC_082715.1:159592949-159900311 GCF_030144855.1 Hypanus sabinus | reverse complement strand
AACAACAGGCAATTGGCTGTGGTCATTAATCCATAACAAAAATGGCAGAAGCAGACCGAACAAAATAGAAGTGTAGGCAATATAGTGTGGAGTATCTGAAATATGGATTTATACCAGCACCAAGCAACCAACAATGTCTGTTGTGTGAAAAAGTTTTTTCAAATGAGGCAATGTATCATGTCCATTCTGCTCAAACGCTTGAAGAGAATATATTGATAAAGAGCTTGATAAAGACAAGAGCTTGGCTTATTTTCAGTCATGTTGAGAAAGCCTTCAGAAATGGAAGACACTTGTTTGCCTGCAATTAACAGCAAAACAGTGATGATTTGCATACCTCATACAACATCTTATTGCTCATTGCTTAATCTGGAAAGCCCCAAACAATCATTAAAGCAATTTGCTCAGTAGCAATTCTGTTCAAAAACGAATAGCTGAAATGTCTGGGAATGTGAATGACATATTGTGCAATATACTTAGGACAACAGGGTTTGCTCTGCAATTGGATGAATCAACTTTGCCAGTCAACTTTTTCTTCACTTCCTTATACATAAAAGCCAAAGAGAGGGCATATAATAGAGCAAAAATTAGTGGGAAGTTAGAGGATTGGGAAACTTTAAAAAAAAAAACAACAGAAGGCAACTAAAAAAGTAAGAAGGTAAAGGTAGAATACAAAAGTAAGCGAGCCAGTAATATTAAAGAGGATACCAAAAGTTTTTTCAGATGCATAAAGAATAAAAGAGAGGCGCGAGTGGATACTGGAAAACAATGCTGGGGAAGTAGTAGCGGGCAACAAGGAAATGGCGGGTGAACTGAATAAGTATTTTGCATCAGACTTCACTATGGAAGATACTAGCAGTATGGTGGAAGTTCCAGGTCTTGAGGGTCATAAGGGGAGTGAAGCTGCCATTACTAGGGAGAAGGTTCTTAGAAAACTGAAAGGTTTGAAGGTGGATATAGCACCTGGACCAGATGGTGTACACCCCAGGATTCTGAAAGAGGTTGCAAAGAGATTGTGGAGGCATCAGTAATGATCTTTCAAAAATCACTAGATTCTGGAATGGTTCTGGAAGACTGGAAGTTTGCAAATGTCACTCTGCTTTTCAAGAAGGGAAGAAGGCAGAAGAAAAGAAACTATAGGCTGGTTAGTCTGATCTCAGGGTACTTGGAGGCACATGATAAAATAGGCTGTAGTCAGCATGGTTTCCTCAAGGGAAAATCTTGCCTGGCAAGTCTAGAAATTCTTTGGAGAAATAACAAGCAGGATGGTCAAAGGAGAATTGCTTGATGTTCTGTACTAGGATTTTTAGAAGGCCTTTGACATAAGCCTGCTTAACAAGCTACAAGCCCATGATATCACAGGGAAGATTCTCGTATGGACGAAACAGTGGCTGATCGGCAGAAAACAGTGGAAATAAAGGGAGCCTTTTCTGGTTAGCTACTGGTGACCAGTGGTGTTCCACAGGGTTCTGTGTTGGGACCGATTCCTTTTACATTTTAGATGTCACTGACTTCGATGATGGAATTGATGATTTTGTTGCAGAGTTTCCAGGCGATATGAAGGTAGGTGGTGGGGCAGGTAGTTTTGAGGAAATAGAGAGGCTACAGAAGAACTTGGATTAGGAGAATAGGTAAAGAAACGGCAGATGGAATAGTGTCAGGAAGTGTATGGTCATGCACTTTGGTAGAAGGAATTATTGTGTTAACTACTTTCTAACTGGAGAGGAAATACAAAAGTCTGAGGCACAAAGAGATTTAGGAGTCCTTGTGCAGGTTTCCCTGAAGGTTAATTAGGTTGAGTCTGTGTGAGGAAGGCAAATGCGATGTTAGCATTTATTTTAAGAGGACTAGAATATAAAAGCAAGGATATTGAAACTGGTGAGGCCTCACTTGGAGTATCATGTGCAGTTTTGGGCCTCTTATGTGTGGGAACTGGAGAGGGTTCAAAGGAGGTTTGTGAAAATAATTCCAGGATTAAACGACTTGTCTTATGAAGAGCATTTGATGGCTCTGGGCCAGTACTCACTGGAATTTAGAAGAATGAAGAGTGACAGAATTGAAACCTATTGAATTGTGAAAGATCTTGATAGAGTGGACGTGGAAAGGACGTTTCCTATGGTGGGAGAGTCTAAGACCAGAGGGCACAGCCTCAGAATAGAGGGGCATCCTTTTAGAACGGAGATGAGAATGAATTTCTTTAGCCAGAGAGGGGTGACTCTGTGGAACCCATTGCCACAGGCAGCTGTGGAGGCCAGGTCTTTGTATTTAAGTCAGAGGTTGATAGATTCTTGATTGGTTAGGGCATCAAGGGATAGAGGGGGCAGGCAGGAGATTGGGGCTGAGAGGAAAAATGATCAGCCGTGATGAATTGACAGAGCAGACTCAATGGGCCAAATGGCCTAATACTACTCCAATATCTAATGGTTTTCTGGTCTTAATGTTCACTTAGTAAAAGATGAAAGCATGATTCAAGAATTGTTATTTGCAAGGGGATGAGAAGCAGCAAAAATATTTTGGGCTGTTGAGCAATTTTTCCAAGGAGAATGATGTTCGCTCACCAGTATTCCTGCTTGTGCCACAGGTGTGGCACCATCAGTGACAGGATGCCACAGTACAGTTATACTTTGAAAAAAGCAGTACCTAACATTCACAGTGTAATTCACAGACAGCATCTTGTCGCAAAAAAACTTGCATGGTCGGCTGCACAATTCATTAAAAACTTATCACGGCAGTAAATAAAATCAAGTTGCATGCTCTCAATTCTCAACTATTTTGAGAGCTTTTTATTGAGAATGATGAACAATTTGAGTATTTGATGTTGCACACAGAACTCAGAATCCTCTCAAAGGAATCTTCGAGAGATGCTTTTATGCACTTTTTGAAACTGATAAAATTCTTCGAAGACTCAAATGCTTCATTCAGAAATCAAATCAATAATCTCCATATTTGTCCAATTTATTCATATTGGCTGTCACGAGCTTTGTCAATTTCCAAGCATTAATTTGGAAGCAAAAGAATGAATACCAGATGATCTTCAAATGTACTGTACCTACCTGAGTGAGCTACATAAAGGCATGTCCATAAGACCACGACATAGGAGCAGAATTAGGTCATTTGGCCCATCCAGCCTGCTCCGCCATTCAATCATGACTGACCCTTTTCTTCCCTCCTCAACTCCATTTCCCAGCCTTCTCCCTGCAACCTCTGCCTTAAAATACACCCAGTGACCTGGCATTCACAGCTTCCTGTGGTAATAAATTCTAAGAATTCACCACCATCTGGCTAAAGAAACTTCTCTGCATCTCTGCTTTAACTGGATGCCCCTCTATCCTGAGGCTGTGACCTCTTGTCCTAAATTACCCCACCATGGGAAACATCCTTTCCACATCTACTGTCTAGGCCTTTTAACATTCAAAAGGTTTCAATGAGGTGCTCCTCATCCTAAATTCCAGTCAGTACAGACCCAGGGCCATCAAAAGTTCCTTATATGATAACCCTTTCATCCCCAGAATCATCCTTGTGAATCTCCTTTGAACCCCCTCTAATATCAAGAGCTCAAAACTGTTCACAATACTCAAGTGCGGCCTCACCAGTGCCTTATAAAGCCTGAGCATACATCCCCTGCTCTTACATTGAAGACCTCCTGAAATTACTGCTAACATTGCATTTGCCTTCCTCGCCACCAATCTTACCTGCAAGATAACCTTCAGGGTGTTCTGCACAAGGACTCAAGTTCCTTTGCATCTCAGACTCCTGGATTTTCACCCCGTTTAGAAAATAGTCTGCACATTTATTTCGACTACCATTGTGCATGGCCATGCATCATCCAACATTGTTTTTCATTTGCCACTCTCTTGCCTGATCTTCTAATCTAAGTCCTATTGCAGCCCACCTGTTTCCTCAACGCTACTTGCCCCTACACCAATCTTTGTATCATTTGCTAACTTGGCAACAAAGCTGTCTATTTCACCATCTAAATCATTTATATACAGCATAAAAAGAAGCGGTCCCAACACTGACCCCTGTGAAACACCACTAGTCACTGGCAGCCAACCAGACAAGGATCCTTTTATTCCCACTCATGGCCATCTACCCATGAGCCAGTGCTCTAACCATGCCAGTAACTTTCCTGGAATACCATGGGCTCTTAACTTGGTAAGCAGCCTCATGTGTGGCACCTTGTCAAAGGCCTTCTGAAAGTCCAAATGTACAACTTCCACTTCATCCCCCTTATCTATCCTACTTGTAATTTCCTCAATGAATTGTAATCGCCTCGATGACTTGTAATCTCCTCAAAGACATGTCAGCTCGATTTCAGGGTCTTCTGTCGATCCAGATTCGATATTGGGTAATGAATTAATTCTTGAACTCTTGTAATGTGGAATTAACAGGAACGATGAAGGAAGAACTGATCTCATTGCAAAATGACTTTGAACCGAAGCCAAGGTTCAAAAAAACGTATCAGGATTTTTGGTTGATGAAAGAAATCTCTGAACGCTATCCAGCACTATGGAAAAAGGTCAAGATGTTCCTTATTGCCTTTCCAGCATCATGTTAGTGAAATGCAGTTTCTGTGCAGTAGCCCGGCTTCTTTCAAAGCAACGAAACAGACTGCAGATTACTGACCGTGGGGACCTGAGACTCTCGAGTGCCATTCAGCCTGATGTCAGGAAGCTGATATCACTGCAACAAGCCCATCCATCTTACTGAAAGGTGAAAAAGCAATAGAGCAGTGAAAGACTGGACTAATGTATGTTCCAAAATTGGTTTTTGTGTAATTAACTATAGAAGTAATTTTATTTGCAGCTTTGTATACATTTCAGTAATTTTTGCTTTGAATTTGCAGTTCTTATCTTTCACTTTGCACTGTAAATAAAAATGCTTTGGCTTATATGTAATGGCCAGAAGTGGATGTGGTCTGGGAGCCAAGTGTCAATAACCCTAAGAAGCTTGGAAATCTCTGGCATAGTTTGACAACCCGCCGGGTGAACACGTTGTCCTTTCCCCTCTCACCTTAAACCTCTGCTCTTTAGTTCTTAACTACCAAATCTTTTGGTAACAGCCGATGCAGATTCACCCTACCTATACCCCCCCCAATAATCTTATGCATCTCTAAGATCACAAGAAATACTGCAGATGCTTGAAACCTTGCTCAACACACAAAATGCTGAAGAAACTCATTGTATTCGTCAAAATCTATGGAGGGAAATGAACAGTAGATATTGCGGGCCGAGACTCTTCAGTCCCGGTGGAGGTTCTCTGTCTGAAGCATCAACCGTTCATTTCCCTCCAAAGATGCTGCCTGACCCACTGAGTTCATAGAAGTATAGAAAACCTACAATACAATACAGGATCTTCAGCCCACAAGGTTGAGCTGAACATGTCCCTACCCTAGAAATTGCTAGGCTTTCCCATAGCCCTCTATTTTTCTAAGCTCCATGTACCTATCCAAAAGTCTCTTAAAAGACCCTATCATATCTGCCTCCACTACTGTTGTCAGCAGCCATTCCACGCTCTGAGTGAAAAAAAGTTAACCCTGACATCTTCTCTGTACCTACTCCCCAGCACCTTAAACCTGTGTCCTCTTGTGGCAAACATTTCAGCCCCGGGAAAAAGCCTCTAACTATCCACACGATCAATGCTTCTCATCATCTTGTATAACTCTGTCAGGTCAGTTCTCATCCTCTGTCACTCCAAGGAGAAAAGGCCAAGTTCACTCAACCGATTCCCATAAGGCATGCTCCCCAATCCAGGCAACATCCTTGTAAATCTCCTCTGCACCCTTTCTATGGTTTCCACATCCTTCCTGTAGTGAGGTGACCAGAACTGAGCACAATACTCCAAGTGGGGTCTGACCAGGGTCTGATATAGCTGTAATATTACCTCTCGGCTCCTAAATTCAATTACATGATTAATGAAGGCCAATACACCATACGCCTTCTTAACCACAGAGTCAACCTGTGCAGCAGCTTTGAGTGTCCTATGGACTCGGACCCCGAGATCCCTCTGATCCTCCAAACTGCCAAGGGTCTTACCATTAATACTATATGCTGCCATCATATTTGACCTACCAAAATGAACCACTTCACACTTATCCAGGTAGAACTCCATCTGCCACTTCTCAGCCGAGTTTTGAGTCTTATCAATGTCCCAAGTTCCTCCATGATCTATAATGGCATCCCTCATATTCTCCAAGCAACACACAAATGCTGGAGGAATTCAGCAGATCAGGCAGTATCTATGGAAAAGAGTATCGTTGACATTTTGGGCCGAGACCCTTCATCAGGACTGGAAGAAAAAGATGAGTCTGTAAGAAAGTGGGGGGTAGGGCTGGAAGAGCGACAAGGTGATAGGTGACAGTGGGAGAGGTGGGAAGTTGATTGGTGAAAGAGATAAAGGGCTGGAGAAGGGGAAACCTGATAGAGGTTGGGCGTCCATTGAAGAAAAAGGGAGGAGCACCAGAGGGAGGGAGGAAATAGGCAGCTGAGGAGATAAGGTGAGAGGAAAATGGGAGTGGTGAAGGTGGGGGAGGTTGCATTACCAGAAGTTCAGGAAATTCAAGTTAAATGCCATCAGGTTGGAGGCTACCTAGAAGGAATTCAAGGTATTGTTCCTCCAACCTGAGTGTGGCCTCATCGTGACAGTGGAGGAGTCCATGGACACGTGTCAGAATGGGAATAGGAGTGGAATTAAAATGGGAGGCCACTAGGAGACCTTGCTTTTTCTGCCAGATGGAGCATAGGTGCTATGCAAGGTGGTCTCCCAATCTGTGTCGGGTCTCACCGGTATATAGGAGGCCATGCCGAGAGCCCCGGATACCGTAGGTGACCTCAACAGACTCACGGGTGACGTGTCACCTCACCAGGAAGGAATGTTTGTGGCCCTGAACGGTAGTGAGGGAGGAGGTGTAGGGTCAGCTGTCGCATTTATTCTGCTTGCAAAGATAAGTGCCAGGAGGGAGATCAGTGGGGAGGGACGAATGGACAAGGGAGTCGCGTTGGGAGAGATCCCTGCAGAAGGTGGGTTGGGAGGGTGCAGGAAAGACGTGTTTGGTGGGGGGATCCTGCTGGAGATGGCAGAAGTTCTGGAAAACTATGTGTAGGACATGGTGGGGTGGTAGATGAGGACAAGAGGAACCCTGTGAGGCCTGAAACGACTGTACTTTATCTTCATAGATGCTGCCTGGCCTGCTGAGTTCCTCCTGCATTTTCTGTGTGTTGCTTGGGTTTCTCTTGTTTGTGAGACCAGTGTATGCTTGGAACATAGACTGTTCCACAGAGCCAACAAGCTGTTGTGCCCATGGCTACACCTTTTGTTGAAAGAAAGTTCGAGAAGCTGAATGAGTGAGGGTAAGTTCCACCAGAAGGAGGAGAGTGGTGGAGGGGGAGAATTGGTTGAGTCCACCTTCCTGGTGGGGAACGGAGGTGTATAGGGACTGGATATCGATAGTGAAAATAAGATGATTGGGACAGGGAATTTGAAGGATCAAGAGCGTGTGAAGTGTTACGGATGTAGATGGGAAGGGCCTGATGGTCTGTATCCCAGGGTACTTACGGAGGTGGCTCTAGAAATCGTGAACGCATTGGTAATCATTTTCCAATGTTCTATAGATTCAGGATCAGTTCCTGAGGATTGGAGGGTAGCTAATGTTATCCCACTTTTTAAGAAAGGAGGGAGAAGAAAACAGTGAATTATAGACCAGTTAGCCGGACATCAGTGATGGGGAAGATGCTGGAGTCAATTATAAAAGATGAAATAGCTGCACTTCTGGATAGCAGTAACAGGATCAGTCCAAGTCAGCATGGATTTACGAAGGGGACATCATGCGTGACTAATCTTCTGGAATTTTTTGAGGGTATAACTATGAAAATGGGCAAGGGAGAGCCAGTGGATGTAGTGTCCCTGGACTTTCAGAAAGCCTTTGATAAGGTCCCATTTTGGAGATTAATGGACAAAATTAGAGCACATGGTATTGGGGTTAGGGTAACTAACATGGATAGAAAATTGGTTGGCAGACAGGAAACAGAGTAGGGATTAACGGGTCCTTTTCCGAATGGCAGGCAGTGACTAGTGGGATCACAATACATGGCTCGGTGCTGGGACCACAGCTATTTACAATATACATTAATGATTTGGATGAAGGGATTAAAAGTAACATTGTCAAATTTGCAGATGACACAAAGCTGGGTGGCAGTGTGAAATATGAGGATGATGTTAGGAGAATGCAGGGTGACTTGGACAGGTTGGGTGAGTGGGCAGATACATGGCAGATACAGTTTAATATGGATAAATGTGAGGTTATCCACTTCGGTGGCAAGAACAGGAAGGCAGATTACTATCTGAATGGTGTCAAGTTAGGAAAAGGGCAAGTACAACAAGATCTGGGTGGTCTTGTACATCAGTCACTGAAAGTAAGCATGCAGGTACAGCAGGCAGTGAAGAAAACTAATGGCATGTTGGCCTTCATAACAAGGGGAGTTGAGTATAGGAGCAAAGAGGTCATTCTGCAGTTGTACAGGGCCCTGGTGAGACCACACCTGGAGTATTGTGTTCAGTTTTGGTCTCCAAATTTGAGGAAGGACTTTCTTGCTATTGAGGGAGTGCCTCGTAGGTTCGTGAGGTTAATTCCCAGGATGGCGAGACTATCATATGTTGAAAGATGGGAATGACTGGGCTTGTATACACTGAAATTTAGAAAGATGAGAGGGCATCTGATTGAAACATATAAGATTATTAAGGGATTGGACACGCTAGAGGCAGGAAACATGTTCCTGATGTTGGGGGAAGTCCAGAACCAGGGGCCACAGTTTAAGAATAAGGGTAAGTCATTTAGAATAGAGTTGAGGAAAAACTTTTTCACCCAGAGAGTTGTGGATCTGTGGAATGCTCTGCCTCAGAAGGCAGTGGAGGTCAATTCTCTGGATACTTTCAAGAAAGAGTTAGATAGAGCTCTTATAGATAGCGGGGTCAAGGGATATGAGGAGAAGGCAAGAACGGGGTACTGGTTGTGGATGATCAGCCATGATCACAGTGGCTCGAAGGGCTGAACAGCCTACTCCTGTACCTATTGAAACCAGGGAGGATAAAACTGAGTTGAGGTATGTTGAGGGGCAGGAACAATGGGTCTACCTGGACAGGCGGGTTTGTGGATCTTGGGTAGGAGGTAGAAATGGGAGGTGTACGGTGAGGGAACTATGACGTTGGTCACAGTGGATGGGAGATGCATAGAGTTAATAAGGAGAGTGATGGTGTGGGAGACAATGGCCTGGTACTCCTTAGTGGGATCCTGATGGAGTGGTAAGTAAGAAGAGATGTCTGATGGTTGTCACCGGGCCGCAGCAACATAGAGAGCAACCCACCAGACTTCTACAGTACCCCCCCCCCCTATATGCGGGTTTGGCGATGTTTGGATAAGTGTGGAGAGGGTGGAGAGCAGTGCGTTTGGAAGGAGTGATGTTCGAATTGGAGCAAGGAGTGGTGAAATTGAGACTGTTGATGTCCTGTTGGCAGTTAGTAATGAAAAGATCCAGAGCGTGGTGTTGAGGAGGAGGGTTGAAGACGGGAGAAGCAGTCATTAGTGTGGGCTGGAGAGTCCTTGCCCGAGAAGTAGGCCCAGAGACGGAGGCAGTGGAGGAAGAGCTTCGTGTCATGCCAGGCGTGGGACAATGGTGAGGCTCTTGCTGAGGACATTATGTTTTGCCTCGGAGAGGGGAAGTTCGGAGGGATTTTCTCTCGTTTATGATTGGCCTCCCACTTTCTTACTTTGACTCCTCGTCCCCTTTATCCCCCAGTCCTGATGAAGGGTCCCCATCTGAAACATCGACTATACTCTTTTCCATAGATGTTGCCTGGCCTGAGTTCCTCCAGCACTTTGTGTATTGCTTGGATTTCCAGCATCTGTAGATTTTCTCTTGTTTGTGATCCATAATCCTCCTATGCTCCAAAATTCCCAACCTGCTCTACCTCCCTCCGTAATAACTCAGTTCCTCAAATCCTATCAAACATCTTCATAAATCTCCTCTTCACTCCTTCCATTTTAATGGCATGCTTCTTGTAGCAGGTGAACAATACTGTAAAAAAAATATTCCAAATGTGGCCTCACCGACTTTTTTGTGCAACTGCAACACAGTATCCCAACTTCTGTACTTCAGCCTGGCTGATGAAAGCCAGCATGTTGAAAGCCTTCCTCACCACCTGATTTACCTGTTATGTCATTTTCAGGGAACATAACATAAGAAACTGGAGCAGGAGTCGGCCATCTGGCCTGTCGAGCTTGCTCCACCATTCAATAAGATCATGTCTGATTTGGCCATGGACTCATTCCCATCTACTTGCCTTTTCCCTATAACCCTACTATGCAAACATCTATCCAACCTTGTCTTAAATATGTTTAGTGAAGTAGCATCCACTGCTTCATTGGGCAGAGAATTCCACAGATTCACCACTCTCTGGGAAAAGCAGTTCCTCCTCATCTCCATCCTAAATCTCCTCCCCTGAGCCTTGAGTCTATGCCCCCTCGTCTCACCTGTCAGTGGAAACAACTTGCCTCCCTCTGTCTTATCTAACCCTTTCGTAATTTTATGTTTCAAAAGATCTCCTCTCATTCTTCTGAATTCTAATTAGTACATTCCCAGAGGACTTAATCTCTCACTCATCTCTGGAATCAACCTGGTGAACCTCCTGTGTACCACTCCAAAGCCAGTATATCCTTCCTCAAGTAAGGAGACCAGAACTGCACACAGTACTCCAGGTGCGACCTCACCAGTACCCTGTACAGTTGTAGCATAACCTCCCTGCTCTTAAATTCAATCCCTCTAGCAATGAAGGCCAACATCCCATTTGCCTTCTTGATAGCCTGCTGCACCTGCAAACCAACCTTTTGTAATTCATGAACAAACACTCCCAAGGACCTCTGCACAGCAGCATGCTGCAATATTTTTGCCATTTAAATAATAATCTGATCTTCTATTTTCCCTTCCAAAGTGAATGACCTCGCATTTACAAACATTGTATTCCATCTACCAGACCTTTGCCCACTCACTTAACCTGCCTATATATCTCTGCAGACTCTTCGTATCTTCTACACAATTTGGTTTTTCATTCAATTTAGTATCATCAAGCTTGGATTCACTACACTCGGTCCACTCTACCATATCGCTAATGTATATCGTGAACAGTTGTGGGCCCAGCACTAACCCCTGAGGCTCACCACTCACCACTGATTGCCAACCAGAGTAACACCCATGTATTCCAACTCTCTGCTTTCTATTAGCTAACCAATCCTCTATCCATGCCGATACATCACCCCCAACTCTCTGCATCCTTATGGATCAGTCTTTTATGCGACACCTTATCGAACGCATTTTGGAAATCCAAGTAAGTAATGTCCGCCTGTTCCTCTCTATCCACTGCGCTCGATATATCCTGAAAGAACTTCAGTAAGTTTATCAAACAGGATCTCCCTTTGCTGAATCCATGCTGCGTCTGACTGATGGATTCATTTCTTTCCAGGTGCCTCACTATTTCTTCTTTAATGATAGCTGCAAGCATTTTTCCAAATAGAGATGTTAAACTAACTGGCCTATAGTTACCTGCCTTTTGCCTGCATCCTTTTTTTTTGAACAGTGGTGTGACATTTGCTATCTTCCAGTCCGCCAAGACCTGTCCAGAGACCAAAGAATTTTGGTCACCAAAGCCTCTACTATAACTTCTGTGGTTTCTTTCAGTTCCCTGAGATGCATTCCTTCAAGACTAGGGGACTTGTCTATCTTCAGGCCCAGAAGTTTACTCAGCACTACCTCTCTAGTGATAGCTATTGTATTGAGGTCCTCGCCTCCTATTGCATCCATAACATCTCTCTTTGTCATGTTAGACATGTCCTCCACCATGAGGTCCAACACAATGCAGTCATTCAAAGCCTCTGCCATTTCCTCATTGCCCAATATCAATTCCCCCTTCTCATCTTACAAGGGACCTTCGTTCACTTTAGCCCCCTTTTCTGCTTTATAGAATTATTGAAATAATTACTATCTGTTTTTATATTTTGGGCTAGTTTATTTTCATAATCTACCTTCCCTTTCTTCATTGCTCACTTTATGGTTCTTTTTTTTAAAAAAGTCTTCCCAATCTTCCAGTTTCCCACTGCTCTTGGTTACTTAGTATGCACGAGCTTTTAGTCTGATACCTTCTTTTATTTCCTCAGTTATCCAAGGCTGGCTCTGCCTACTCTTACTGTCCTTGCTTTCAACTGTTGCATACTTCTGTTGAGCATCGTGAAAAGTCTTCCACTGTTCCTCAACCATCCCACCAAATAGACTGTGTTCCCAGTCTACACTAGCCAAATCCTCCCTTGTCCCATTGTAGTCTCCATTGCATAATACACTGGTTTGTGATCGAATTATTGCACCCTCTGTGTACTTGTATTTTGCATTCCCTTTGTTCTACAGTTTCTTTATGTTAAGGTCTGAATTATTAACTGCTGCAGCTGTAATGATAGGATTTGGATACAAATCTTGGAATGGTCATTGCAGGCCTGAATTATTCTGTTAATTCAGCTGCTGCAACACCAGCAAGTATATTTGCATTTTTATATCACCTTGAGCTTACTAATTAGTTCTGTTTCTGAACTCGACACAATCTGAAACCTTATCCAGTTTGGGAAAACAAATATAAACAGAAGCAAGTGCTGGTGAGTACTTTGAAATGGGAGATGCATCAAAATACTTGTCGCACGATCGTGTTGATATGAGAACGGAGTTTAGCCACAGTGTTGTTTGCGGTTTGTTTTCTGACTGAAAGGTAGTGAATGTGTGGTAATAAAGTTAACCACATTTCCTGAGTATTTCTGCCTAACACTGAGCAAACAGAAACTATCTTAGTGGTTGATTTCATGTGGCTTGAGTGTGAGCTAGAGAGTATCGGGGATTGTATAATTGTGCCCTTTGCATTTTTTGATTAGAAAAATGCTGGATTTGTTTATAAATAATTGTGTTATGTAAGTATTAATGTGGTCAGATGTAATATGCAATTGGGTAATTTTATAACCATCTGGAACTGGATGTCAATGTGCAATATTATTGGAAGGATTTAATCATTTTCAAAATTCTGAAAAAATTGATAATTTAAATTAAAAGATATTATCAGCCAGTCAAAATATGCTGTAGAGGGACTGGAGTGGTATTCGTTGACACTTGGGTTTTACAGGAGCTATCATGGAGAGGTGCCTCAGATGGACTGATTGAAGAGAAGCATCATCGTGTGCCTGGCTACTCCTAATCAACTCAATTAGTTGCTCATCATTTTACGTTCACTAATGTACTCTGCTGGCACTGAAGTACTTTCAAAGTAATGTTTTAAATGTGACATTCATGTTCTGCATAGAAAATTTTTCAGATAATGGGAATTATTGTATACGAGACCAGACCATGACCCTGTGAGCCCTAATTAATGGTGTGGTATGATTCATTTCTGTCGAGAGAACAGTCTAAACTGTGAATAAGACACGTACAACGTTAAAGCTCACCCTTGCATTCAAGCATCGACTAATGAAAGGTCAGTGTCTCTTCCCCAGATTATCCATTTTTGTGGGGAGAATGGGAATGCATTTGCTTGCATTATTCTGTACTGATTTGCAAGTTCTAGCTTCCAGTGTCGCTGTTTGCCAGGGGCTGCTGACCTCACTACTCGAGTTCACTGAGGCAGCACTCCAGCTCTGCTGGTAAGGCCAAGCAATGAGTATGCACTGGCTTCAAGTCGGCGCAATAGTCTGCCATTCAACGGACCAGAAGGGATTGGGTGGCAAGTCGTTTTGGTGTTTTAAAATAAACTTACTTTTTCAATCTTTTTATTAGTTTTTAAAAAAAAAACATAACATAATATTATATTAAATAGGTTATGAATACAATAGATTTGAAATTAAATTAGTAACAAGATAACAATATCTTATTAAACTATCAGCGAAAAAGGATCATACAATAATCAATCTAATCTATATTGATTATACATGAAAAGATTAAAAATAATCATCAAAAGAAAAAAAAAGTATAAAATATAAGAAAAAATTTATATTTAAGGAAATAATAAAAAAAATAAACCTAAACTAACATGGGCAGTAATAATAGTTTATATGTATATGATAGTGTCAAAAACTCCAGAACTCCATACCAGAACAAGAATAATAAGAGTAAAGGTCTGGAAGAAGTCAAATTAATTCATATGAAAGTGTTGAATGAATGGTCCCCAAGTTTCTTCAAATTTAATTGATGAATCAAAAATAGTACTTCTAATTTTTTCTAAACTTAAACAAGAAATAGTTTGAGAGAACCTCTGAAATGTGGTAGGAGGATTTACTTCTTTCCAATTTTGTAATATAGATCTCCTGGCCATTAATGTTACAAAGGCAATCATTCGTCTAATTGAAGGGGAGAATCGACTATCATCTTCATTTGGTATACCAAAAATTGCAGTGATAAAATGAGGTTGTAAATCAATATTCCAAATTGAGGAAATGGTAGCAAATATGTCTTTCCAATAATTATGTAAAGTAGGACATGACCAAAACATGTGGGTCAATGAAGCCACATCTAAATGACATCTGTCACATTGTGGATTAACATGAGAATAAAACCGAGCAAGCTTATCTTTAGACATATGAGCTCTATGTACAACCTTAAATTGTATTAAAGCATGTTTAGCACATATAGAAGAAGAATTAACCATTTGTAAGATTTTTTCCCATTTTTCCGTTGAAATATTGTATTGAAGTTCTTTTTCCCATTCCTGTTTAATTCTACCTGATATCTCTGGTTGTATCTTCATAATCACATTATAAATAAGAGCCACTAATCTCTTCCGATAGGGATTTAAAGTAAAAATCATATCTGAAAAATCTATCAAAGTTGAATTAGGAAAGGATGGTAAAACTTTATACAAAAAGTTTCTAATTTGTAAATATCTAAAAAAATTAGATTTAGGTAATTTAAATTTGTTAGAAAGTTGATCAAAAGACATCAAACTACCTTCAGAAAAAAGATCGCGAAAACATATTATACCTTTCCTTTTCCATATACTAAAAGCTTGATCTGTTAAAGAGGGTTTAAAGAAAAAATTAAGTAAGATAGGGCTATCAAGAACGAAGTTTTTTTAAAGTAAAAAATTTACGAAATTGAAACCAAATTCGTAATGTATGTTTGACAATGGGGTTAGATATCTGTTTATTAAGTTTAACTAAATCAACAGGGAGAGAAGAACCAAGAACAGAAAATAGAGAATATCCTTGTGTATCATTACATTCTAAATTTACCCACTGTGGGCACAATGGTAAATATAAATCTAATTTCCAGTATAATAAATTCCGAATATTATTTGCCCAATAGTAAAATCTAAAATTGGGTAAAGCTAAACCACCATCTTTTTTAGATTTCTGTAACTGTCCTTTACTTAATCTGGGGTTTTTATTTTGCCACACAAATGAGGAAATTTTTGAATCAATGCTATCAAAAAAAGACTTAGGAATAAAAGTTGGTAAGGCTTGAAATAAATATAAAAATTTCGGTAAAATCATCATTTTAACAGTATTGATCCGACCAACCAATGATAAGGATAAAGGAGACCATCTAGTAGTAAGTTGTTGAATTTGATGAAGCATAGGTAAAAAATTCAATCTGAATAAATCTTTATATTTCTTGGTCATTTTTATACCTAAATAAATAAAATTATCAGTAACAATTTTAAATGGTATCCTGTCATTCAGTAAAGTTTGTGCATTTAAAGGGAAGAGTTCACTCTTATCCAAATTTAATTTGTAACCAGAAAAACTACCAAATTGAACCAACAAGGATAGAATAGCGGGAATAGAATTATCAGGATCAGAAATATATAACAACAAGTCATCAGCAGAGCGATAACTTGTATAATTTCTCATTACGGGTAATACCAAAAATATTAGGGGATTCACGAATAGCAATGGCTAAAGGTTCTAATGCAATATTAAATAATAAAGGACTTAAGGGACAACCTTGTCTCGTACCACGAGATAATTGAAAAAAAGAGTATCTATAATTATTCGTAAGAACAGAAGCAACAGGTTTATAATATATTAATTTAATCCATGATATAAAATTAGAACTAAAATTAAAATTCTTCAAGGCATTAAATAAGTATGTCCATTCAACTCTATCAAAAGCTTTTTCAGCATCTAATGAAATAACACATTCTGGGGTTGTGGGTGAGGAAGTGTAAATTATATTAATCAATTTTCTAACATTAAAAAAGGAGTATCGGTTCCTAATGAAACCAGTTTGATCTCCTGAAATAATCTGTGATAGTACCTTTTCTAACCTAATAGCTAAAATTTTTGTAAGAATCTTAGAGTCTACATTTAGTAACGATATAGGGCGATAAGATGCACATAAAGTAGGATCTTTATCTTTTTTAAGAATTAAAGAAATAGTAGCTTCATAAAAAGACTGGGGTAGTCTCTTCTTAATAAATGCATCATTAAAGATTTCACAAGGGGAAAGCAAAGAAGAAAAAGTTTTTAAAAATTCTATAATATAACCATCAGGGCCAGGAGCTTTCCCTGAATTCATCGATGAAATAGCCTCTCCTACCTCAGCCATAGAAATAGGAGCATCAAATAAACTTCAATCTTCATCTGTCAGTTTGGGAATATTCAAATTGTTAAAAAAATTATCCATCATAGACAGATCACCATCAAATTCTGATTGATATAAAGATTTATAAAAATCTTGGAAAGTATTATTAATTTCTTTATGATCAGTAGACAGATTACCATCTTGTTTACGAATTTTAATAATTTGTCGCTTAGTTGAAATAGCTTTTAATTGATTAGCTAACAATTTACCAGTTGGATCACTATGAATATAAAATTGAGCCCTGGTCTTAATTAATTGATTCTCAATTGAAGAAGATAACAGTAAGCTATGTTCCATTTGCAGTTCAACTCTCTTATAAAGTTCCTTGGTAGGAGTAACGGAATAAATCTTATCAATTTCTTTAATTTTATCCACCAATAAAGCTATATCTAAATATCTTTGTTTTCTTTTACCAGCAGAATATGAGATAATTTGTCCACGAATAAAAGCCTTAAAAGAGTCCCAAAGTATTCCTTTGTCAATCTCTTCGGTATAGTTTGTTGAAAAAAATAAGTCAATTTGCTGTTTTATGAAGGTAATAAATTCTGGATCTTGAAGCAAAGTAGCGTTGAGTCTCCAAGATCTAGTATTAATGAAAGAGTCCGAAATCTTGATAGATAACTTCAAAGGTGCGTGATCCGAAATAGCAATAGAATCATATTTACAATCAATAACATCTGCTAATAAACGATGATAGATAAGAAAATAATCAATTCTAGAATAACTATGATATACATGTGAAAAAAACGAAAATTCTTTATCTTTAGGGTTCAAAAACCGCCATATTTCAGTAATTCCCGAATCAACCATAAAAGAGTTAATAAGTAAAGTTGATCTATTCGGAAGAGTTCGAATAGGTTTAGATCTATCCATCAAAGGATTCAAACAACAATTGAAATCTCCACCCATTATCAACATATATTCATTTAGATTAGGAAGGGCAGTAAATAAACGTTTAAAAAAAATCAGGGCAGTCAAAATTTGGAGCGTAAATATTAACTAAAGCCACTTTTTGGTTAAAAAGTGAACCAGTAATCAACAAAAATCTGCCCTGTGGATCAGATATAATTTCATGATGTATAAACGAAATTGAGGGGTCTATAAAAATAGACACACCCCTAATTTTAGCAGTACAATTCGAATGAAATTGTTGACCCTTCCAGAACCTAAAAAAGCGTTGATTATCCTCCCTCCTAATATGGGTCTCCTGTACAAAGATAATATTAGCATTTAGTCCATGGAATACTTTAAATATTTTTTTACGTTTAATCGGATGATTTAAACCATTAGTATTCCAAGAAATAAAATTAATAGACTTATCCATCATGCTAATATTAATTGTATATATCATGAAAGGTTAAAAAAAACACATAACCCATAATTCAGGAAGAAGGAAAAATGATACAGGAGCAACCGGAGAACATGACACCTCACCAATATTAATAATTTGAAGTCGGCCCATGAACTAAAAGCAAAAAAATAAAAAGCAAAAGCGTGAAAAAAGATCCCTCCCCCCTCCCCCCACCCCTTGAAAGAAAGCCAAGCGGCAGGCGCATAAACTAACACTAATATTACCCCCATTTCAAGATGGCAGCTCCATAAAAAGATTTAAAAAAAACTATATAACACCCAGATTTAAATATAGGGTTGCAAAGAGAGAATATATATCAATCAGAATGAAAAAAATAATATAATAAAACAAACGATCATTAATAAAAAAAAGTATAAACATTAAAATTTGAAAGTGTAATATACCTTTAAAAAAAATTCCATGTTCAAATACAAGAAAAATGACGTTTCAAAAGCAAAGACTTATGGGAAGAAGAAACGACATTTTGAAAAAGCCATATTACAAAATATAAATGTAAGTTCAGCAATCTATTAAAAAATTTAATAAAAAAAGTTATCAAAATAGGATTAAAAAAAGATTTAATAGACACTACAATATATAAAAAAAAAGACCAATAAATCCAAAACATTCGTCCCATTTCCAAGTACAAGCAAACAAATAAACGCTTACAGAAAGCAAAGTCTTATGGGAAGAAGAAACGACATCTTAAAAAAAGTAAATCCTCATTACAAAATATAAACGTGTATATCCGAAACAGAAAAAAGAATAAAAAAGAGATAAAAAAATTAAAAGAGCATCTATAAACGATGATGATAGTAAAAAAAAAAGAAACCAGACCCGTAGATCAGGGTAAGAAGTTATAACCCAGCTTCATAGGTTAAAACTTAAAATGAAATGGCATCTTCTCTCCAAAAAATCTTCAGCATAACACATAGTTCAACTTGCACTAGAAGATCGATATTCTTCAACGAATTTCTTTGCTTCTTCCGGAGTGTTAAAAAATTGCTGACTGTTGTCGTTCAACGTAATTCTAAGATTCGCTGGATATCTTAAAGCTTGTTTAAGTCCAATCGAATGAATCTCTGCCATCACTGGTTTAAAAGCGATTCTCGCTCTCATTACTTTGAATGAATAATCTTCAACAATTCGAAATGTGTTGCTATTGTGAGAAATCATACCTTTTTTACAAGCTTATCGAATTAAAAGCTCTTTCTCCCGAGGATAATGAAGGCGAACAGTCACAGCTCGTGGTTTGCCACTTGCAGCCGAAAATCTTGCAACTCTGTGAGCGCGGTCGATAACAGGTTTAGTATGCAAACCTTCACCACCGAAAATTTCGCACAGTAATTTAGAGAAAAATTCAGTTAAATCACCGGACTCAACTTTTTCGGGGAACCCGATGATTCGCAAATTCTGTCTGCGAGATTGGTTTTCGAGATCAGTAATTTTAAACTTATACTGATCTATTGTTTTAGCAGTCGAATGTACCTTCTTCTCCAGCGCTTCAATTGTACGTACTTTTTCACAAATTAATTTTTCAAGCGTCGTGATCTTATCTTCATGCCGCTGAATATCTGCTGCCTGCGATTGAAGCTTAGTTTCAAGCGATCTAACGAATCCTTCAAGTTCAGATATTTTCGTGGTAAGCTTATTTTCCAAACTTGCCAGTTTACTTTCCAATTTACTTTCTAGCCTGCTTTCCAAACTTGCAAGTTTAGCATCCAGAAGATGAGAAATTGCGTCGATGGACAAAGGATCCTTAGACGATTTCTTGCTTGTAGCCATTTTAAGTTTGACAAGATTAAATCAAATATTGTTTTAGGGAAAAAAAAGTTAATCAAAAGTATCAACTCATATGATTAAGTTCGAAAAGATTTGATTAAAGGGTGATTATAGTTGAAAAAATGAAGAGCGCCTAAAAGGCAGATGTTTACGTCACCATCTTGAAACTCCACCCTTAAAATAAACTTTCAATACCTGTTTTTCAATATTTGAAATATAAAGGGTTTAAATTTTTACTTTAACGGATTCTATGTTTTACTGTTTGAATGTCAAAATACCCACAAGTATTTGTCACCCAGTGATACTATCCGGTTGGTTGGTTGCTCTAGGTTCTGTCTGAGCAGTTGGTCAGCCATAGGTGAGGAACACCCTGACCAGTTAGCATGCTTATTTAGAGATACAGAAAGGCAAGAGTTACTTCAAATCCAACAAGCCTGCACTGCCCATTAGACCCACTGATGCATACATCTTTGGAATGTGGGAGGGAACCAGAGCAGCCAAAGAAACCCATGAAGGTGCAAGAAGAATGTACAAGCCTCTTGGAGACGGCAGCAGAACAGAACACAGTTCACTGGCGCTGTAACTGTGTTACGCTAACCACTATTAAGTAAAGTAGAAATCATCACAAGTGATGTACATAAATAGTTTTTTACTGTAGCGTGTAAATAATTGCTAGAAATATTTATTAGGCCAGGCAGCACCTGTGGAGAAAGAAGCAGTTAATGTTTTCAAATCCAATCATCTTTTAGACCATGAGGCATAGGGGCAGCCTTAGGCCAATTGGTCTTTCAAGTCTGCACTGCCACTTAATTGTGGCTGATCCTCAGTCCCTTTCCTCGACCTTCTCCCTGTACCTTTGATGCTGTGTTCAGTCAAGAATCTATCAAGCTCTGCTTTAAATACACCCAGAGCAGATGAAGCTAGAAGTTAAAATAGATATAAAGAAGAAAGTGGGAAAAAAGAACTTGTCGAGAAATGAATTCCTTTGTTTTTGGGATATTAAGATAGCTCTAGGTAACTATGCAGATCATTCCATCTGGCATAATAGACGATGGATTATAGTTTTTATCTCTGATCCTAGTTCAACTGAACAGCCACATTTTCTTGACATTTCCATAGAAGGTAAGTGGTAGAGAATCTGATATTTCACAATTCAATTTTGTGCTGCGAATCTTAATTCTAGTATTAGGTAACGAACTGGGTCAGGTCACAGATCTTTCAGTGGGTGAGCATCTGGGCGACAGTGACCACCGCTCCCTGACTTTTGGAAAAGGATAGAATCACAGAGGACAGGAAAATTTTTAATTGGGGAAGGGCAAATTATGAGACTATAAGGCTAGAACTTGCAGGTGTGAATTGGGATGATGTTTTTGCAGGGAAATGTACTATGGACATGTGGTCAATGTTTAGGGATCTCTTGCAGGATGTTAGGGATAAATTTGTCCCAGTGAGGAAGATAACCGTGGGTGACAAGTGAGGTGGAAAATCTAGTCAGGTGGAAGAAGGTAGCATATGTGAGGATTAGGAAGCAAGGATCAGATGGGTCTGCTGAGGAATATAGGGTAGCAAGAAAGCTTAAGAAGGGGCTGAGAAGAGCAAGAAAGGGGCATGAGAAGGTCTTGGCGAGTAGGGTAAAGGAAAACCCCAAGGCATTCTTCAATTATGTGAAGAACAAAAGGATGACAGGAGTGAAGGTAGGACCGATTAGAGATAAAAGTGGGAAGATGTGCCTGGAGGCTGTGGAAGTGAGCGAGGTCCTCAATGAATCCTTCTCTTTGGTATTCACCACTGAGAGGGAACTTGATGAAGGTGAGGACAATATGAGTGAGGTTTATGTTCTGGAGCATGTTAATATTATGGGAGAGGAGGTGTTGGAGTTGTTAAAATACATTAGGATGGATATGTCCCCGGGGCCTGACGGAATATTCCCCAGGCTGCTCCACGAGGCAGGGGAAGAGATTGCTGAGCCTCTGGCTAGGACCTTTATGTCCTCGTTGTCCACAGGAATGGTACTGGAAGATTGGAGGGAGGCGAATGTTGTCCCCTTGTTCAAAAAAGGTAGTAGGGATAGTCCAGGTAATTATAGACCAGTGAGCCTTACGTCTGTGGTGGGAAAGCTGTTGGAAAAGATTCTTAGAGATAGGATCTATGGGCATTTAGAGAATCATGGTCTGATCAGGGTCAGTCAGCATGACTTTGTGAAGGGCAGATCGTGCCTAACAAGCCTGATAGAGTTCTTTGAGGAGGTGACCAGGCATGTAGATGAGGGTAGTGCAGTGGATGTGATCTGCATGGACTTTAGTAAGGCATTTGACAAGGTTCCACACGGTAGGCTTATTCAGAAAGTCAGAAGGCATGGGATCCAGGGAAGTTTGGCCATGTGGATTCAGAATTGGCTTGCCTGCAGAAGGCAGAGGGTCATGGTGAAGGGAGTACATTCAGATTGGAGGGTTGTGACTAGCAGTGTCCCACAAGGATCTGTTCTGGGACCTCTACTTGTGATTTTTATTAACGACCTGGATGTAGGGGTAGAAGGGTGGGTTGGCAAGTTTGCGGACGACACAAAGGTTGGTAGTGTTGTAGATAGTGTAGAGGATTGTCGAAGATTGCAGAGAGACATTGATAGGATGCAGAAGTGGGCTGAGAAGTGGCAGATGGAGTTCAACCTGGAGAAGTGTGAGGTGGTACACTTTGGAAGGACAAACTCCAAGGCAGAGTACAAAGTAAATGGTAGGATACTTGGTAGTGTGGAGAAGCAGAGGGATACATGTTCACAGATCCCTGAAAGTTGCCTCACAGGTAGATAGGGTAGTTAAGAAAGCTTATGGGGTGTTAGCTTTCATAAATCGAGGGATAGAGTTAAGAGTCGCGATGTAATGATGCAGCTGTATAAAACTCTAGTTAGGCCACACTTGGGAGTACTGTGTCCAGTTCTGGTCGCCTCACTATTGGAAGGATGTGGAAACATTGGAAAGGGTACAGAGGAGATTTACCAGGATGCTGCCTGGTTTAGAGAGTATGGATTATGATCAGAGATTAAGGGAGCAAGGGCTTTACTCTTTGGAGGGAAGGAGGATGAGAGGAGACATGATAGAGGTGTACAAGATATTAAGAGGAATGGACAGAGTGGTCAGCCAGTGCCTCTTCCCCAGGGCACCACTGCTCAGTACAAGAGAACATGGCTTTAAAGTAAAGGGAGAGAAGTTATTAGAGGAAGGTTTTTCACTTAGAGAGTGGTTGGTGCGTGGAATGCACTGCCTGAGTCAGTGGTGGAGGCAGATGCATTAATGAAGTTTAAGAGACTACTAGACAGGTATATGGAGGAATTTAAGGTGGGGGGGGGGGTTATATGGGAGGCAGGGTTTGAGGGTCGACACAGCATTGTGGGCCGAAGTGTGCATTGTGTGCTGTACTGTTCTATATTCTAATCTTAAGTATTTTCTTCCTGAGGCCACACCTTTGCATACTTTTTTATATATAATGTAGAGGCATGGCAAAGAAGAAATTGAACTCCAGGTTTTCAGACAGTGATCAGGAATGTGAGGAGACCTTCAAAGCTTTAGCTGTCACCTAAAGAATTATACAGGAGTGGTATAATGGTAAAAGGTATTTGAACATTAAAATATCAGTGTGGCTCCTTGTGCAAGTTGGTATGCCGTGGCTGTGGATGGTATGTTGATTAGACTGTTCTGCAAGCTTTCTGATTTCAGAGTACATTTGATATCAAAGTCTGCAGCTCTGAGATTCATCTTTACACAGTCAGCTGCGAAGCAAAGATAAACCGTTGAACCTGTTCAGAGAGAAACATCAGAACCTGCCCCCACCACCCCGAGCATAAAAAAAACGCAAATGGTAAAGAAAAATGAGCAAAAATCACAGAGGCCTCTTGTTCATTTTTGTTGAATTCTCTCCGGTGACTTTGTTCACAGTTAGAACATTTGTCAACTTATCCAGGATATGTTTGTGTCCCATTGTGTGGCCAACGACCTCAGCAGTCTAAGTGGGTGAGTGTTTTTTAAAGATTAGTACTCACACTTAGATCTGTTCCAGTCAGTGACTACGGGATCACGAGCAAGTCATTTGAACAGAGGGACCTTCCTCCTGCAGCAACAGGTGAGAGGCTGGTGTAGAAGGTGCTGAGCACCCGCTGATTAATCTGCTCTTTTTTCAATACTAATTGCTGAGAAATGAAATCGATCATGGACTTGTGTCCAAGGCTTTTTAGCCTTGAGGCCGCATGCCCACTGTAGAGATGGCAAAGCACCAGATTGCTCCATCAGTCCAAAACCGCTCTGCCAAAATGTAGATCACAGGCTCCAACAGTAGCAGAACCACAAAGATGTAAAAGAAGCAAAAGGTAGTTTTGTGATCCATCTGGAGATGTTGTCCTTGATTGCATTGTCTGCTTCTGCCATCTTCTTTCAGCTGAAGTCAAAAGAAAGGAAGTCACACCTACTGGATTAACTAGTTCAAGTTTTGTCTATGGTCAGGGATAAAGGGGTGCAAATGTTAATTTCACAAGCAAGCAATCTTCAGACTTGACTGTGGATTGCAAATTGAATTTAAAACACAGCTCAGAACAGTTACATCTTGAACACTGTGCAGCTAGATTAGTGGTCGCCAACCAGTTGATTGCGCTCGACCGGTCAATCTTCGAGACTTTCCCGGTAGATCCCGAAAAGAAAAAAAAATATACAAATACGTGATGCCTGATAAACCTTTTGATGCAAGTATGTAGTGACTTCTACTTTGAGAAAGGACAACTTGACAACTTTATGCCCTAAAGGAACAACTTTATCTAGGACGGTAAAACGATATTCGCATACAGAACACACACAAAATGCTGATGGGACGCAGCAGGCCAGACGGCATCTATAAGGGGTTGCACTGTTGACGTTTCGGGCCGAGACCCTTCGTCAGGACCCTTCCTTGTGTTTGCTCTTTGTCTACAGAGGTTTTCACCAATGTGCACTGGGCAGAAAAGACCGGAAGGAAAACCCCACAACCCCAGAAACAATCTCTTTACAAACAGCTTCCGTAGCGGGAGTATTGCTATATTACCATAATCCTAATTGATATTAATTTATATTTAGAATGCTCACATTACAACACTTATCCCCCTTTAAATTCCAACGTTCCCCAAATGTACAAGAAATGGGAAACAAAAACAGCGGTGTCATTAGCTTGCATACCCCTGAAACTTATACTAGTGTCTCAGTAACAGTTTACCAATACCAGGAAAGTTGAGGAGCTGGAATCGGGGTTGAAGGCACAGCAAACATGCTGCTCAGAGGACGTGGATCTATAAGTGTTAAAGGACTTGTCACTCTGTGAATATTTTTCACAACAGTTCGATGAATCCCTGGATATAATGCAAACAGCTCAACTTGTATTTGTCAGAATGGCTTTCCAGGATTTTACAACAAAGGAGGACTTCCTCACTCTTTTGCATTTAAAGGAGAGAACAAGAGGTGAGGATATTTACAATGAGTTAAAAAAAATGTCCGTGAAAATGACATCCCCATTCATAAACTGGTGACAATTACTACTGATGGGGCCCCAGCGATGCGCGGTGTGCGCGTTGGTTTTATAGCACTGTGCCATAATGACCCCGATTTTCCCGACTTCCTGGATTATCACTGTGTGATTCATCAGCAGGCCTTGGCTGGGAAGGTCGTGGACTTTTCTCATGTAATGACACTGATGGTCAAACTGAGAAACTTGATTCAAGCAAAAGCACTTCAGCACCGCTTATTCAAGGCATTATTGGATGAGCTCGATGCCACTATGGCCTATTTGATACGCTAGTTAGTGTTTTCTTGGTTGAATTAATTTGAAAGTTTGACAAAAGCATTTTAGGTAATTAAAATACAATTAGCCCAAATAAAGGGCCTCAAGTTGGAAGTACAATCTGAGCTGTTTTTTCTCTAAACGATTTAGGAGGCCGATCTTGCCTTTCACTAAGGCTGAGGTAGGGGATCTCAGGCTTAAAAAGGTTGCTGACCACTAAGTTACATTAATGTGGCCTAGAGTTAGTAGGGAATAACATTCATTTTGGGTGTCTGGAGTGTGAAGATGTTTGAAAATGATATGTGAATCCAAAGAAGCTTTGTAGATGCATTGTAACTAGAATTATCCTGCTGTTCAATCTTGAGCATATAATACGTTACATAATATTGGGTCTAGGAGGCCTCTTCTTCGAAGGGTGTCTCAGTATGATGCCTCGTGTTCATTTTTGTTGAATAAACACTTGTATCAGCTAGCTTCATTGTCTCTGGTGACTTTGTTCACAGTTAGAACATTTGTTAGCTTATCCAGGAAATGTTTGTGTCCCATTGTGTGGCCAACGACCTCAGCAGTCTAAGTGGGTGAGTATTTTTTAAAGATTAGTACTCACACTTAGACCTCTTCCAATCAGTGACTACGGGATCACGAGGTATCACAAATGCAGCGGAGAGCTGAACTCGTAGATATAAAAGTCGTGTGGTGTGTGTACATGCATATACAGTCAGCCCTCCTTATCCACGAGTTCCGCATGCATGAATTCAACCAACCGCGAAGCAAGGAAACCCGGAAGTGCTCTTCCTGCACTTTTTGTTCAAACATGTACAAACTTTTTTTTCTTGTCGTTATTCCCTAAACAACAACTATTTACATAGCATTTACATTGTATTAGGTATTATAAGTAATCTAGAGATGATTTAAAGTATACGGGAGGATGTGTGTAGGTTACGTGGATCAGGATTGAAAAAATCGGAAGTTCTCTTATTAAGTAAGTCGGAACAGGTACATCCGGTATTATTTAGTGTCAGTTAGTCAAATGTTTGTCTTAATATATAGTATATATTTTACCTTTCTATACATACAAAACACTTAAGAACGTATGTTTCAGCGATGGGCTCGGGAACAAAAGTTCCCGAGTTTGATCCAGTGACAGAACACTTCCGAGCACGCTCTTCATCCGTGCCTGGTTGATGTGGAGGATCAAAAACCCAAAACCCAATAAATAAACCACTGCAACACAGACAAAATGCTGGTGGAACTCAGCAGGCCAGGCAGCATCTATAGGGAGAAGCACTGTCGACGTTTCGGGCCGAGACCCTTCGTCAAGACTGATAAATAAACCACTGCGTTGTTTAGTAATAATTGTAGCTTTCATTGGGGCAAGGCCTTTCTCAATTTATCCTTGAAAATTGTTCCAATCGTTGACCGACGTAGCCTCACGCTTTTCCAATGACCAATTGCGTTTCACCTCTTTCCGATCGCTTTATTATTTCCACCTTATTTTCAATCGTGATCGTGATTATTTTCATGAACAGAAACACTGCGGATTCAGAGCTCCACTGCCGGGTCCTAATGTCCACCGCTCTGAGACAGGTTAAATAAGGTCTGGGGTTCTGCTGGGTCCTAAGGTCCACTGCATTGAGACAGGTTGATTAAGCGACTTGAGCATTTGCGTTTTTTGGTATCTGCGAGGGGTCCTGGAACCAATCCCTCACAGATAAGGAGGGCCGACTGTATATTTATGTAAAAGACGAGACATTTTTGTTGATGTGGGGAGACAGCCACCAGTTGCAAAGGGTGGTTTTGAACATTCGGGATGCATGCATACTCATTCGGGCAACTGTATAGTAGTAGATGTGTGCCAGTGTATTTGTGTCTTTTAAGAATAAGTCTGTAACCTTGGTGTAACAGTTTTAAATGCGAAGGGATACAGCAGGCATTATGTGTTCTGACGCACATAAGTGCAGAGTGCATACCCTGGTTTTAAGTATGTTTAGTTTTTATCCATTTATATTCTGCATAATGTAATTGGTTTGGAAATATTTGAGGGAGAGTTATATTTGTCGGGCTGACACTGATGGAGGTCAGGCAACATCAGGTCAGTAACCCTGATGATCCAAGCCAGCCCTTGACTTTGATTGTGACCGTCCTTCAGCCGGGGGAGAAGCAAAGCATTTTGTCAGAGTTACCGTCACTGCAGGAATGTAGAACTCTGGTGTAAGCTTGAAGAAATAATTGAAATTTGCCAGATGTGCCCTAAAGATATGGGTGGTTAAATGGAAGCTCTCGAGGAATACATGCAACAGGGCAACTGCTGGGAACACTGGCAATGAAGAGAGATGGCACTGAGAGTTCAGTGAGGCACCGACTGGGGGAGGTGAGGGTAACTGAGGCATGATAATGTCAGTGGTTCGGAGGGCTGATAAGCCTGCCATAGATCAAGTAGAGCATAAATACTGAGAGTATTCAGGGCTGGATAATCCAGGGAGGGATGACCTGGTCTTCCTGAAAACGCTGAAACAAGGCCTGAGCTCTGCCCAGCGGGAAGTTGTAGATTTGGGGATAGTGGTGGGATCAACCTACTCCGCTATAGTATCATGGGCAGGTGAGATTAATCAGAGGAGGGGGAATAAAGTTGTGAAGTGGCTGTAAAGAATGTAGCTGCTGCGGCATCATAATTGGCTTTGTGTGCCAGCAACTGGAGCATGTAGCAAGGAACTGCTGGTATAGATGTAAAAGAATTGATTTCTTACAGCTGAGGCTTCTTGGGCTATAGTTGGAGGCAGTGTCCTGAAAAGAGAGCAAGTGCTGATCAGGTTACAGAGCTGGTGAGGTCAGGTAAACGGCTGGCAGCAGCCTCTACTGCAGGTGGTGGTCATTCATGGATGGGGTTTATTGGGGGGGAGCAATGTGACATGTTAATGGTCAATATCGATAACAGATCTACCCTTGCCCAGAACTGGATGGATGATTTACATTACCAGTGCAGGAGGTGAAACAGTGAGTGTGGAGAGGTCAGCCCTAGGTGGTTGAGGGGGTGCAATGTCCTGAGCGTTTTTGGAGGTGCCCAAACAATGAAGGTACTATTCTGGGATAGACACAGAGTAAGGCAAGTGATATCACAGACACAGGAAAAGGAGAAATAACATAGGCAAGACAAGGACAGTGAATGTGTGTGACTTGCAGAGCAGTTAACACAGAGACAGCTGCCCCAAGCAGGGAGGAGAGATGCGGCGATGTGTGTGAATCATGTCAGGAGGCCCACAGAGTAGGGACCAGGGACCTACAGTAAGGACATGTAAGAAGTAGTACAGCTGCCTGAAGAGGTAGCAGTGATTAAAGTAAAGGCTCACCAGAAAGGGGAGAGTAAGGAGCAGGATTAAGGTAAAGATTAAGAATAGTGAAGGGAAAAAAATCACTGGTGTGTGTTGTCTATAGGCCACCTAATAAAAATATTGCAGTGGCAAAGGTGATTAGCCAAGAAATTACTGAGGCTTGTAAGAACAGAACGGCAGTTGTCATGGGGGATTTTAACTTCCACATAGATCGGGTGAATCAGGTTGGTCAAGGAAGTCGTGAGGAGGACTTCATAGAATGTATCCATGATGGATTTCTTGAGCAGTATGTTAGTGAACCTATAAGGGAAAATGCTATCTTGGATCTAGTCCTGTGCAATGAGACAGGTAAGATTAACGATCTTGTAGTCAGGGATCCTCTTGGAAAGAGTGATCATAGTATGATTGAATTTCGCATTCAGATGGAGGATGAAATAGTTAGATTTAAAACTAGTGTATTATGCTTGAACAAGGGAGACTACAACAGGATGAGGGAGGAATTGTCTAATGTGGATTGGGAACACAGGCTATTTGGTAGGACAGTTGAGGAACAGTGGAATACTTTCAGAGATTTTTCACAGTGTTCAACAAAAGTATATTCCAGTCAAAAGTAAGGATAGTAAATGTGGGAAGAGCCAGCCTTGGATAACTATGGAAATAAAAGATAGTATCAAATTAAAAGCTCATGTGTACAAAGAGTAGTTGGAGACTGGAGGATTGGGAAAACTTTAAAAAGCAACAAAGAACAACTAAACAATAAATAAGGAAGTGGAAGATACGAATATGAAAGTAAATTAGCACAAAATATAAAAACAGATAGCAGAAGTTTTTATAAATATGTAAAGCGGAAGAGGGTGGCTAAAGTCAACGTAGGTCCCTTGGAAGACAAGAAGGGGATATTGATATTGGGTGATAAGGAAATGGCTGAGGCATTGAAAGACTGTTTTGTGTCTATCTTCAAGGTGGAGGACACGTCTAATATGCCAAAGAATGATGTTATGGACGAAGTGGGAGGTGAGGACCTCGATAAAATCACTGTCACTAAAGAGATAGTGATGAGCAAACTAGAGGGCCTGAAGGTAGATAAGTCCCCTGGTCCTGATGGGATGCTGAGGGAATTAGCGAAGGTTATAGTAGATGCGTTGGTAATCATTTATCAAAGTTCTCTGGACTCTGGGCAGGTCCTGGCGGACTGGAAGACAGCAAGTGTCACGTCACTTTTTAAAAAAGGATGTAGGCAAAAGATGGGCAACTATAGGCCAGTTAGCTTAATATCTGTAGTCGGGGAAATGCTTGAAGCTGTCATTAAAGAAGAAATTGTGAAACATTTAGAAAGGAGTGGTTCCATTAGACAGACGCAGCATGGATTCAGAAAGGGCAGGTCCTGTTTGACAAACTTACTGGAGTTCTTTGAGGACATAACGAGTGCAGTGGATAGAGGGGAGCAGTTGGATGTTATATACTTGGATTTCCAGAAGGCGTTCGATAAGGTTCCACACAAGAGACTTATAAATAAGATACGGATGCATGGAGTTGGAGGAAGTGTATTGGCATGGATAGTGGATTGGTTAACTAATAGAGGGCAGAGAGTTGGTATAAATGGGTATTTCTCCGGTTGGCAGTTAGTGGTGAGTGGGGTCCCGCAGGGGTCGGTGCTGGGCCTGCAGCTGTTCACCATTTACAGTGATGATTTGGAAGAGGGGACTGAGTGTAGCATAGCAAAATCTGCTGATGTCACTAAACTGAGTGGAAAAGCAAATTGTACAGAGGATGTGGAGAGTCTGCAGAGGGATATAGAGAGGTTAAGTGAGTGGGCCAAGGTCTGGCAGATGGAATACAACATTGGTAAATGCAAGATCATCCACTTTGGAAGGAATAATAGAAGAGCAGATTGTTATTTAAATGGTGAAAGATTTCAGCATGCCGTTGTGCAGAGGGACTTGGGAGTGTTTGTGCATGAATTGCAAAAAGGTGGCTTGCAGGTACAACAGGTTATTAAGGCAAATGGAATGTTGGCCTTCATTGCTAGAGGGATTGAATTCAAGAGCAAGGAGGTCATGCTGCAACTATACAGGGTACTGGTGAGGCCGCACCTGGAGTACTGCGTGCAGTTCCAGTCTACATACTTGAGGAAGGATATACTGGCTTTGGAGGCGGTGCAGAGGTTCACTATGTTGATTCTAGAGATGAAGGGGTTAACCTATGAGGAGAGATTGAGTTGCCTGGGACTATACTCTCTGGAATTTAGAAGAATGAGAGGGGATCTTATAGAAGCATACAAAATTTTTGAAAGGGATAGATAAGATAGAAGTAAGAAAGTTGTTTCCATTGGTAGGTGAGACTAGAACTAGGGGACATTGCCTCGAGATTCAGGGGAGCAGATTTAGGACGGAGATGAGGAGAAACTGTTTTTCCCAGAGAGTGGTGAATCTGTGGAATTCTCTGCCCAGGGAAGCAGTTGAGGCTTCTTCACTAAATATATTTAAGATACAGTTAGATAGATTTTTTACACAGTAGGAGAATTAAGGGTTATGGGGAAAAGGCAGGTAGATGGAGCTGTGTTTACAGACAGATCAGCCATGATCTTATTGAATGGTGGGGCAGGTTTGATGGGCTGGATGGCCTACTCCTGCTCCTATTTCTTATGTTCTTATGTAAAGGGAACAAGTGGGCAGAGCAGTGGAAGAACAAGAAGCAACAGAAATGACAAGTGTACAGGAAGAATCGGAGTTCAAACTCAGCCGGGTCCCAACCTGGACAGCGGCAGTATCTGCACAGAAGAAAGACCTGGCAATCTACTTCCATATCTTGCCGTGATGACCCTGTGGTCCATGAGATCACAAAGAGTCAGACTCAACTAAACAGCTGAACAAAAACAACATGAAGAAACTACAAATGCCTTTTGTGAGATTACGGGGAAATGAGATACCAGGCTAACACATTGCAGGATCGAGTAAAGCAGATCAGAGAGAGCCAGAGGGAGAGAAGACGGTATTCCCACAGCCTGGTGACCATGGTAAGGGAGCTGTCTGAAGAGACATCTTTCGCTCAGAGGTGGTGCTCCGAATGAACGATGCCTCTGTTGGTGTGCAGTACCAGCAAAGCAGCCAGTGGTAGCACAGGACTCAGGATAAACCGCATAACTCACCTTCTTGTCACCCGCACAGACAGAGCGAGAGATCATGTGTGTTGTTGCGGAGAACCTAAGTGACGAACAGCAGCCGGCTGTGTCAGATCTGACCGCACCGATGGAAGCAGACCCACAACAAACACAAGTGCAGAAGACACCGACAGCAAGCCTTGAATAGCACATCCGAACCAGCTCACAATTAGATAGCCTACGGGGGTTTGCGAGCACAGAGCTTTGGAGCCTCTGCGCCATGGGGGGCAGGTTGAGGGAGGCTTAAAAGTGAGGCTGAGGATTTCGAATAAAGTTTTTTCCTTCGACTGCAGTTACCGACTCTGTGTCGTAATTTTAGCGCTGCGTGTAGCACACCGCTACAATTGGTGACCCCGACGGTCCAAACGATTTTTGGACCAGAAATGACCGACGCCGCCTCTGTTCATGCGGTTTCGTTGAAACTGCCGGGTTTCTGGACACAGCGACCGAACCTATGGTTCCAGCAAGCCGAAGCCCAATTCCACGTTCGCCAGATCACCTCAGAAGACACCCACTACTACTACGTGGTGAGCTCCCTCGACCAGGACACAGAGGCCCAGGTCGCGGAGTTCGTACAGTCGCCCCCGGCAGACGGCAAGTACACAGAATTCAAAGTCCTGCTCCTCAGGACTTTCGGACTCTCACGGCGCGAGCGGGCTGCCCGTTTACTGCACCTGGATGGCTTGGGCGACAGACCTCCATCGGCTTTAATGAATGAGATGTTGTCTCTAGCTGACGGACACACACCCTGCCTCATGTTTGAGCAGGCATTCCTGGAGCAGCTGCCTAAGGACATACGCCTGCTGCTGTCCGACGCGGTTTTCAGTGACCCCCGGAAGCTGGCAGCCCGGGCGGACTTGCTGTGGAATGCCAAAAAGGTGAGCGGGGCGTCCATCGCACAGATCTCCCAGCCATGCTCCCAGCAGCAAACCAGTCCAGGCCCGGCTGCAGAGCCCGCCAACCCCCGGCCCAAGGAACACTGGTGCTTCTACCACCAGCGGTGGGGCGCAGAAGCCCACCGTTGTCACCCGCCCTGCAAGTTCCCGGGAAACACCAGGGCCAGCCGCCGCTGATGGCTACGGCGGCTGGCCATCGGGATAGCCTCCTGTATGTGTGGAATAGAAGGTCGGGACGCTGGTTTTTGGTCGATACTGGGGCCGAGATCAGCGTTTTACCTCCGACGAGTTACGACACCCGCAGCAGGGCACGGGGTCCCCCCCTGAGGACCGTGAATGGCAGCACAGTAAGGACCTATGGCACCCGTCAGGTGCAGCTACAGTTCGGCTCCAGCCAGTTCACGTGGGACTTTACACTGGCCGCCGTAGCCCAACCGTTTCTGGGTGCGAATTTTTTGTGAGCTCACAGCCTACTGATCGACCTGCCCAGGAAGAGACTGGTACACGCCGAGACCTTTCAGACGTTCTCCCTGGGTGCAGCCCAGTTGCCAGCCCCTCACCTCGGCTCCATCACGCTGTCCGACAACGACTTCACCAGGGTCCTGGCGGATTTCCCATCGGTTCTGGCACCGCAGTTCACAGCAGCCATGCCCAGGCACGGCGTACAGCACCACATCCCGACCCAGGGACCACCCCTCCATGCCCGCGCTCGGCGGCTTCCCCCGGACAAGCTCCGACTGGCGAAGGAGGAGTTCCAGAGGATGGAAGAATTGGGGATCATCCGGCGGTCCGACAGCCCATGGGCCTCCCCCCTGCACATGGTGCCTAAAGCGACGGGAGGCTGGAGACCGTGCGGCGACTACCGCAGGCTGAACGAGGCTACCACACCGGACCGCTACCCTGTGCCACACATTCAGGACTTTGCAGCAAACCTGCACGGCGCACGGATCTTCTCCAAGGTAGACCTCGTCTGAGGGTACCATCAAATCCCAATGCATCCTGACGACGTCCCCAAAACGGCTATCATTACCCCGTTTGGCCTTTTCGAGTTCCTCCGCATGCCGTTCGGCCTGAAGAATGCCGCACAGACGTTCCAGCGGTTAATGGACGCGGTGGGAGGGGACCTGGACTTCGCGTTCATCTATTTGGACGACATCCTCATAGCCAGCAGCAGTCGTCAGGAGCATCTGTCCCACCTCCGTCAACTCTGCGCCCGACTGAGTGAGTACGGTCTTACAATCAACCCCGCCAAATGCCAGTTCGGACTCGATATCATTGACTTCCTGGGCCACAGGATTACTAAAGACGGGGCAAACCCTCTGCCTGCTAAGGTAGATGCGGTCCGCCACTTTCCCCGACCCACCACGATCAAAGGCCTTCAGGAATTCGTAGGTATGGTCAATTTCTACCACCGCTTCCTCCCTTCAGCTGCCCGGATCATGCGCCCCCTGTTCGCCCTAATGTCGGGTCCGAGCAAGGACATTACCTGGGACGAGGAGTCCGCCGCCGCTTTCGTTCAAACGAAGGAAGCTTTGGCGAACGCCGCAATGCTAGTACATCCCAGAATGGACGCCCCTACCGCCCTCACAGTGGACGCATCTAACAAGGCAGTCGGTGGGGTGCTGGAGCAACTCATCGCAGGTCGCTGGCAACCCCTGGCGTTTTTCAGCAAACACCTGCGGCCACCCGAGCTCAAGTACAGTGCTTTCGACCGGGAACTGTTGGTGCCCTACCTGGCAATCCGGCATTTCAGGTACTTCCTAGAAGGTCGGCCCTTCACCGCTTACCTTTGCGTTTACGAAAGCGTCCGACCCCTGGTTGTCCCGCCAGCAATGCCACCTGTCCTACATCTCTGAATACACGACGGATGTCCCGGCACGTCTCGGGTAAGGACAATGTCGTGGCGGATGCGCTCTCTCGCCCTACCGTTCATGCCCTTTCCCAAGGGGTAGACTTTGAGGCACTGGCAGAGGCACAGCAGGCGGATGAGGAGATTCCGAGTTACAGAACCGCAGTCTCCGGTTTGCAGCTCCAGGACCTCCCCGTAGGCCCGGGTGAGAGGACTCTACTCTGTGACGTCTCCACCGGCCAGCCCCGTCCCGACAGCCTGGCGGCGCCGTGTTTTCGACTCCATTCATAACTTGGCGCATCCCTCCATCCGGACAACTGTTTCGACCACATTCATGTGGATATCGTGGGCCCCCTGCCAGTGTCGCGCGGAGCGCGGCACCTCCTGACTATCGTGGACCGGTTCACAAGATGGCCAGAGGCGGTCCCGCTCACCGACACCACCTCCGAATCTTGCGCCCGAGCCCTGACCTGGATATCTCGCTTTGGTGTACCGGCCCACATTACCTCCGACAGAGGCGCCCAGTTCACCTCCAGCCTGTGGTCAGCTATGGCCAGCCTTCTGGGGACTCAGCTGCACCACACAACTGCCTACCACCCACAGTCGAATGGGCTAGTGGAGCGTTTCCACCGTCACCTGAAGTCGGCCCTCATGGCCCGCCTGCGAGGAGCCAACTGGGCGGACGAGCTTCCCTGGGTCCTACTCGGCATCCGCACAGCGCCCAAGGACGACCTGCACGCCTCGTCGGCCGAGTTGGTATACGGCACGCCCCTGGTCGTCCCTGGGGAGTTCCTACCAGCCCCACGGGGGCAAGAGGAAGATCCCGCAGCAGTCCTGGGCAGACTACGCGAGAAGCTCGGTAACCTGGCCCCCATACCCACTTCACAGCACGGGCGGAACCCGACCTGCGTACCCAAAGACCTGCAGAACTGTAAGTTTGTGTTTGTACGAAGGGGCGGGCATCGGCCACCGCTGCAGCGGCCCTACGAGGGGCCGTTTCTGGTGCTCCGGAACAACGGGTCCACGTTTGTGCTGGACGTTGGGGGGAAAGAGGTTTTCATGGTGGACCGCCTCAAACCGGCCCATGTGGACCTGGCGCAACCAGCCGAGTTTCCGGCACCTCGGCGCAGAGGCCGACCTCCCAAGCAGGTTCTGGCCCAGACTGTGGACATTGGGGGGTGTATCGCCGGTTCTGGGGTGGGGGGGGGGGGGGGGGTTATGTGGCGACCCATTTCCTGGCACATCCGAACCGGCTCACAATTAGATAGCCTACGGGCGTTTGTGAGCACAGAGCTTTGGAGCCTCTGCGCCACGGGGGGCAGGTTGAGGGAGGCTTAAAAGTGAGGCTGAGGATTTCAAATAAAGTTTTTTCCTTCGACTGCAGTTACCGACTCCGTGTCGTAATTTTAGCGCTGCGTGTAGCACACCGCTACAGTGTAATGGTAACTGGACTCAGTAATGATTGCTGGTCGCCGAACGTAGATGATTAGTTGTATAGCTCAAAATAGACAAAATATTGGAATAGATGGGAAGGGATCACACTTGCAGCAGAGAATGAGGTTCCAAAACTTCGATGTTGTGGCAGACCGAGAAGGAAAATAAAATGCACACAGTACCCCTTCTCTTAGTGATTTTTATAAATGACCTGGATGAGGAAGTGTAGGGATGGGTTAGTAAATTTGCTGATGATGCAAAGGTTGAGGTGTAGATAGTGTGGAGGGCTGTCAGAGGTTACAGCGGGACATCGACAGGATGCAAAACTGGGCTGAGAAGTGGCAGATGGAGTTCAACCCAGAATAGTGTGAGGTGGTTCATTTTGGTAGGTCAAATATGATGGCAGAGTATAGTATTAATGGTAAGACTCTTGGCAGTGTGGAGGATCAGAGGGATCTTGGGGTCCCAGTCCATAGGACACTCAAAGCTGCTGCGCAGGTTGACTCTGTGGTTAAGAAGGCATATGGTGCATTGGCCTTCATCAACTGTGGTATTGAGTTTAAGAACCAGGAGGTAATGTTGCAGCTATATAGGACTCTGGTCAGAACCCACTTGGAGTACTGTGCTCAGTTCCAGTCGCCTCACTACAGGAAGGATGTGGAAACTATAGAAAAGGTACAGAGGAGATTTACAAGGATGTTGCCTAGATTGGGGAGCATGCCTTATGAGAACAAATTGAGTGAACTCGGCCTTTTCTCCTTGGAGTGACGGAGGATGAGAGGTGACCTGATAGAGGTGTATAAGATGATGCGAGGCATTGATCGTGTGGATAGTCAGAAGCTTTTTCCCAGAACTGAAATGGCTAACATGAGAAGGCACAATTTTAAGGTGCTTGGAAGTAGGTACAGAGGGGATATCAGGGGTTAGTTTTTTACTCAGAGAGTAGTGAGTGTGTGGAATGGGCTGCCGGCGATGGTGGTGGAGGCGGGTACGACAGGGTCTTTTAACAGACACCTGGATAGGTACATGGAGCTTAGAAAAAGAGGGCTTTGGGTAACCCTAGTTAATTTCTAAAGTAAGTACATGTTCGGCACAGCATCGTGGGCCGAAGGGCCTGTATTGTGCTCTAGATTTTCTATGTTTCTATCTCTAGAATCTCTTTGTGTTTATGATTGAACAGCTGTAATTGTCCATCTTGATTCTAGATGGAATATACTGCCATCTAGTGATATTAATTGGTCACTACAACAATGTTTATGTTTTACTTAACAGCAAGTTCAAGTCAAGGCAAGTTGCTTTTTATTGTCATTTCAACCATAACTGCTGGTACAGTAAAAACGAGACAATGTTTTTCAGGACCATGGTGCTACACTGAACTACATAAACCAACACAAAAACTACACTAGACTACAGACCTACACAGAACAGTGCAGGCATTACAATAAATAATAAACAAGACAATAGGCACAGCAGAGGTCAGTAGGTTGGTAGTCCGATGGATTGGGGGAAAATTTGTTACATAAATAATCAGCTGAATGGCAGCGTCTGGGATTCCATCCGTTTCTGTGCTCCCACGAAGTATTTCGTTGCCACAGATGTAGTCCAATTTAATGTCCATTGGAGAGCAGAATGGACGGGAGGGCCGGCCGGCTAGGGCTTTTTTCCTGGCACAGACTCCTGCCCGCTCGCCTCACTTCCACTTCCTCCCCCACCGCTTACAACGTCCCCACTTCTGGCCACCGGCATCAGGCGACTCCGAGGACTGCAGGCCCGATTCCCTCAGCAAGCAGACACTGGAGAGCAGAATGGACGGGAGAGCTGGCCGGCTAGGGCTTTTTTCCTGGCACAGACTCCTGCCCGCTCGCCTCACTTCCACTTCTTCCCACACCGCTTACAACGTCCCCAACTCCGTCCACCGGCATCAGGCAACTCCGAGGACTGCAGGCCCGATTCCCTCAGCAAGCCGAGGTCGCGCAATCTAACCAGTAGATTTTCATGAAGGTTTGTTTTTGGGCAATCTCTGTATTGTAGCAGTATCTGGCAATGGTAGATAGTCGCTCTGTTATCCATTGCACTAAACCCTAATTCTGCCTTAAAATTAAATTAAAAACACTAAATTAAAGTAGCACTGAAAGGCTTCTGCCGCCGTGTGCCACACCTCCTACAGTTACTGTTATTGCAAGGGTATGATTACTGTATGGTAACTTCTATCCAGTTTAATCTGAAGGAGTTGTTGAAGGCTGTCTAATCAATTTATTCGGGTATAGGAGGATCCCAATGTGGCAGCTCTATTTTAACATAATCTCCTGCTTTAGTTGCAAAATTATTAAGTCCCTAAGTTGCAGTGACTATGATGGATGAATATTGTAAATGCTAGAATTAAAATCAGATAATTTTGTAGGTATCAGGTCAGGCTGTGTCTGCAGAGGTGGAAAAGCAGAGGAGACATTTTAGATCAATAACAGTTAATTGAGTTGGAAAAAGCTTGAGTCACAAAGATTAGGGGCGAGAATAGAATAAGGAATGAAAGTTAATACCTGAAATATTGGAGACCAGGACAGCATGACTGGACCAGTGTTGATGGTTAACTTAACTACACTCCTTCCACCCCACCTGTCATTTCTATGTGACTTAGAACAGCACGGCAGTTGGTACTGCTGTCTCAAAGCTCCGGGGATCAGGTTTCTTTCTTTGTTTCTAAATCTTTTTATTGTTATTAGTAATATGGACAGAATACAAATGATACATTGATAAAGAAATTACCAACATACAAATTCCATTACATATGAAAAAAAACATACATAATAGTTACAATATAAATGAGTTTACCAAGACATAAGCCATAAAATATATGTATGAACATGGTAAGTCTAAATATTTCATAATATATGATATAAAAAAACAGAAAAAAGAAAAAAAAATATATATAATGCAAAACTAGCTAATCTACTAATCTAATAACTAATATAGAAGAAAAAAGCAAAAAAAAGAGAGAGGAAAAAAAAGAGGGCTGTTTATAATATCTCACAAAAATAAATATTCATCAATGCCGTGACTTCCGGTCCTCTCAACATACATAAGCTAAAAGCTGGGAAATCAAATGAACTTGGCACAGGGTCATATTACATCATATGAAAATGTTGAATAAATGGTCTCCATAACTTTTCAAATTTAATAGAAGTCTCAAAAGCACCACTTCTAATTTTTTTTAAATTTAAACATAACATAGTTTGAGAGAACCAATTAAATACAGTGGGAGGATTAATTTCCTTCCAATTCAACAATATAGATCTTCTAGCCATCAGAGTTAGAAATGCAATCATTCGACGGGCAGAAGAAGATAAATGCAGAGAGTCTAACATTGGTAAACCAAAAATTGCGGTAATAGGATGAGGTTGTAAATCAATATTCAAAACCGCAGAAATAATATCAAAAATATCTTTCCAATATTTCTCCAAAAGTGAACAAGACCAAAACATATGAGTTAAAGACGCAATTTCAGATTGACATCTATCACAAATAGGACTTATATGAGAGTAAAAATGAGCTAATTTATCCTTGGACATATGGGCCCTATGTACAACCTTAAATTGTATTAATGAATGTTTGGCACATAACGATGATGTATTAACTAATTGAAGAATTCTATCCCAATTCTCACTAGAAATAATAAGACTAAGCTCTCTTTCCCAATCCTTTTTAGTCTTATAAAGAGGCTCTGAACGTATCTTCATAATTATATTATAAAGTTTTGAAATAAGCCCTTTTTGAAAAGGGTCTAATTCAAATAAACTCTCCAAAATATCTGAAGGCACAAAATTTGGAAACGTAGGGAGTACAGAACTTAAAAAATGTCTAATCTGTAAATATCTAAAAAAATGAAATCTAGGCAAGTTATATTTGTTGGATAATTGCTCAAGAGACATGAAACAATTGTCCAAAAATAAATCAGAAAATCTTAGTAATCCCTTAGTTTTCCAAGCCGAATAAGCTTGATCTATAATGGAAGGGTGGAAAAAACAATTAGATACAATAGGACTATTTAAAATGAATTGAGTCAACCCAAAAAATCTCCGAAATTGAAACCATATACGCAAAGTATGTTTAACTATCGGGTTGTCAATTCGTTTCGGCAATTTAGAAAGAGCAAAAGGGAGAGAAGTCCCTAAAATAGAACCCAGAGCATAAGCTGATACAGATTAAGTTTCTAAACTCACCCAACGAGGGCCGTAAGATCCACCCCCATCTTTCAACCAGCATAACAAGTATCCAATATTAACTGCCCAATAGTAAAATCTGAAATTAGGTAATGCTAACCCACCTTCCTGTTTTGTCTTCTGTAAATATATTTTACCTAACCTGGGATTTTTATTCTGCCATATATATGAAGAAATTTTAGAGTCAACATTAGTAAAAAAAGATTTTGGGATAAAAATTGGTATCGCTTGAAAAATATATAAAAACTTAGGTAGGATTAATGCTATTAAGATGGTTATTTTACCTATTAGGGATAAAGATAAAGGTGACCACTTAGTAAACAAACCTTTAATCTGATCAATTAAGGGTAAAAAATTAAATCTAAATAAATCTTTATGGTTTTTTGTGATTTTGATCCCTAAATAAGTAAAAGAATCATTAACTAATTTAAAGGGTAAATTTCCATAAATTGGGACCCGTTTATTCAAAGGAAACAATTCACTTTTATTAAGATTTAACTTATACCCAGAAAACTCACTAAATTGAACCAATAATGATAAAACTGCTGGGATGGATTTCTCCGGGTTAGAAATGAATAGTAATAAATCATCTGCAAACAAAGATAACTTATGAATGTCTGTCCCACGATTAATACCCAAAATATCCTGTGATTGTCTGATGGCAATTGCCAAAGGTTCTAAAGCAATGTTAAATAGTAATGGACTAAGAGGACATCCTTGTCCAGTGCCCCGAAATAGGCGAAAAAAGGGAGATCTTTGATTATTGGTAAACACTGAGGCTACTGGAGTATGATAAATCAATTTAATCCATGATATAAATATCGGACTAAAATTAAACTTCTCCAACACATTAAATAAGTAAGGCCATTCAATTCTATCAAATGCTTTCTCCGCATCTAATGAAATCACGCATTCTGAAGTGTCATGTGAGGGAGTATAAACAATATTCAACAATCTCCTAATGTTAAAAAAAATAGCGATTTTTAATAAAACCGGTTTGATCATCTGAAATAATTTTGGGTAATACCTTCTCCAATCTAGATGCCAGTAACTTAGAAAAAATCTTGGAGTCTACATTCAATAAAGATATAGGTCTATAGGAAGCACAGTTAGTAGGGTCTTTATCTTTCTTCAATATTAGAGAAATGGAAGCTCTATAAAAAGATTGTGGCAAATTCCCCAATCTAATGGCTTCCTCAAAAAACCTTACCTAACCAAGGGGAAAGAGTAGCGGAAAAAAATTTAAAAAATTCAACTGTATAACCATCTGGACCTGGTGCTTTCCCGGAATTCATTGAGGAAATAGCCCCTTTAATTTCTACATCCATAATAGGAGTATCCAATATTAAAAGATCATCAGATGATAATCTTGGAAAATTTAATTTCCAAAGAAAATCAGACATGGTATTATGATCTTGAGGAAATTCAGATTGATACAGGGAGGTATAGAAGTCTTGAAATGCCTTATTTATCTCATCATGATTAACTGTCAGATTCCCATTCTGCTGACAAATCTTAGTGATTTGACGTTTAACCAAAGCATTCTTCAATTGACTAGCTAACAGTTTACCAGATTTATCACTATGTATATAAAAATCAGATTTATTTTTCATTGATTTTCAATCGAGGATGTAAGTAATAAACTATGTTCCATTTGAAGTTCAACCCTTTGTTTGTAAAGCTCCTTACTAGGAGCAATCGAATATTTCTTATCAATCTCTTTAATTTTACCAACCAATAAAAGAGTTTCCATCCTAGTACGTTTCCTCAAACCAACAGAATAAGAAATAATCTGTCCACGTATATACGCTTTAAAAGTGTCCCAAAGTGTTCCGCAGGAGATATCATCTGTAGAATTAGTTGAAAAGAAGAAGTCGATCTGCTCCTCCATAAATTTTATAAAGTCAGAGTCTTGCAACAAGGTAGAGTCAAATCGCCATTGTCTGGCATTAGAAGCTGTATCCGTAAATTTCATAGAAAGTAATAATGGAGCATGATCAGAGATAGCTATAATATCATAGTTACAACCGATTACCAATGGAATAAAACGAGTCTACAAAAAAATAATCAATTCTCGAATAAGAGTGATAAACATGTGAGAAAAAAGAAAACTCTTTGTCTTTAGGATGCCGGAATATGCCAAATATCAAAAACATTGTCAGTCAAAAAAGAGTTAATACAAGTGGCCGACTTATTAGGTAAAGTCTGAATAGAGAAAGATTTATCCATCAGAGGATTTAAACAACAATTAAAGTCACCACCCATTATTAACTTATATTCGTTTAGATTGGGTAAAGAGGTAAATAAGGACTTAAAAAAGTCAGGACAATCCACATTTGGAGCATAAACATTAACCAAAGCAACCTTTTTATTACAAAGTAAACCCATAATTAACAAAAATCTACCATTCGGATCTGAAAAAATATCATGTTGAACAAATGGTATAGAGGAGTCAATAAAAATTGAAACTCCTTTTACTTTAGCATTCGAATTTGCGTGATACTGTTGACCCCGCCAAAATCTAAAAAAACAAAATTTGTCCTCCTTCCTCACATGAGTTTCTTGTACAAAAATGATATGAGCATTAAGTCTTTGGAATACTTTGAAAATCTTCTTTCATTTAATTGGATGATTTAAACCATTAGTATTCCAAGACACAAAATTAAAGGTCTGAGCCATAATTCTAAAATCAACCCTTTGGTATAGAAAAGGGTTAACCAACTTATAAACTCATGCACCCGGAAGAGGAACAAAAGTAAAGAGGAGACCCGGAAGTGACGACAACACAGACATATTTGAAGTTCAAAAACAGCCCAAATAAAAAAACTAACACAAACTGGTGCAAAAAAAATAGAATTAGAAAACAGACCATCCCCCCACCCCCCAAGAAAAAGAGAAAAAGCCAAAATATGACTTAAAAAAGGAAAAAGTAAGACTAATCCTACCCCCATGTCAGCTGAAGAACACTCCATATATAAAGGATATATATAAAAGAATCACCCCAACTTTAAAAATTAAAATCGCTATAATAAAAACCATATTTCTAAGTATAGTTAGTTGTAAAAAAAAATAAAAATATAGTCGCTAAAAAAAATTATAAATCGGGCTCTAGCCCAGACAAAACAAAAAATATTTAAGCAATGATAAGCGATGCATTGTAGGAAGAAGACGAAAGAAAGAAAAAAATAACGCCATCTTAAGCAAAACCAAAAATCTTTTTCAAAAAACCACCATCTTAATCAAAGAAAAATTCACCTTCAAAGAATTAAAAATATACCTTCGAAGGAACAAAGTTAATGGACAAGTATGTAGTATAATGGTTAAAGTGTATAAGGCAGAACAATTAATATGACGAAAACACGCTTTAACTTAAGTATAAAGTATAGGATGAACCTACACCAATAACCAGATTTTAATTCTGGTTTAAAAGATCGAGAACCATCTTACACGATCAGGATCGTTCGTTTATTAGAGACCGGTGTCTGTAGCAGTAGGGAAGTTCTCCTCCAGATATTGTCTTGCTTCTGAAGTTGAAGTGAAAACCTGTCGTGGAGCATTCGACGGACAGATCCGAAGCTTCGCAGGGTATAGGAGCGCAGGTTTCAGATTTTTCTCATAACATTCAGCCGTCAACGGTTTAAAAAGAAGCCTTTTTTTTTAAAAGGGCAGGACTAAAGTCTTCGACCAGGCGGAAGCAGAATTCTTTGTATTTAATCATTCCTGCCCGACGAGCTGCTCGTATAAGTTGTTCTTTGTCATGTACATAATGGAACCAGACAATTACCACCGAAGGTTTGTCTGTAGCACTCGGTGATCGACGCCGAATTCTATGTGCCCGATCCAATCAAGGAGGATTATTCGGGAAAATCGTCGGAAACGCTTCTTTTAAAAGTTGAGCAAAATATTTCGAAGGGTCATCTTTTTCTATGCCGTCTGGAAGACCAAGTATACCTAAGTTCTGTCTTCTGGACCGATTATCAAAATCGGCACTCTTGGCTTTAAGGGCATCCATCAGCTTAATGGTCGAAATTAAATCCTGTTGCAGTTTTTCAATAGTCAAATCTCGCTTCCGAGCATCTTCTTGCAGAGACGCAATAAGAGCTTGTTGCTGTTTAATTACTGAATCCGTCTTAACCATGTACTCTTGAAAAGCCTTTATATCTTCTTTAAAAAATTGTTGTAGTGTACCAAATTTTTTATCCAAAACCTCCATAAACAATTCATAAGTTAATTGAGTTTGTGTGCCTGCTTCTTTCTGTTACCGTTCTGATTGCATCCGGGATCCCGTCCCTTAGACCTGAGAGACATTTCTGTTTGCATATCTTCAAAAGTTCACAACAAACTCTTGGCAGTAAGTTAAAAAAAAATTAACAAAAAAACTTTCGGTATAGGTAAAAATAAACTGAATAAGGGTGATCAAAGGTTAAAAAAAAAGTAAAGGTTATGGAGCGAATCCAAAACAGTACTCACTCCATGAGCGTCTCCAGCTGACTGCCAGGGGGATCAGGTTTCAATCCAGATCATAGCTATTCCGTGAGTAGAATTTGCACATTCTCTCAATGCCTTTGTGGATAGAAGGCCATAGAAGAGAGAGAGGGGGAGGAGCCCCAGAGGGAGGTGATGGGCAAGCGAGGAGTTAAGGTGAGAGAGGGAAAAGGGGATGAGGAATTGAGAAGGGGGGGGGGGCAGTCTGAACAGACGTTTGAAAAATCGATGTTCATGCCATCAGGTTGGAGGCTACCTAGACGTTGCTCCCGACAGTAGAGGCCATGGATGGACATGTCGGAATGGGAAATGGCCACTGGGAGACCCCTGCTTTTTCTGGTGGACGAGCATATGTGCTCAGTGTAGCGGTCTCTCACACCATTTTGCGGCACGTGAGTAATCCAGGGGCTGGGGCTGCTGCTAGGCCCGAGCATTTGTCAGAGGGGAGTGGTGATATCAGAGGAGGAAAGAGCAAAAGACCTGAAGAATCTGGATCAAGATATACCTTCACCTGGAAGGACTGCTTAGGGCCCTGGATGGTGGTGAGGGGGCTGGTATAGGGGCTTGCAAGGATAAGTGTCAGGAGGGATGAATGGACAAGGGAGTCGCGTAGGGAGCGACCCCTGCGGAAGCGGAATGTGGGGGGGATGTGGCTGTTGGTGGGATCCTGCTGGTGATGGTGATGGCAGGAGTTCCAGAGAATTGTGTGCTGGATGCAGAGGCTGGTGGGGTGATAGGTGAGGACAAGAGAAACCTTATCCCCGGTGAGGTGGCGAGAGGATGGGGTGAGGGCAGATGTGCATGACAAGGAAGTGATTTGGTTGAGGGCAGAATTGTTGGTGGAGAAAGGGAAGTCCCTGTCTTTGAAAGAGGAGGATATCTCCTTTGTTCTGGAATGAAAACCCTCATTCGGAGGCTACGTCCACACTACACTGGATAAATCCATAACTGAAGCCTTTTCTCTTCGTTTTTACCCTCCGTCCACACTAAAATGGCGTTTTTGTCACCCGAAAATGGAGAATTTCAGAAACTGTCCAAAGTGTGTAATTTTGAAAACGCTGTATTGGCCCAAGCAGTTGTGGACAGGGTAACCGGAGAAATCTAAAAACACCGTCATGACATGCTGGAACAGACAGTGACGGCTGCGCGCCATTTCATTGTTTTCTTGAATGCAACCTAACAATTTCAGAACAGATGGCAACGAGACTGAAGCCAGAAGAGTTAGAAATATACTCACCAAATTCTTTGACCCATAACTTACTGAATAAATAAGTATACTCACTTTGCCCTGTTTTCTGTCCTTGCTCTTATGAAGGTGGTTTACCTATTTATGCAAGTACTTCTCTGACAATAGATGTGTAGCAGCCTAATGTAACATTGTATGGAAATACAAGATAACACTGATACAGACATGTTTTATACATTTAACAAGGTGCTTCATTAATGCAACAGAGTTAGTCAGTTTTTCAATGTTCGTCGTCAGCTGGGTCATACTGTCCGTGAACTCCCTGTCGGTTGCCTCCGTACACTCCAGTATTTGTGTTTTTTAGTTTTAAGTCTTGTGCAAAAGCCGACAGCTGCCCGTCGTTTAAGTTTTTCTAGTCTGTAACTGAACAAACGCGCACCAAGTCTTTCACGGCGAGATTTGACACCAAACGTGTCGCTTGTTTTCGGTAGATGTGTCCTGTGCATGCGCAGTAGGAGGAGATTCGCCAAAATATCCGTTTTAATGTGGACAGAGATTTTTTTTTTAAAAACACTTAGCGTGGATGCCTATTGTTTTTATGCGAAACCGGCGTTTTCAAAATTATCCCATCTGGTGTTGATGTAGCCTGAGAGTAGATGTGACGTGGACAGAGCAACTGAGAGAGGGGGGAAGAAGTATAGTCCAGATATCTGTGAGTGTCAGTGGGCTTGTAGTAGATATCAGCGGATCAGAAAGGGGAGGGAAGTGTCGGAAATGGACCAGGTAAATTTGAGGGCAGCATGGGAAATGGAGTCAAAGTTGATGAGCTCAGCAAGGGTGTTGCACCAATGTAGTCGCCGATGAGCGACCCCAGTGTAAGCTTGGAACATAGACTGCTCATGGCCAACGAAAATGCAGACATAGCTGGGACCACGTGAGTACCCATGGCTATACCTTTTGTTTGAAGGAGCCAAAGGAGAAATGATTGAGAGTGAGGACACACTCTGCTAGACAGAGGAGAGTGGTAGTGGAGGGGAATTGGTTGGGTCTGGTGTCCAAAAAGAAGTGGAGAGCTTAGGAATTCCTGGTGGGGGATGGAAGTGTATAGAGACTGGACATCCATGCTGGAAACAAGATGCTCGGGGCCAGGGAAATGGAAATCAGTGAAAAGATCAAGAGTGTGTGAAGGGTCACAGATGTAGGAACTGAACCAGGGGGTATAAAACAGAGCTGAGGTATGCAAATATAAGTACAGTGGGGCAGGAACAGGCTGAAACGCTTGGATTTACAGCATCTGCAGATTTTCTCTTGTTCCTTTCCCCTCAGCTGTTTCTTCCCTTCTACCACTGTTGAAAGTGGTGAAAAAGAAATTGTGCACATTTTGAGACCGTGCTGAGAGGGTACAAGGGTTCTTTTGTTGACGAGTATGCATGTATAATACAACTCTGAAACTTGTCTACTCCAGATAGCCATTAAATACAGACAGACCTTGGTTATGGATGAAAGAAAAGACATCAACCTTCCCCCCCCCCCAAATGAAAAAGAAAATAAACAAACCTCGCAGACCTCAAAACTCCCCCCTTCCCTGCAGCAAAAGCAGCTCCAATAACAATCACTGAACCACTCACTAGCAGAAAAGTACAGCAACAATAGCACCAAACCCACAACCCCACTCTTGTCATCCACAAAGAAAAACAATATTAAAGTACAGTCCAATGTTCTGGTCAATATGGGAAACAGCTTTCATACAAAGAGAACAGCCGCATGAACCCAGTCCTTCCGTAAAGAGTGAACGCTGACCCGGGTACAAATCAGTCAAGGTGCAACCAGAAACTCCCAAGTGATCCACTGCTCCATCATGCCATAGCCTTATCTCTGATTTCCCCACGATGGAAAACTAACATATTGCTTTAATACCAGAGGCGAGAACCACTCTCCCTCCATTCCCAGCATCTCATGTGAATGTCGGAACACTGCACCTTCATTGTCCAGGCTCTCAGGCTGATATTTCAGGCTGAAATCATAAACAGACAACACCACCAACCGACAAGGACCTCTGACATCCAACTTTTCCGAGTTCCAGATACAAGTCAATGGATTGTTGTCAGTTCTCACCCCAGACTTGGCACCATATAGTCGCCACAGCCCATTTCAATGCCAGAAACTCCAATCTGTGGCTAGGTTAGTTTCATTCAGAGGTGACAGACTACAGCAAATGAAAGCGACAGGTCTCAACTCTTTTTTCTGGTCCTGATATAGAACACACTTAAACCCTCATGGCTGGCATTGGTATTCAGTATTCAACTCGTTCAGAAGCTGAAAGGCCTCTGCACAGTTTGCATCTCATCTTTCCCTTAAAGGCTTCAAAGTGCTATGGTAAACTTTACCACCATCTCCTTTCATTCTCCTCCCTTTCTTCCGCAAGGGAGGGTAACCACACAGAAGGGTGGGTGGCTTTGAAGTGGTCCTTCACAAATCTCTAGTAGTACCCATAGAATCGGAAGAGTGCTCACATTCTTGAGCCTAGGCCATGTGGTCAATGCCTCTATCTTGGCTGTAGTTGACTGATGTCCAGTGACAGTTTTAACCTTTCAGCTTTCAGATCTAGCACCTTCAGAGGCCTCGTCTCGTGCTCCTCCAGTGTGAACCCAAACACTGAGATCATCAAAGTGCACAAGTACACATCCACAACAGTCTTCTCCATGACACTTTGGAAAAACTGAAAGAATCCATGTGGACATATAAATGACACTTGTCTTTGTCAGCTTCGCTCATGGGTATCTGACTCCCAATATGGCCTCCTGCGTGTCGGTGAGACTCGACTTAGATTGGGAGACCGCTTTGCGTACCTTAGCTCCATCCACCAGAAAAAAACAGGACCACCCAGTGGCCACCCATTTTAATTCCACTTCCCATTCCCATCGATATGCCATCTATGACCTCCACCACTGTCGTGATCAGGCCACACTTAGGTTAGAGGAACAACATCTCGTATTCTGTTTCGTTAGTCTCCAACCTGGTGGCATGAACATAGATTTCTCAAATTTCCAGTAATGCCCCTCCACCTCCTCTGTCTTCACCATTTCCCACCTCCTTTTCCCACTCTCACCTCATCTCCTTGCCTGCCCTTCGCCTCCCTCTGGTGCTCCTGCCCCCTTTTTATTTCTTCCATGGCTTTCTGTCTCTTTCACCGATCAACTTCACAGCTCTTTACTTCATCCTCCCCCCCCCCCCCCCCAGGTTTCACCTAACACCTTCTGTCTCCTTTCCCCATCTTTAAATCTACTCCTCAGCTTTTTTTTCTCCAGTCCTGTAGAAGGGTTTTGGCCTGAAAATGTCAACTGTTCTCTTTACCTATTCCTAGATGCTGCCTGGCCTGCTGAGTTCCTCTAGCATTTTGTGTGTGTTGTACCACACGGTTCCTTGTTTGTGCTCATCATCATCCTTAGGAGGAACTTGCATCTTCTCAAAAGCAGCTCTGAATACCAGGTGAATGGACAAGGTTTTCACAAAATTCTCCTCATTTCTCTCCTTGCAGGCTTCCACAAGCCTTCTCACCATGGGGCTATTTGTTCTCACAATGGAAGCTTCACCCTTTTCAACCAACACCCAACACTGATGTATCAGGGCCAACATCTGCTTCCAAAAGTAACCATCACATGGGTAATCGTCAGTACTATGGCACAGATTTCTAGGGCACTCAGTGGTAAATGTGTCAAAAACCGGTTGTAAAAGGATCTGTACATCAGAGTAACTTGAGAACCTGTGTCAAGTATGGCTCTAGCATAAATACCCTCAATCCATACGGATACACCAGAGCTTGGCCCCACTAAGCCTTCAGGAATAGGATTTTACACTTCAGTGTATTCCTTGATACATCGATTGGAATATGTCCCCCCTCCCCCCCACCGAGACGCCAGGCCATTTGTGTTGCCTTTATGGCATTTGTTTAGTTTATAATATTTTCGCTTTAGTAATTCGTTTGTTAGCATTTTCTAGTTAAAGTTAAGATTGTTTAAAGTAAATTCGTTGTCTGTGATATATCGCGGCATGCGATGATGTCACACCCGGTTTCGCTGCGTCTTGTGGGAAAATACCGGTTTGGAGAAACGGGAAGGAGGGGGTTCACATGTGCAGAATCAACACAAGAAAAGTCTTCTTTCTACGCACTAGAAACATCAGTGAAGCAATGCCGTAAGTTCATGAGATAATCGATGTGTTGAATTAAAAATGTTAACGCTAATTCTGTTAAAAGTAATGACGGTTGATAAGGTTTATGTTTTCGTTAGTTAAAGAGTTGCGGATAGTTTGTGTTGAAGTGTATTTAAAGCAGTCAATGGCATAGGTAGATTCTGACTGTATGCTGCACTTTAATGTAATGTAGTTGTAGTTTTACTTTTGCAAGTATTTACGATGTAAATGTGATATCAAGAAGGAAACAAATACTGTATACATTTTGTATTGTTTTATCAACAGTTTTCACCATACGTTAATGTGTAAGAGTGAACAGTAAACAGTTAATCTTACTGCAATCCTGTTTTCATTGACTACGGTTTACCTCGGTGTTTAGTTCAGAGTTCTCTTACACCTGAGCGAGGACACTACACCTTTCCTTTACTGTGTCTTTCTGAAGTTTCCCAACTTCCTTTTCTATTTAAGTAACTGTTAAGTAACTTCCTGTCCTTCGCATTCTTGCTTGAAATGTCCATCCTCACTGCAGTTATAACAGGAAGTACTGGTCACTTCCCTTGTCAAGAGACCTCGGACAGTAGCAGCCCTCTGCTGAGTAAGTCCTGCTGGTAGGTGTTGGCGGCAGCACTAGCCAACCTCATCCAAGATGACTCAGCTTGCAGGTTTTTCACAACATCTTGCAAAACCTCCACTGTTGTGGCATCAGGGGTTGCTTCAGCAACAGAGGACTTTGCCCTGCTGATGGAGGCCTCTCGCTCCTCCATAGTTTTCCTCCTCTAACTTCTCTGATCAGCTCAACAAACAGAAGAGGGGGACTCGTCTTAAGAGACATTCAGAAGCTTAAAGCAATCGTGTCACGTGATTGCGCGCCCTTCACTACTTGCTCCATCCTTAATCAGTTTGTCTCGGCCAATTGAATGACCCCTTTACGACACAAGCAAAGCAGATGTCTCTCTAGCCTGAAAATGTACGGAGAAAGTTCCTCCCCTTTCTTCTGGAACGTGTACCTGAACTGCTTCATAAGCTCTGCTGGTCTGTCTGTTGTGCCAAAAAGGCCTTCTAGTGTTTCCATGTACCCCACGGATGTAACCAATGAGTTCTCTGCCTTAAAAGGTCCTCACCACTTCAGCAGCCTTCGCTGTCTTTTCCTATTATCTGAGCACAGCCACTCATCCAGTAACTGAGGTGTCCACTCCACTCAGGTCTCTTATTCCTCCTCCCCATAGGTGGGTGGGCTTCACTCCTAAGAGCATTCTCAGCCTGTGGTAACTTTGACTCACCGCCAGTGCACTTTGATATTTACCTACCACTGATGTAATTGCCGAAACCTGCTTAATTTTCACTGCCCGCTGAAGGACCAATTCGACCTTTCATATCAGACACCTTTTCTCCCTCACTTCGCAGAAATGAGAGCAACTTGTCCTTAAAGTCTTCACCCTTAGTTACACACTGGCCTTGTCTAAATGTATGGACAGCCCATGTGCCTCTCCATGTGTCACTGCCCTACATCGGTCACATCACTGCTCGTCTGGACTATCACAACAACCTTATGATCAACCAGCATAACTTTCCCCAACGATTACACTGAACTGGCACTCTAAGCAGCAATTCGTCAGGGCTGAAGATATCCACCCCACTCAGAGTACGTATTATTTGTGGGTAATCTCTTCGAATTACACCAATGCTTAATCCCTGCAGTGTCCATAATAAAGTACCTTAGTCACTTTCCCCCACGCTAGTTTAAACGCAGCCTTAAACACACAAACCACTTAATCAATTCTTACAGCAATTCCATTGAGCGAATCCTAGACAAGCTCATACAATGAAGCTCCTTCATCAGGCTCATATGAAAATTTGGCGTGCTAGCTGGCTCTGCTGACCGCCACTGGACTCGGGCCACCTTTCTTGTATATGTCCAGGGTCGGTATAATTTTAGTCCAGGCAAACAGGAAAGTTGAGATGTTTTCAATTAATGGAACCCCGATTTGAATGAATGCCATGTAAATACTGCCCATATACAATTATCTGTCGGCAGGGATTAACAGATTGTACACCGCACCGCATACAATTATAACAAAAGTCTATTTATTAATTTCAGCTTTATCAGTTAGGAAGAGGAAAAGAAAAAAACTAGAATGGCCCATTACAGTTAAACCAGTCTAAATGTGCACCTCATTGGAGATTATATTGTCCAAAAGCTGGATGTGACCATTACTTACGGCGCTGAATTCTCATCACCAATTACTGGTAGAACTTCCCAACTTGGACTCTTCAACTTGCAAAGCCCTCCTTCCAACCGCATCTTCCGGTTGGTTGGAATCCTGTGGTTGTCTCTCCTGCCAGAAAAGACCACAAACTCCACCAGCGTCCATCACAACTCCGTCTCTGCCTAGATTTCTCTAGAACCTTCTCTCAATTCCACCATCCTCATTGGTTGATGCACCATTCTCAAGTTGAATATCACAGCCTCTTATCTTTACCTGAAACCCAACACGCTATCAGCAGGACAGACTGCTTCTGCAGAAAGCTACTAAATGAAATACCCTATTGCATTAACAGTAAAAATCGTTCCACTACATTAAGTAGCTGGTAAGACATGAGCAGAATTGAGAGATTTGGCCCATCGAGTCTGTAGCATCATGGAGCTGAGGATGAGGCAGCCTGTTTGGAAGTTGATGATGGACGACCATAAGACTTAGAGTGGCATTAGGCCATTCAGCCCATCGAGTCAGCTCCACCATTCCATCATGGCTGATCCTGGATCCCTCTCCTTGACCTATCAAGAAACTTATCAGTTTCTGCCTTAACTATACCCATGGACTTGGCTTCCACCACAGTCTGTGGCAAAGCATTCCACAGATTTACTATTCTCTGGGTCAGGGGTCGGCAACCTTTACCACTGAAAGAGCCATATGGACTCATTTCCCACAGAAAAGAAAACACTGGGAGCCACAAAACCCGTTTGACATTTAAAATGAAATAACACTGCATACAACGGGTTTTTTTTTTGCCTTTATGCTATGTATAAACAAATTATAATGTGTTGCATTTATGAAATTGATGAACTCCTGCAGAGAAAACGAAATTACATTTCTGCATGCAACAAAAACATTTTGAACTCCGAAAAAAAGACGTTGAGTTGAAGGTTACTCCATAGTTAGCCTACCTTGGATCGAAAAATTAAAAGAAATTGCGCACTGGCGGGTGTCAGGCATTGGCAGTGGTGACGTATATTAATAGCGATAAAAAACACGTTGTAGCGGTGTGCTACACGCAGCGCTAAAATAACGACACTGCAGTCAAAGATAACTTTATTTGAACTAAACAGCCTTGCTTTAAAGCCTCCCTCAACCCGCCCCCCCCCCGTGGGCGCGGATGTTCCAAAAGACACGTACTCACAAACCCCCGTAGGCTATCTCCCTTAGCCGGAATGGTGGCTAATTGTGAGCTGGTTCGGATGTGCCAGGAAATGGGGTCACCACAATGTTTTATTTAGATTGTACAAGATCACCATAATCTTCAAATTTTGAATTACATTTCAAAAACTAACAAACCACGGGGAGCTGCAGCACAGAGATGAAAGAGCCGCGGGTTGCCGACCCCTGCTCTGGGTAAAACAAATCTTCCTTATCACTGTTCTAAAGGGTCACCCCTCAATTTTGAAGCTGTGCCCTCTCATTCAAGATAACCCCACCACAGGAAACATCCTCTCCATATCCACCCTATCTAGTCCTTTCAACATTTGGTAAGTTTCAATGAGATCCCCCCCTCATCTAAATTCCAGTGAGTACAGACACAAAGCTGTCAAATACTCCACATCTGTTAACCCCTTCATGCCTGGAATAATCCTCGTGACCCTCCTCTGGACTCTCTCCAATGACAACACAACCTTTTTGAGATATGGGGCCCAAAACTGTTGACAATACCCCAAGTGCAGCCTGACTACTGTCTTGCAAAGGCTCAGCATTATCTCCTAAATTTCTAATTTTACACAAATTCTAAATTTGTGTATATTTACAAAATACAATGAAGTTGGTCAGTAAAACTATTGAAAATCTTTTCTTTGTACTTTTGTCAGTTAAATAAAGGTTCATGTGAATTAACATAGCACAGATTTTTGTTTTTATTGCATTTTGGAAAATAGCCCAACTTTTCTGGAAATGGGGTTTGTAATTAAATACATACTGCAAGTCACATATATCAGTATCGCAATGGAATCAAGGGAATTCCGGAGGCATGAGGGAGGAGCTTGCCCAGGTGGGTTGGAGGAGGATACTGGTGGGGATGACGGCACAGCAGAGATGGTTGAAGTTACTGGGAATCGTTCACAAGGTGCAGGATAGATGTGTCCCACAGAAGGAGTTCTCAAATGGCAGTGGTAGGCAACCGTGGCTGACGGGAAATTAAAGACTGCGTAAAAGCCAGGGGAGGGCCATATAAGGCAACAAAAGTGAGTGGAAAGTTAGATGATCGGGAAGCTTTTAAAATCCAACAAAAGACAACTAAAAAAAAGCTATAAGAAGGGAAAAGATGAAATATTAGCACAAACTTGCTAATAATGTAAAGTAGGACACCAAAAGTTTTTTTCCAGTTGTATAAGAAGAAAATGGGAGGTGAGAATTGATATTGGACCACTGGAAAATGATATTGCTGAAGTAGTAATGGTGGACAAAGAAATGGCAGATGATCTTTGCTTCAGTCTTTACTGTGGAAGACACTATCTGTATGCCGAGTTCCGTGAGTGTAATGGAGCAGGAGTGGGGTTAAAACTCTAAAAACAGAAATAGTATCTATATTTTTAAATAGTGAGGTAGTGTTCATGGGTTCAATGTCCATTTAGGAATCAGATGGCAGAGGGGAAGAAGCTGTTCCTGAATTGCAGAGTGCATGCCCTGGGTGATTGAGGTCCTTAATAATAGATGTTATCTTTCTGTGGTACTACTCCTTGAAGATATCTAGGATACTATGGAGGCTAGTACCCAAGATGGAGCTGACTAATTTTACAGCTTTCTGTAGCTTCTTTCAGTCCTGTGCAGTAACCCCTCCCCATCCCCCCTTTCCCCATATCAGACAGTGATACAGCCGATCAGAATGCTCTCCATGGTACATCTGTAGAAGTTTTGAGCAGATGTAAATCTCTGTAACCTAATCTCTTCAAACTCCTAGTGAAATATCGCCACTCTCTTGCCTTCTTCATAACTGCATTGATGCATTGGGACCAGGTTAGGTTCTCAGAGATCTTGACCCCCAAGAACTTGAAATTGTTCACCCTTTCCATTTCGATCCCTCTGTGAGGATTTGTTCGTGTCCCTCATCTTACTGAAGTCCACAATCAGCTCTTTTATCTTACTGACATTGAATGCAAGGTTGTTGCTGTAACACCACTTAACTATCTGGTATATCTCATTCCCGTATGCCCTCTCTTCTCCGTCTGAGGTTCAACCCACAGTGGTTGTATCGTCAGCAAATTTATAGATGGCATTTGGGCTGTTGCTAGCCACAGTCATGGGTGTAGAGGGAATAGAGTGGTAGGGTAAGCACACACCCTTGAGGTGTGCCAGTGTTGGTCATCAGCGGGCAGAAGATTGCAGTCGTCCAGGATTCAATTGTAGAGTGAGGTACCGAGACCTAGGTTCTGTAGCTGATCAGTCAGGACTGTGGGACTGATGGTGTTAAATGCTGAGCTATGGTCAGTGGACAGCATCTTGATACAGGTGTTCGAATTGTTCGGGTGATCTAAGGCCTTGTGAAGAGCCACTCAGACCGTGTGCGCCATAGAACTATTGTAGCAATAGGCAAATTGTAGTGGATCCAGATTCTTGCTGAGGCAGGAGTTGATTCGAGCCATGACCAACCTCTTAAAGCATTTCATCACCGTCGATGTGAGTGCTGCTGGGCGACAGTCAGTGAGGCAGCTCACACTACTCTTCTTAGGCACTGGTTTAATAGTCGCCTTTTTGAAGCAGGTGAGAATTCCGACTGTAGCATTGAGAGGCTGAAAATGTCCTCCAGTACTCTCGCCAGTGGTTGGCACAAATTTTCAGAGCCTTACTGGATACTCAGTTGGGGCCTGCCCCCTTGCGAGGGCTTACCCTCCTTAAAGACAGCCTAACATTGGCCTCCAGAACAGTGATCATGGGGTCACCGGTGCAGTAGAGATCTTCATAGCTGTAGTTATGTTCTCCCTTTCAAAGCAAAGCAGGTATAGAAGGCATTGAGCTCATCTGGTAGTGAAGCATCGCTGCCATTCACGCAATTGGATTTCGCTTTGTAGGAGGTAATGCCTTCTCTTGGAATTGTCTCTTTGCCTTGAAGTAGCACTCTGCGAGTTATACCTGGTTTTCTTGTGTAGAGCTTCGTCACCAGACATAAATGTCACAGATCAAGCCCTCAGCAGGCCACACGTTCTTCCTGGTTCATCCACAGTCTGTGATGTAGAATCATTGTGGGTAGAGTTAAAGGAACTGCAAGGGTAAAAAGACACTGATGGGAGTTATATATAGATCACTGAACTATATCACTAGCCAGGATATGGGCTACAAATTACAATGGGAGATAGAAAATGCATTACCAAAAGGACAATATTACAGTTCATAGGGGGATTCAATATGCAAGTGATTGGGAAAATTAGGATCCTAAGAGATAATTTGTAGGTGGCTTTTTAGAGCAGCTTGTGGTTGAATCCACTAGGGGATCAGCTATTCTGGTTTGGGTATTGTGTAATGAACAAGATTTGATTAGGGAGCTTAAGGTATAGGAACCTTAAAGGGCCAGTGATTATAATATGACAGAATTCACCCTGCAATTTGAGATGGAGAAGATAAAGTCTGATGTATCAGTATTATGGTGGAGTAAAAGGGATTACAGAGGCATGAGAGAGGAATTGGCCAGAATTGATTGGCAATGAACACGGGCAGGGATGCTAGCAGAGCAGCAATGGCTGGAGTTTCTGGGAGTAATACAGAAGGCAGAGGATTGATACATCCTAAAGCAAAAGTTCTTGAATAGAAGTTGCAGGATGATGCAACTGTGGCTGGCAAGGGAAGTCAAAGCCAACATAAAAAGCAAAAGAGAGGGCATATGATATTGTAAAAAATTAGAAGTTGGAGGATTGGGAAGCTTTTAAAACCAACAAAAGGCAACTAAAAAAGCCATAAGGAGCTCTGTGGGTGGAGGGTAGGAACAGGAAAGGGTTTTTACTTTACTGGGTGTTTTTTATAGGCTGCCTAATAGTAACAGGAATATCGAGGAGCAGATAGGGAAACAGATCCTGGAAAGGTGTAATAACAACAGAGTTGTCATGCTGGGATATTTTAATTTCTCAAATATCGATTGGCATCTCCCTAGATCAAGGGGTTTAGAAGGGGTAGAGTTTGTTAGGTGTGTTCAGGAAGGATTCTTGACACAGTATGTAGATAAGCCTACAAGAGGAGAGGCTATACTTGATTTGCTATTGGGAAATGAACCTGGTCAGGTGTCAGATCTCTCAGTGTGAGAGCATTTTGGAGATAGTGATCATAATTCTATCTCTTTTACAATAGCATTGGAGAGAGATATGAACAGACAAATCAGAAAAGCGTTTAATTGGAAAAAGGGGAATCATGAGGCTATCAGGCAGGGAATTGGAGACTTAAATTGGAAACAGATGTTCTCATGGATATGTACCCTACCATAACTTCCCTGTCTCATTGGAACGTACCTTTACAGAGCTTGACACAAATATACCCTGAATATTTGCCATATTTCTTCCGTACATTTCCCAAGGATTGGAAGGTTGTGGATATTGTTCCTTTATTCAAGAAAAGGAGTACAGATAGCCCAGGAAATTATACACCAGTGAGTCTTACCTCAGTGGTTGGTAAGCTGATGGAGAAGATCCTGACAGGCAGGATTTATGAACATTTGGCAAGGTATAATATGATTAGGAGTAGTCAGCATGGCTTTGTCGAGGGCAGGTAGTGTCTTACAAGCCTGATCGAATTTGTTGAGGATGTGACTAAACACATTGATGAAGCTACCCTAAACCTGTGTCCTCTTGTGGCAACCATTTCAGCCCTGGGAAAAAGCCTCTGACTATCCACATGATCAATGCCCCTCATCATCTTAAACACCTCTATCAGGTCACCTCTCATCCTTCTTCGCTCCAAGGAGAAAAGGCAGAGTTCACTCAACCTATTCTCATAAGGCATGCTCCCCAATCCAGGCAATATCCTTGTAAATCTCCTCTGCACCCTTTCTAAGGTTTCCACATCCTTCCTGTAGTGAGGCAACCAGAACTGAGCACAGTACTTCAAGTGGGGTCTGACCAGGGTCCTATGTAGCTGCAACATTACCTCTCGGCTCCTAAATTCAGTTCCACGATTGATGAAGGCCAATACACCATACGCCTTCTTAATCACAGAATCAACCTGTGCAGCTGCTTTGAGCGTCCTATGGACTCGGACCCCAAGATCCCTCTGATCCTCCACACTATCAAGAGTCTTACCATTAATACTATATTCTGCCATCATATTTGACCTACCAAAATGAACCACTTCACATTTATCTGGGATGAACTCCATCTGCTACTTCTCAGCCCAGTTTTGCATCCTATCAATGTCCTGCTGTAACCTCTGATAGCCCTCCACACTATCCATAACACCTCCAACCTTTGTGTCATCAGCAAGCTGACTAACCCATCCCTCCACTTCCTCATCCAGGTCATTTATAAAAATCACAAAGAGTGGGGGTGCCAGAACGGATCCCTGAGGCACACCACTGGTGACGGACCGCCATGCAGAATATGGCCCGTCTACAACCACTCTTTGCCTTCTGTGGGCAAGCCAGTTCTGGATCCACAAATCAATGTCCCCTTGGATCCCATGCCTTCTTACTTTCTCAATAAGCCTTGCATGGGGTACCTTATCAAATGACTTGCTGAAATCCATATACACTAAATCTACTGCTCTTGTTTGCTGTTGTGTGCTGGGGCAGCAGACACCAACAGAATCAACAAATTCATTTGTAAGGCCAATGAAGTTGTGGGGGTGGAATTGGACTCTCTGACGGTGGTGTCAGAAAAGAGGATGCTGTCCAAGTTGCATGCCATCTTGGACAATGACTCCCATCCACTCCATAATGTACTGGTTAGGCACAGGAGTACATTCAGCCAGAGACTCATTCCACTGAGATGTAACACTGAGTGACATAGGAAGTCATTCCTGCCTGTGGCCATCAAACTTTACAACTCCTCCCTCGGATTGTCAGACACCCTGAGCCAATAGGATGGTCCTGGACTTATTTCCACTTGGCATGATTAACTTTTTATTTAATTATTTATGGTTTTATATTGCTATATTTCTACACTATTCTTGGTTGGTGCGGCTGTAACGAAACCCAATTTCCCCTCGGGATCAATAAAGTATGTCTGTCTGCCTGTCTTCCTTCATCAATGTGTTTAGTCACATCCTCAACAAATTCGATCAGGCTTGTAAGACACTACCTGCCCTCGACAAAGCCATGCTGACTACTCCTAATCATATTATACCTTGCCAAATGTTCATAAATCCTGCCTGTCAGGATCTTCTCCATCAGCTTACCAACCACTGAGGTAAGACTCACTGGTGTATAATTTCCTAGGCTATCTGTACTCCTTTTCTTGAATAAAGGAACAACATCCACAACCTTCCAATCCTTGGGAAATGTACGGAAGAAATATGGCAAATATTCAGGGTATATTTGTGTCAAGCTCTGTAAAGGTACGTTCCAATGAGACAGGGAAGTTATGGTAGGGTACATATCCCTGAGAACATCTGTTTCCAATTTAAGCCTCCAATTCCCTGCCTGATAGCCTCATGATTCCCCTTTTTCCAATTAAACGCTTTTCTGATTTGTCTGTTCATATCTCTCTCCAATGCTATTGTAAAAGAGATAGAATTATGATCACTATCTCCAAAATGCTCTCACACTGAGAGATCTGACACCTGACCAGGTTCATTTCCCAATAGCAAATCAAGTATAGCCTCTCCTCTTGTAGGCTTATCTACATACTGTGTCAAGAATCCTTCCTGAACACACCTAACAAACTCCACCCCTTCTAAACCCCTTGATCTAGGGAGATGCCAATCGATATTTGAGAAATTAAAATATCCCAGCACGACAACTCTGTTGTTATTACACCTTTCCAGGATCTGTTTCCCTATCTGCTCCTCGATATTCCTGTTACTATTAGGCAGCCTATAAAAAACACCCAGTAAAGTTATTGACCCTTTCCTGTTCCTACCCTCCACCCACAGAGACTCCATAGACAATCCCTCCATGACGTCCACCTTTTCTACAGCTGTGACACTATCTCTGATCAACAGTGCCCTGCTCCCACCTCTTTTGCCTCCCTCCCTGTCATTTCTGAAACATCTAAAACCTGGCACTTGAAGTAATCATTCCTGTCCCTGAGCCATCCAAGTCTCTGTAATGGCCATCACATTATAGCTCCAAGTACTGATCCACACTCTAAGCTCATCCGCTTTGTTCACAACACTCCTTGCATTAAAATAGACACATTCAAGCCTTCGGTCTGAGCGCGTCCCTTCTCTATCACCTGCCTATCCTCCCTCTCACACTCTACAAACCATCCTTTTTGTACAGGTCACACCTGCTCCAAAAGAAGTCCCAGTGATCCAGAAATCTGAATCCCTGCCCCCTGCTCCAATCCCTCATCCACTCATTTATCCTCAACCTCATCCTATTCTCACTGTCACGTGGCACAGGCAGTAATCCCGAGATTACTACCTTTGCGGTCCTGTTTCTCAATTTCCTTCCTAACTCCCTGTGATTTTTTTTCAGGACCTCTTCCCTTTTCCTACCTGTGTCTTCCACCAAAGTAGATGACCATACACTTTCCAACATTGTATTTCATTTGCCACTTCTTTTCCCATTCCCCTAAACTATCTAAGTCTCTCTGCAGGCTCTCTGTTTCCTCCACCTATCTTTGTATCATTGTCAAATTTAGCCACAAATCCATTAATCCCATAGTGCAAATGATTGACATACATCGATTCTAAAAAGCAGCACTCCCAACACCAACCCCTGTGGAACTCCACTGGTATCCGGCAGCCAGCCAGAATAGGATCCCTTTATTCCCACTGTTTTCTGCCAACCAGCCAATGCTCCACCCATGCTAGTAGCTCTCCTGTAATTCCATGGACTCTTATCTTGCTAAGCAGCCTCATGTGCGGCACCTTGTCGAAGGCCTTCTGAAAATCCAAATGCACCACGTCTACTGCATCTCATTTGTCTACCCTGCTTCTAATTTCCTCAAAGAATTGCAGTTGGTTTGTCAGCCAGAATTTTCCTTTCAGGAAACCATGCTGGCTTTGGCCTATCTTGTCATGTGCCTCCAGGTACTACATAATCTCATCCCTAACAACGACTTCCCAAGCACTGATGTCAGGCTAACAGGTCTATAGTTTCCTTTCTGCTGCCTCCCACCCTTCTTAAATAGCGGAGTAACATTTGCAATGTTCCAGTCATCCAGTACAATGCCAGAATCTATAGATACTTGAAAGATCATTGTTAATGCCTCTGCAATCTCTCCAGCTACTTCCTTCATAACCCGAGGGTGCATTCCATCAGGTCCAAGACCACCCTCAGACCATTAAGCTTCCTGAGCAACTTCTCAGTCATAATTTTAATTGCACATACTTCACTTCCCTGACACTCTTGAATGTCTGGTATACTGCAGACGTCTTCCACTGTGAAGACTGATGCAAAATATGCATTCAGTTCCTCTGCCATCTCTGTTTCTCATTACAATATCCCCAGCGTCATTTTCTATTGGACCTATATCGACCCTCAACTCTCTTCTACCCCTTATATACTTAAAAAAAAAGCTTTTAGTACCTTCTTTGATATTAGTCACCAGCTTCCTTTCATAATTCATCTTTTCCTTCCTAATGACCTTCTTAGTTTTCTTCTGCAAGTTTTTAAAAGCTTCCCAATCTTCTATCTTTCCACTAGCTCTGGCTTCCTTGTATGCCCTCAATTTTGCTTTTACTTTGGTTCTGACTTCACATATCAGCCACAGTAGTGTCCTTCCATTTGAAAATTTCTTCTTATTTGAAATATATCTGTCTTGCACATCCCTCATTTTTTGCAGAAACTCCAGCCATTGCTGCTCTGCTGTCCTTCCTGCTAGTGTCCCTTTTCAGTCGACTTCAGCCAGTTCCCCTCTCATTCCATTGTAATTTCCTTTATTCAACTGAAATACTGATTTTATTTTTTCCCTCTCAAATTTCAATGTGAATTTGATCATATTGTGATCACTGTTCCCTCAGGGTTCCTTAACCTTAAGCTTTCTTTTCACCTCCGGATCATTTCACAACACCCAATTCAGCACAGCCAATCCCCTGGTGGGCTCAATAACAAGCTGTTCTAAAAAGCCACCTCATAGACATTCCACAAATTCTCTCTCTTGAGGTGCAGAACTGACCTGGTTTCCCAATCCACTTTCATGTTAAAATCCCCAATGATTATCATGATATTGCCTTTCTGATGTGCCTTTTCTATCTCCTGCTGTAATTTGTAATCCACATCTCGGCTGCTGTTTGGAGGCCTGTATACAACTGCAATTAGGGTCCTTTTACCCTTGCCATTTCTTAACTCAACCCATAGAGACTCCACACCTTCCGATCCCATGTCATCTCTTTCCAATGATTTAATGTTATTTATTATACACAGGGCCACACCATCCCCTCTGCTTACTAACCTAGCTTTCCGATACACTGTATGTACTTGGACATTCAGCTCACAATGGCAGCCATCTTCTAGCCAGGTTTTAGAGATTGCCACAATGTCATACTTGTCAATCTATAGCTGAATTTGAAGATTGTCCATTTTATTTCTTGTGCTGTGTGCATGCAAATATAACACTTTCACTCCAGTGTTTGTTGCTTTCTGTTTTAACTGCACCACCCCTCTATTGCCCTGTAACTCATCCTACTGGCTGTGATTAAGCCTCATCTCCTGCCTGTCCTTTCTATCATCTCGGTTGCACGCTATCTTTTGATTTATTTCTGTTTCCCCCTTCCTCAGCCCTATCACTCCGGTTCCCATCCCCCTGCCATATCCATTTAAACCCTCCCTAACAGCTCTATTAAACCTGCCTGCTAGGATAATGGACCCCTTTGGGTTCGGTTGTAACCCGTCCTTTTGGTACCGGTTGTACCTCCCCCAGAAGAGGCCCCAATGATCCAGGAATCTAAAGCCCTGTCTCCTACACCAGTTTCTCAGCCACGCATTAATATGCTATTCTTGCATTTGTTAGCATCCATGACCAGGCATATTAATGTGAGAAGGTGCTTGGGAAGCTGAAATGTCTGAAGTCACCTAGGCCAGGTGGATTGCATCCAAGGGTTCAGAAAGAGGTAGCTGAAGAAATTGTGGAGGTATTAGTAATGATGTTTCGAGAATCAATTGATTCTGGCATGGTTCCAGAGGAATGGAAAATTGTAAATGTAACTCCACTCGTCAAGAAGAAAGAGAGGCAGCAGAAAGGAAACTATAGGCTAGTTAGCCTGACCTCAGTGGTTCGGAAGATGTTGGAGTTGATTATTAAGGATAAAGTTTTAGGGTAACGGAGGCACCTGATAAAACGGGCCAAAATTAGCATGGATTCCTTAAGGGAAAAGCTTGCCTGACTAATCTGTTGGAATTCTTTGAGGAAATAACAAGCAGGATAGGCCAAGGAGAACTGGTGGATTGTCAAAAGGCCTTTGACAAGGTGCCAGACATGAGGCTGCTTCATAAGATAAGAGCCCATGGTTTTGCATGAAAAGACCAGCATGGATATAGCAGTGGCGGGAGGCAGAGTGGGAATGAAGGGAGCCATTTCTGATTGGCTGCTGGTGACTAGTGGTGTTTTGCAGGGCTTGGCGTTGGCACCATTTTCTTTTTGCGTTGTGTTCGTGATTTGGATGATGAAATTGATAGCTTTGCGGCCAAGTTTGCAAGGTAGGTGGAGGGTTGGGTGGTGTTGAGTATGCAGGGAAGATGCAGAAGGACTTAAACATATTAGTTGAATGGACAAAGAAATGGCAGATGGAATATAGTGTACAGTCATGCACTTTGGTTAAAGGGATAGACTATTTTCTAAACGGGGAGAAAATTCAAAAGTCTGAGGTGCAAAGGGACTTGGGAGCCCTCATGTAACTTGGTTAACTTGTAATTTGAGTCAGTGGTGAGAAAGGGAAATGCAGTGTTAGCATTCAATTCGAGAGGACTAGAATTTAAAAACAAGGAATCCTGAGGTTTTATGGAGCATTTGTGAGCAGATCTGTTCCCCGATCTAAGAAAGGATGTGCTGACATTGGCAAGGGATCAAAGGACGTTCTCAAAAATGATTCTGGCGTTGAAATGGTTATCACATGAAGATCATTTGATGGCTCTGGGCCTGTACCCGCTGGAATTTAGAAGACTGAGGGGAGATCTCATTAAAACCTTTCGAATGTTGAAAGGCCTAGAGAGAGTGGATGTTTTTGATAGTGGGGAGTCTACAACTAGAGGGTACAACTTCAGACTAGAACGTCATTCAATTCGAACAGGTGAGGAATTTCTTTAGCTGGTTCTGTGGAATTCATTGTCAAGGATGTCTGTGGAGGCCAGGTCGTTGAGTGCATTTAAAGCGGAGGTTCGTAGATTCTTTGTAAGTCAGGGTGTGAAAGATTATGGGGAGAAGGCAGAAGAATGTTGAGAGGGAACTGGATCAGCCATGATGAACTGGTGGAGCACTCGATGGGCCAAATGGCCCAGTTCTGCTCCACTGTCTTATGGTTAAAGGTGCAAAGGTATATCTACAGCCAAGGCTGCACTTGGGACTGTAATCCACCACACTGCTCACATGTGAGTGATCAGAGTTTCAAGGAGAATCTCAGACTCTTATGCTGATACAGCCAGGGTCTTCCAGCTTGCATCATGAGGCTTTGTACACTCTCATATCACGAGTAATGGCAATTATCACCTCGGGGCCATTGGTTCCAATCTTTGCAGATGCAAACTCGCCTTTGATTTTTTTTCCTGCTATGCTACTCAAACAGAAACATGTGGCACCAGCCCCAACAGGAGACCTTATGGAAAAGGACCTCTATAAACAGCAGTGGTGTCAAGTGCAGAATTTAGCTGATGAGTTCTGGAGGGGGTGGAAGCAAGAATGTCCGTGGACACTGCGAGTTCGCCACAAATGGTGAGAGTCGTGCTCTTAATATTGAGGAAGGCGTTGTTGTGCTTCTGAAGGACAGCTGAGTAGCCCAAAATGACTGGCCCATGGTGTTAGTAACACACATGTTGAAAGTGGAAGAGTTCACAGGGTGCACGGTGACAAAACAAGGCTCAATCAAGAAGCTCTTCAGGCCTGTACCTGAGGTTGTTCTCCTTCTGAAACGTAGGACTGAACTTTGTAACCTGTTCCTCTGACTGTGACATCTGTATGGATGCCAGGCGGGGAGTGTTCAGGCTTTTACTTTGAAATATAGCCCCACCACCTTTTATTCTGACGGCACTGCTGCCTCTCAGTTTGGACCAAATGCAGAGAGCAGCCATTTGCATTCAGTGGGATTCGCAGACTGAAGCACGCCTACACAATCCCACATTATCTTTCCTTTGCACTATTGTAAATCCTCGTCTGTAAGTGTCAGTTTAGTTCATAATGGTACTTGAGCAATATTCTGTTAATAAATCTTCTCACATTTTAAAACTTTGTTTACCCATTGTATTTATAAATTTTAGATATTTTATATGTAAGTCTAGTTTCATATATTCCTAATTTCATATGAATGTGTGACTTAATTGTCCCAAGTTTGCTGCATTAAGTACTTGAGGTATTTTTCTTGTTCGTTCTCAGTTTTAATTGTCTGTGTGTGGTTGCCCAAATAAACCACCTGGAGAACTGTGTTTGTGTAATTTTTCAAATTTCCTGCATCTGAAATGTTTGACTGAAGTTGCTGCATTTGTATTTGATTTTTTTTCCCTCTGGGCAGCACGGCGGCTCAGTGGGGAGCAGCAGAGACCCAGGTTTGCTCCTGACCTTGGGTTCTGTCTTTGTGGCGTATGCATGATTTCCTTGTGACCTCCTACATTCGCAAAGACATGCTGTCTGGTTGCTTAATTGCCTCTTGTGGTGGAGTATATGGGGATTTATTGGAATATGGGCTGAAAGTAGTGTTAGTATTAAAGAGTGGTTGATGGTTAACTGAAGGGCTGTGCCCATGTTCTTTTCCTCTAACGTAAGATTTTTAATATGTATTTTTGATGTATGCCCTATTTAAAGGCATCTTGAAATTGGAATTTTTTTTAATTCAAAGATTGTAAGATATGGGTAAAATTCACGAGTTGTTGAAATTTGAGCAGCTGTTTTCCTACTTGCAGCTATCATCGATTATACGGACTAGGTCAGCCAGAGCCATGTGCAAGAGTTATCGGCCAAGAGTGATGTAAAAAAATGGAAATTATCATGGGCGGAATTGAAAGAGCAGAGAAAAGTTTAGTAGAGCTGAGGTCTTTACCAGTAACTACCATAAAACCTGTTACATTCTTACATTCAGAGTAAAAGGGAGGTAGGAGTTGATATTGGACCATTGGAAATGGAAATAATGGGGGAACAAATAAATCGCAGATGAATTTATTGGGTACTTCACACTTGTCTTCGCTGTAGAAAACATGAGCAGTGTACCAGAGAGCAGGGAGCAGGAGTGAGTGCCTTTGCTATTACAGAGAAAAAATGCTAGGCAAACTCAAAAGAGTTAAGGCGGATAAGTCACCTGGGCCAGATCGACTACATCTGAGAGTCCTAAGAGAGGCTGCTGAAGAGATGACGGATGCATTGGTCATGATATTTCAAGAACCACTTGATTCTGGCATGGTCCCAGAGGACTGGAAGATTGCAAATGTCAATCCACTCTTTAGGAAGGGAGGAAAATTTAAAAAAAAGGAAATTATAGGCCAGTTGGCCAAACCTCAGTGGTTGGGAAAGTGTTGGAGTCTATTATTAAGGATGAGGTTTCAGGGTATTTGGAGACTAATGCTGAAATAAGTCAAAGTTAACATGCTTTCTGTAAAGGGAAATCTTGCCTGACAAATCTGTTAGAGTTCTTTGTGGAAGGAACAAGCAGGGTGGACAAAGGAGAGGCAGTGGATGTCAATTACTTGGATTTTCAGAAAATATTTGATAAGGTGCCACATATGAGGCTGCATAACAAGATAAAGTGCTGTGGTATTACAGGAAAGATACTGGCATGAATACTGGCAGTGAGTAGAAATAAAAGGGGCCTTTTTTGGCTGGCTGCCAGTGACTAGTGGTGTTCCTCAGGGGTCAGTATTGGGACTGTTGCTTTTCATATTGTTTGTCAGTGATTACATAATGGAATTTGAAGCCTTTGTGGTAAAGCTTGCTGATGATACAAAGATAGGTGGAGGGGTAGGTAGTGCTGAGGAAGCAATGCAATTGCAGCAGGACTTTGACAAATTGGAAGAATGGGGCAAAAAAGTGGCAGATGGAATACAGTGTTGGAAATGTACAATAATTTGTTTGGTAAAAGGAACAAAAGTATGGACTATTTAAATGGGAAAAAGGTTCAAACATCAGAGGGACTCGGCGTCCTCATGCAAGACTCCCAGAAGGTTAATGTACAGGGTGAATCTGTGGTAAAGAAGGTAAATGCAATGGGAATAGGATATAAAAGCAAGGGGATAATGATGATCCTTTATAACACACTAGTCAGGTAGCACTTGAAGTATTATCAACAGTTTTGTGCCCCATATGTCAGAAAGGATGTGTTGTCATTGGAGAGAGTCCAGAGGAAGTTCATAAGGGTGATTCTGGGAATGAAGGGGTTAACATATGAGGAGTCTTTGGCGGCTTTGGGCCTGTACTCACTGGAACTTAGAAGAATGTGGGGTGATCTCATTGAAACCTACCAAATGTTGAAAGGATTAGATGGGGTGGATGTAGAAAGACGTTTCCTATGGTGGGCTATCCAGAACTAGAGGGCACAGCCTCAAAATTGAGAGGAGACCTTTTAGAACAGATAAGCGGGATTATTTTTTAGCCGGAGAGTATGAATCCGTGGAATGTTCTGCCACAGACTGCAGTGGAGGCCAAGTTCATGGGTATATTTAAGGCAGAAATTAATCATTTCCTGATCGGTCAGGACATCAAAGAATATGACGAGAAGGTTGAGTGGGATCTGGGATCAGCAGTGGCAGAGCAGACTCTGGGCTGAATGGCCTAATTCCGCTCCTATGTCTTAATGGTCTTATCTTAGCTGTTCATTATTTAGAATATTTTGAAATTTAATGTGGCCACACTAATATATCCAAAGTTGTCCACAGCCTTTTAGATCACTTAATACATATAAAACCCTGGAGGAACTCAGTAGGTCAGGCAGCACATGGAGTGGAATAAATAGTCGAAGTTTCGAGACCCTTCATCAGCCCAGAACGTCAACTGTTTATTCCTCTCCATAGATGCTGCCTGACCTGCTGAGTTCCTCCATCAGTTTGTATGTGATTTCCTGCATCTGCAGAATCTCTTGTCATTAGGAGCACTTAATGACGTTAGCCTAACTTGCCCAAGAATGCAGTACATTAATTTGAGAGATCGATGTAACTGGGTCTGTTACTGCTACATCACCATACTGTGAGAGTTACTCTAAAGCAATTTGGAATAATATTTCTAAAATGGCCTGTGGTGTCTGTGATTTCTCCTTGTATAATAGACTAAGAGCAGAAGCAATGATGATTTGTTGACTGGAGTGCCTGGTGGCCTGACTGTGACCAGCACAACCAAAGCTAAGAAGAATGTGTACCTGCCATCGTCGGTAGCACCAGGCTCTGCAGCGACTGCGTCAACGGCAAGCAGCAATCCTGAGGGCAAAGGGAAGAATCCTGCAGGTTTGTTCTTGCTCCTGTACGTTTCTCATTGAATTGCAGAATAGTTATAGGCCATCATGACTGCTCTGGCTCTTTATCCGACTAATTCACTAGCTCCATTGTCTGGTTCTTTTTCCATAGTTATGCAGTTTTTTTCATCACACTGTGTTTACCCAGTACCCTCTTCAAGGACCCAATGGTCTACCACATCTGCAAATAATGCTTCTCTAAGGATTCCAATCACATGCTGTAGAAGAAGTTTTTCCTCATTATCACTCTTAATTATCTTACTCTTTCTCTTAGTCCTCAGTTTCCCAAATTCAAAAATTGATCCACCTCCTCTTTAAAAAATCTTCCATGATCTTACCCGCCACATACCCGTGGGGTAGAGAATTTCAGGTATTCACCTCTCGATGGGAAGACGTTCTTACGCAGATTTTAAATAACTGCCCCTTTCAACCATGTCTCTTGTTCAAGATTTCCAGATCAGAATCACTGGCATATGTTGGGAAATTTGTTCCCCCAGTAATGGAAACATTCTCTCACATTTCAAGTTTCAACAAGATCTGCCCCTTTTCTTCCATATAGAGTTTATTGTTTGTGACAGGAAATCCCTCATCACAGAAACAGCCCTAATAATTCTCTTTTGGGCTACCTCCAATTCTAATATATTCCTCGTTATATAAGGAGTCCAGAATTGGGGGCTCACTGACACACTGTACAGTGGTAGTGAATGAAATGGCAGAGGCTTTGGTGATGATATACCAAAATTCTCTGGATTCTGGGCAGGTCCCAGCTGATTGGAGAATGGCGAATGTCACGCCACTGGTCAAAAAAGGATGTAGGCAAAAGTGGTAACTACAGGCCAGTTAGAAAAATGGTTGAAGCTATTGTTAAAGAAGAAATAGCGAGGCACCTGGAAAGAAATGGGACCAGTTGAATTTTAAGGGAGCCAGTGCCCCAGTGTGTGAAAGAAAGCGTGGGAACTAGGCTCCTTGTGTGTTCAGGGAGTGGGAATTAGGGTCCCAATGTGCTTCTGTTTCAATGTGAGGAGTATAGTAGGTGAGGCAAATAAGCTTTAAACATGGATCAGCATGTGGAATAATGACATTGGAGCAGATGCTGAAACTTGGTTGCAAGAGGGACGGGACAGCAGTTCATTTGTTTTAGACATGATAGAGCGTGACAGATTAAAGGGTGGTATTACTAGTCAGGGAAAATCTCATGGCAGTGCTCAGACAGGGCAGGTTGAATGGCTACCCGAGTGGATCTGCAGATGCTGGAAATAAATAAAAAACACAAAATGCTGGCAGAACTCAGCAGGCCAGACAGCATCTACGGGAGGAGGTAATAACGACGTTTCGGGCCGAAACCCTTCAAGTGTGAAGTAACATGGGATGGTCGATGGGCTCATCCGGTAAAGCTTTATGGGTAGAACTGAGGAATAAGAAAAGTCTGATCATGTCAATCAAATTACATCATAGATCACCCAACAGCCCATGGGATTTAGAGGAGCAAATTTATAGAGAGGTGTCAGGCAGTTGCAACAAAAATAAGGTTATGATAGTAGGTGATCTTAACTTTCCATATATTGATTGGGACTGGATGAGGTAGGGTTTGTCAAGTGTGTTCATGAAAGTTTCCATAATTAATACATAGAGATCCCAACTAGAGAAGCTCTTTGGACCTAGTGATGATAATTCCATTTATTTCAAAATAATGTCATTTCAAGATTGTGGTGAAATTTAGGTCTGGTCCTCAGGCTGAGGTTCTAAATTGGAGCATCAGAAAGAATCTGGCAAGTGTGGATTGTGGTAGATTGTGGTCTAAGTAGGAGATTTTGAGAGTGCACAGTTTGTGTGTCCCTATCAAAATGAAAGGCAAAACTAGCAGGATTAGGGATCCTTGCTTTTGAGAGAGATTGAGGCCTGGTTAAGGAGGAGGAGGAGGTGCATAGCACATATAGGCAGTCAGGAATAAATGAGAACTTGAGTTAGAAATGCAAGAAAACACTTGAGTGAAATTAGAAGGTCTAAAAGAAGGCATAAGATTGCTTTAGCAGATGTAAAGGAGAATCCCAGGAGCATCTACAGATTTATTAAGGGCAGAAGGATAACAAGGGGCAAAATTGGTCTTCTTGAAGATCAGCATAGTCATCTATGCATGGAGTCGAGAGGCATGAGGCAGATCTTAAATGGAAGTGTTTTTTATCTGTATTTACTCAGGAAATGCAAACACAGTCTATAGAACTAAGGCATAATAGCAATAAAGTCATGGTCCTTGTACAGATTATAGAGGAGGAGGAGATGGATAAATCACAGGACCTGACATTAATTTCCCTCAGACCTTGTGAGAGCTAGTGCAGAAATTTTAGGGGCCTTGGCAGAGGGATTTAAAACGTCTTTATCCATGGCTGAGATGCAGGAGAATTGGAGATTGTTTAATGTTGTTCCATTGTTTAAGAAAAGCTCGAAGAATAAGCAGGAAGTTATAGATTGGTGAGCCTGAGATCAGTATTGGATAAATTATTATACGGTGTTCCAAGGGACTAGCTATATAGAGCAGTGGACTCTGGTTAATTGGTCCATTGGTTAATCGAGATAGCCACTCATTTGGATCAATTCTTAAAGGAGAAAAAAAAGATTGAGACAATAGCCAGGATTTTCTTCATTTATTTGGGACAATATTCTGCTTAGTTGGGGTAGGAGACTGTTGCTTCTAACTAGCGTTAATTGTGTGTGGCCGTTAGACATCACACTATGCTTAGAGCGAACAAATTTTAAATAGCGTCAGCTGCATGTGGTGATTCAAAAAGCAGTGATTTTTTTCTGTCGTTGATAGTTTGTGAGAAATAAGCAGTTAGACAATTCAGAAGTTTTGCTCACTAAAGTTTCGAGCATTGTGGGTTGGAGATGTAACCCTCAGGTTAGGAACTACAAAGAACTTGAAGGTATTGACAATCTTCAATGTTATAATGAAAATGAAGAGTTGTGGGACGCAGTCATCAGAAGTATTGTATGAAATGCGGTCCATTATCTGTACTAACTGTACTAAATTTGTTCATTTACAGTCAAAAGAACACAACAGCATACAACTGAATGAATTCCTTTGTCGATAACTATTAGGAGCCAATATGCAGTTTTGTAGTATTGTAGTGTTCTGTATCTCATTTAGATATATAATTTGTTACTCAATTAAATGGTTGTTGGCCTTTTTTTTATACCTTTTGAGCTATTTCCATGAAACTTCAGCTAATTGGGGCAGCCACTTAATTGAGCCAAAATATACTTGTCCAGATATGGCCCAATTAACCAGAATCTACTATATATGGATAGACGGGCCTGATTAGCACTATTTTACATGGCTTTGTGCATGGTAGGTCCTGACTCATGTTTTTTGAGAAGATTACTAGGAAAGTTGATGAAGGAAAGGCAGCAGGTGTTGGGTACATGGACTTCAACAAGACATTTGGCAAAGTCCCACATGGGAGGTTGGTCAAGAAAGTTCAGTCACTTATTCAGGGTGAGGCATTGACTTTGCAGGAGAAGCCTGAGAGTGGTAGTAGATTGCCTCTGACTGTGATCGGTGCTGGGTCCATCATTGTTGGTCATCTGTATCAATGATCTGGGTGATAATATGGTAAACTGAATCAGCAAATTTGTGGATGACTCCCAGTTTGGGGCAAGTGTAGGGGGCAGCAGAAAGGACATCAAATCTTGCAGAGGGATTGAGACCAGCTGGAGAAAATGGGCTGAAAAATTGCAGAGAGAATTTAGTGCAGACTTGTCTAAGGTGTTGCATTTTGAAGGGCGAAAGCAGGTGGGGCTTGCACAGTGAATAGTAGGTCACTGAGGAGTGCTGGGATTCCACAGAGGGACCTGGGAATACAGATCGATCATTCCTTTAAAACTGGTGTCACCAGTTAGACAGGGTCGTAAAGAGAATTTTTGGCACGTTGATTTTCATAAATTTGAGAAACAGAAGCTAAAGTCAGACAACAAACAAGAGAAACTCTGCAGATGTTTGAAATCCAAGCAACACACACAAGATACCGGAGGAGCAGTGGCTGATTGGCAGGAGGCAAAGAGTGGGAATAAAGGGAGACTTTTGGTTAGTTGCTCGTGTTACACAAGGTCAGTGTTGGGACCGATTCTTTTTAAGCTGTATCAGTGATTTGCTGCAAAGTTTGCAGATGATACGAAGATAGGTGGGGCTGCAGGTAGTTTTGAGGAAATAGGCTAAGGAAGGACTAAAGACAGATTGAGAGAATAGACAAAGAAATGGGAGATGGAATACAGTGTCGGAAAGTGTATGGACATGCATTTTGGAGAAAATAGGAGGTGCAAAGGGATTTGAGAATCCTTGTGCAGGATTCCCTAAAGGTTATTATACAGGTTGAGCCTGCAGTGAGGAAGACAAATGAGATACTAGTATTCATTTCAAGAGGTCTAGAATAGAAAAGCAAGGATGTAATGTTAAGGTTTTATAGAGCACTGGATAGGTCTCACAGAGTACTGTGAGCAGTTTTAGTCCTCTAATCTTAAAAAGGATGAGCTGAAACTGCAGAGGGTTCAAAGGAGGTTCACAAAAATGTTTCCAGGATTAAATGGCTTGTCATATGAATAGCATTTGACAGCTCTGGGCCTGTATTCACTGGAATTCAGAAGAATGAGGGGTGACCATTTTGATACCTATTGAATGCTGAAAGGCCTTGATAGAGTGGATGTGGTGAGGATGTTTCCCATGGTCTAAGATCAGAGGACACAGCCACAGAATAGAGGGGTATCCTCTGAGAATGGAGAAGATTAGGAATTTCTTTAGCCAGAGAGAGCGAATCTGTGGAATTCGTTGCTACAGGCAGCTGTGGAGGCCAAGTCTTTGATTATATTTAAGGCAGAAGTTGATAGATTCTTGATTGGTCATGGCATGAAGGGATATCGTGGGGGGGAGGGGTGCAGAGGTAGGGGGCAGCACGACACAGTTTGCAGCAGCCTCTCTGGAGTTGATAGCTTTTATTTGTCAAGCGGGGTGCTGTGCACAATCCTAATCTGATGAAAAACAGACGTGGGAGTACGGAGGAACATCTGGAAATCTCCAGAAAGGCCTTCTTCATTGCTGCTGCTGCTGTGTGGTTCAGGTCTCTGCTGGGAAGAACAGGCCCCCAGACCTTGGGTCGCATTGCCGGTGGCCAGTGGCAGGATGTCGTAGTGCACTCAGCGGAGGATGCTGCTCAGAGAGGCTGTGCCAGAGGGGATGGTCGGAGGCTCGGAGGTTTGACGGACTCAGAGTCTGCTGTGGTCGGGGCACTTTCACTGTGTGCTGCGTCCGCGAGGCTAGGTCTGGCGGCACTTTCATTGTGTGCTGCATCTGTGAGGCTGAGTCTGGTGGCGCCGTGGAAGTCCATAGCGGGGATATTCCCTTCTGCCGCCTGCGTGGGATGACGAGTCTGTCGGGACCCTGGGGACTTGTGAAAATGGTGTGGTGGTTTCTTTTGAACTTAAAGTCTTTTAACATCTTTGGACTATTATTACGGTGCCCATGGTCTGTTTTTTTTAATCAATTATGGTATTGTTTGCACTGTTGTAACTATATGTTGTAACTATGTGGTTTTGTGCAGGTCTTGAAGCTTTAGATTTTGGTTTGTTGAGTGGTAGAGTTGGTCTCCTGACTTCTTGTGTCTGGGTAGTCTTGTCTGGTGGGTTTGGAGCTCCTTTCCAGGGAACGCGCTAAGATGGTAGCGCGATATTAATATGCAGCAGCCTCTCTGGACTCAGGATTGGGGATTGCCAAGCGTTATGTGGATTTTCTGGTGTAGTCTGTTCTGTCGTGTGCTTTTGTGATCTCATTCTGGAGGGACATTGTTTACTTTTTTAACTGCATTGCAGTCGTGGTTTCTAAATGACAATAAACTGAAATTCAATTCAAAAGGAAAAATGGATCAGCTATGATAAAATGATGGAGCAGACTTGATGGGTCAAATGGCCTAATTCTGCTCCTATATCTTGTGGTCTAAATCGAAGTATTGACTACAGGAATTGGGATGTCCTAATGAAGTTGTATGAGATGTTGGTGAGGTTGGAGTGTTGTGTGCAGTTCTGGCCATCCGCCTGCAGGAAGGACCACAAGAGTACAGAGAAAACTCTCAAGGATTTTACTGGGTTTGGGGACACAAGTGATAGGAAGAGATTGAAAGGTTATAAATTTATTTTCTAGATCTAAGGAGAATTAGGGGAAATTTGATGGAGGTATTCAAAATTGTAAGGGATATAGATTGGATATCCACCGAGGGCACGAGCAACCTGAACTTGATATGTTAAAGGTGAAAGGTGATATGAAAGGTGGTATGTTAAAGGTGAAAGGTGATATGTTAAAGGTGAAAGGTGGTATGTTAAAGGTGAAAGGTGGCATGTTTGAGGGGAACATGATGGGGAACTTCTTGACTCGGAGGGTGGTTCAAGTGTGGAATGAGCTGCCAATGGGAGTGGTGGATGTTGGTTCAATTTCGATTTTTAAGTTAAATGTGGGTATGTACATAGGTGGGAGGGGTATGGAAGGCTATGCCCAGATGCAGGTTGATGGGGCCAGACAGAACAATAATTCCAGCAATTTCCCTGTCCTCCACCATTCTCCATTCCTGTTTCCCCCTCTCACATTATCTCTTTACTTCCTCCTCCTTCCCTTTCTATCATGGCCTTCTCTCCTCTCCTGTCAGACTTCCCCTTCTCCAGCCCTTTATCACTTTCACCAATAAACTTCCCAGCTCTTTACTTCACCTCTCCTCCTCTTCTGATTTCGCCTATCACCTACCACCTTGTACTTCTTCCTCCCCCTAACCTTCACTCATCCTTTTTTCCCTCCAATCCTGCCCAGTGATCTCAGCCCAAAATCTCGACTGTATCCTTTTCCTTCAATGCTGTCTACTAGCTAAGTTCCTCCAGCATTTTGTGTGTGTTGCTTTAGATTCTGTCATGTTTGTAGACAGAATGATAGTTTGGCTTGGGCTAGGTCAGGGGTCGGCAACATTTACCAGTGAAAGAGCCATATGGACCCATTTCCCACAGAAAAGAAAACACTGGGAGCCACAAAACCCGTTTGACATTTAAAATGAAATAACACTGCATACAACGGTTTTTTTTTTGCCTTTATGCTATGTATAAACAAACTATAATGTGTTGCATTTATGAGATTGATGAACTCCTGCAGAGAAAACGAAATTACATTTCTACATGCAACAAAAACATTTTGAACTCCGAAAAAAAGAAGTTGGGTTGAAGGTTACTCCATAGTTAGCCTACCTTGGATCGAAGAATTAGAAGAAAGCGCGCACTGGCGGGTGTCAGGCATTGGCAGTGGTGATGTATATTAATAGCGATAAAAAACACGTTGTAGCGGTGTGCTACACGCAGCGCTAAAATAACGACACTTTAGTCAAAGATAACTTTATTCCAACTAAACAGCCTTGCTTTAAAGCCTCCCTCAACCCGCCCCCTGTGGGCGCGGATGTTCCAAAAGACACGTACTCACAAACCCCCGAAGGCTATCTCCCTTAGCCGGAACGGTGGCTAATAGTGAGCCGGTTCGGATGTGCCAGGAAATCGGGTCGCCACAACGTTTTATTTAGATTGTACAAGATCACCATAATCTTCAAATTTCGAATTACATTTCAAAAACTAACAAACCACGGGGAGCCGCAGCACAGAGATGAAAAAAGCGCATGCGGCTCCGGAGCCGCGGGTTGCCGACCCCTGGGCTAGGTGAATTGAAGAGCCTGTTTCTGTGCTCCATTACTCCAGAGTTTCAGTGTGTGAGAATGGTGTGTGAATGGGGACTGTGGGAGTGGCAATGATCCACCTGATGCTGAGTTATCAGAATCCCCTGATAATGAGATTGTGGATTTAACTCTGCATCTGTGATCCATCTTCCACGAGGCCAACTTGATTTTTCACTGAACTTTTATTCATAATATTAAAGAACTTATTCAATCTTTTAAAAGCCTTTTCAATTTGTCTGGCAGGTTTCAAGCACCTCTCTTGATCTCATTATATACTCCTTTAGGAACACTGAATTTCAGAAGCAAGTTCAGTGCACACATATTTTTTTTGGGAGGGGGGAATATGGGTGTTGCCATCAAGGCCAAAATTTATTGTCCATTATGAAGGTGGGGGCAGGCTCTGAACCACTGTCTTACAGGAGACCGTGTACTCCAAGGGTGGTGTGGATGGACAGTTACTGAACTTAGACCAGGATATGTTTCCATCGTGCAGCTTGGAGGGGACCCGTCCTGCAGGCGGCAATGTTCCCCTGCAACAGCTGCCCTTGGCCTCGCTAGAGGAGATAACATTCAGGAGATGGTTTTGAGGAGACAGAAACAGCAATTAAAAGCAGCGCAGGTTCATTTGGCCTTGAGTTTGTTCCTTTTGGGCACAACAGTGGCATAGTGGTTAGTGCAACCCTTTACAGTGCTAGCTGTAAGATTCAAGGTTCAAAGAATATATGCAGTATACCACCCTGAGATTGGGTTCAGTTCCTGCTGATTTTCGTAAGGAGTTAGTTTGTATGTTCTCCTCATGATTGTGTGTGTTTCTTCCGGGTGCTGGGGTTTCTCCTGCATTTTATAGATGTGTGAGTTGGTGTTAGTTGTGCACGTGCTATGTCGGCACCAACGGTGTGGCAATACTTGCAGCCTAACGCTGCACATCCTCGATGCAGGCAGTGCATTTCACAGAACGTACAATCTTTATAACCTCAAAATGATCATGTCTAAACCATCCAAATGCAGTATCCTGTTCTTGCTTTCTCACTATAGCCTTGAATTCTTTAATCATGTTTAGGGTGTCTGAATCCTTTAATATATTTAATAATTTATTCTCAGTTGGTTAAGAATTCCATGGGTTCACTGCTCTGGGTGAATAAGTATCTCAGTGTCTCAGTCCTAAGTGGCTTATATCTATATCTTTATCCTTTGACCACTGCTTCTGGAATTGCCCATCGTAAGGGATGTGTTTCCTGCACCTAATCTGTCCAATCCCATCAAAATTTGGTAAGTTTCAATCAGGTCCATTCTCATTCTTAATGCTGGCAAATGTTGGTGCAGTTGTCTAAATTTCTTGTCCTATGACAGTACAGCCATTCCAGAAACCTATCAGGTGGATCTTTGCTGAATTCCCCCCATAGCATGAAAAGGAGAGGAAAACTGCGAACAGCTTCACCAAAACCCAGCACAGTTGTAGTAAGATATCTTTTACTTAGATCGTGTCTTGTTTACGAACTGCTGTACTTGCTCAGTTATTCAGAAACAGAGTCCATTGTAATGAAAACTGGTCATAGTGTTGCGATACTGAGGTAATGTTTAAAGCTGTAACTTTGGGTCATGGTTGTGGGGAAGTGCATAATTATTTTTCAGCCTGATGTTGTGGTACTTCAGACTTCTGTACCTCATGTCTGACGGTAGCTATGAAAAGATTAAATGATTTGGATGATGGCAATCTTTGATGACTGTGGAGTTTTCTCTCTTCCTTTATTTTCCTTTTACTAGTACTGCCACTTCAGCCTCTTTTATTCTATTCTTGAAAAGATGCTGCATTTAAGAGGTTGTTTATACCAGCAGAATAGCTTTAATTATTTTGCCTATTCTTATTGTTTACAATGTTTTTGTTTGTTGAAACCTTAATTCTATTGAGATGGGACTCCATGGACCTGAATGAACATTTATAATAGACAGTACTGGCATACAGTTCAGTGGCTACTTTGACTTTATTTCAATGCTAAATGGGTTGAGGATATAACATTCTACGATATAATAAGGGGCGTGGTTGACGGACACCACTAGTTGCCTATTGAGTTAGGTTCTCATAGTTTAGCTGCTCCTCCACAGAGTGGGTCAGCACAAGCTCTACAGTTCTTTGTTTTGAGTAAGGGAGGGGGAATTCAAGAGTTCAGATGTCTGTATGTGTAAATGTATGTGTTTTTTGTTTTTGTGTATGTGTGCTGTGCATCCAACACAGCAGTAATATTTCTTACTCCTTTTCCTGGTATAATTGACACGTACTATATATGGAACAGACGAGCACTCAGAATATCTTTAATATAAAAGTCACAAGCTGGAGTGTTTGGGGACTAAAGAAATTAACCAAACTGAAACAGGTTTTAAATAGGATCAAACAGTCCAAAATAATTTTTCTTCAAGGAACCCATCTGACAGTTTCAGATATTAAACTGGAATGGAATAGGTGGCCTGGCCAAGTAATACATGCAACATACAACAACTATGCTAGAGGTGTACTTATTCATAGAATGATACCACTTCAAACTATGAAAACAATCCAAGCCTCAGCTGGAAGGTATGTTATTGTGCGAGGTAATATCCTCTCTTTCACATTAAACCTCGTCAGTATATGTGGCCCAAATGAGGACAGTCCTAGATTATATGAAGATTTCTTCCTAACTTTGTCCACTTTACGAGGCTTTTATATCATTGCAGGAGAGTTTAATTGTACCCAGTAAGGGATGGCTCTACAGGTTGTGATACCTATAAGGCACAAACTAGAAAATTACTAACACAATACATTGTGGATATAAATTTGGTTGAAGTATGGAGAGAACAAAATCCTGGCAGAATACTCTTGTCATTCAAGTATATGTAAATCTCATTCTTGTATTGATTACTTTCTTGTCTCAAGAGAGCTCTTATCAAAGATTAAAAGTTGCTGGTATGATAGCATAGTAATAAGCAACCATGCTGGCATTTCATTAAGTATTCATATAGAGAAATTTATTCACAGTTCCCCTAACTGGCGATTTCAGCTCAGATGGCTTCAAAATCCAGACTTTGTTAAATCTGTGGGAACTAAGATAGAGAGTTATTTTGAGTTAAATACAGATCAAACCAGTGCCGGCATGAGATGGGAGGCGTTCAAGGCATATATTAGAGGAGAAATCATCATTTATACAAGCTCCAAGTCCAAACAACAAAAAATAGAGATGGAAACTTTGGAAAAACAAATTAAATCTTTAGAGATAGAACTAAATGAAAGGGATAATCCAACAAAACAAAGAGATCTGCTTCTTTTGAGAGCCAAATATAATAAATTATCTGCTGATAAAGCTGCAAAGAGTTTAATGTGGCTGAAACAATCTTATTATGATCAAGGAGAAAAAGCTGGGAGACTTTTGGCATGGAAAATTAAAAAAAATACAGTCTGATAGAGCAATTAGCAATATAATAACCTCTTCAGGAAGCCTAACAGTAGACCCTTTGGAAATTAATAACAGTTTTAGAGAGTTTTATGAACATTTATAGAGATCAGAATGCCCCCAAACCTCAGAAGAACGGGACAAATTTCTTGATCAGTTTTAATTCCAGACACTGACAGAAGATGCAAAAAAGGAGTTAGATAGAGGTTCAACAATTGAAGAGTTATCACAGGCTATCCAAAATGTTAACAGTGCTAAAATGCCAGGGCCTGACGGCCTACCAATTGAATTCCAAAAAACATTTCAAGAAAAATTACTCTTAAATGTGTATGACGAATCTTATCGGAATGGAACTCTCCCACCCTCTTTAAGGCTGGCAATGATAATGCTGATCTTGAAGCCAAGCAAACCTCCTACAGCAGTGGTCCCCAACCACTGTGCCACATACCGGTACTGGGCTGCAAAGCATGTGCTACCAGGCCGTGAGGGAAGGATAAGATCTGTCGATATGAAACAATATGGGTCAGCTGCACCTTTCCTCATTCCCTGTCATGCCCACTGTTGAACTTGAACCCACGCGAAGTCATTACCCACGCAAGGTAATCAGTCACCTAAACGCAGTGATACCTTCACGCCAGGGATCACTGGTTTGCCTCGGGTAACCGGCCGGTGAGAAGTGCCATTGCTACTGGTCTGGAGCGTGGACAGATGAGTGCCGCCTCTAAATTTGTTTAGCACACAGAATGTTTGTGGGGAACCCGGTGCTAAAATATTTGCAGACCTAATTCGGGCTCAGGGTTTGATAAGTAGCAGAGCAGCTATCTTGCTGCGATCTACTGAAAGTCATCCCTCGAGCCAAACTTTTGTCGGCTGATAGATCCTACCTACCTATGGTGGGGCAGGGAGTGGTGTGCGCCCTGTCACACTCCTCGCTTGGTCGGTCGCTATCTCCGGACCGCGGCCGTCAGGGCCCTGGCATGGAGACCTCTGGCCTTTACCTTGACTTCTCACCCCCCCCCCACCCCCCCATGACCAGCCACACCTGGCCAAGGCGGCTGGCGGGCGAGAGGGAGGCTGGGGTTTGGGCCCGGAGGCTGTCTAATGCGACATTGAAGCCCTCAAAACTGCTTCGGTACCTTGAGTCCAAGCACCCTGCACTTAAAGACAAACCCGTAGACTTTTTTGAACGGAGAAAACATGAGCAAGCAGGACAGAAGCAAGTGCTGAGAGGCACAGAAACTAAATTGCGGAATAGACTGGAGATAAGGAACCCCCTTTGAATATCGCTGCATTCTGGTTGTGATTAACACCACGCCCCTGATAAGACCGATAAGTCTAATTGGATAGGACACAAAAATACTTTGTAAAGCCTTAGCAAGAAGATTGGATCCTTGTATCCCACATCGAGTTCATAATGATCAGAATGGTTTTGTGCAAAAACGCCAAGTTCCATAATATTAGAAGAGTTCTTGACATCATTCATGAAAAATTTGACACTAAAGCTACAGCAGTATTACCACTGGATGCTCAGCAGGGCTTCGATAGAATAGAATGGCCAAATTTATTGAATGTATTGTCTAGATTTGGATTTGGAAAGAACTTCCTTAAATGGATTCAGATTTTATATACAAACCTTATAGCCAGTGTCTTAACAAATAGTGTAGTTTCTAAACCAGTCATCGTGGAGCGATCTACTCACCAGGGATGCCCTTTGTCACTGATGTTGTTTATACTGGCCTTAGAACCCCTGGCTATGGCAATAAGAATGCAGACTGGCTTGTCAGGCATCCAGCTAGGAGAACAGGAACATAGAATTTCCTTATATGCTGACGATGTGATTATTTTTTTAATAAATCTATCCATCAGTATTCCAAACTTAATGCAACAGATTGAGTTGTTTGGGCAGTTCGCTGGTTATAACATAAACAACTCAAAATCATCAATTCTATTTTTGAACAAAGAAGAAAGACTGAAACCAGTCATAAAAGCCCCATTTATAAATGCAAAGGAAGGATTTACCTACCTTGGTGTCAGAATTACCCCTGAAATTAAAACGATCGTCCCAACAAACTATGACCCACTAGTGGACGAAGTGAAGGAGACGTTGGATCGATGGGTAACATGACCGTATAAACATGACCAAAATGAATATATTACCAGAATTTCTATACCTTTTTCAATCACTTCCACTCCCACTACCAACATCAGTTTTTGATCAATTTAATAGTATTTTTAGTAAATTCATTTGGAATAATAAAAACTCCAGACTGAGACGGGGTGCTCTACCTGCCTTATGAAAGGGGGGGGGGGCTACATCTCCCCAACCTGAAACGGTATTACTGCTCTACCTGCCTTATGAAAGGGGGGGGGGGTGTACAGCTCCGCAACCTGAAACGGTATTACTGCTCTACCTGCCTTATGAAAGGGGGGGGGGGGTACAGCTCCCCAACCTGAAACGGTATTACTGTTCTACCTGCCTTATGAAAGGGGGGGGGGGCTACATCTCCCCAACCTGAAACGGTATTACTGCTCTACCTGCCTTATGAAAGGGGGGGGGGGCTACATCTCCCCAACCTGAAACGGTATTACTGTTCTACCTGCCTTATGAAAGGGGGGGGGGTACATCTCCCCAACCTGAAACGGTATTACTGCTCTACCTGCCTTATGAAAGGGGGGGGCTACATCTCCCCAACCTGAAATGGTATTACTGCTCTACCTGCCTTATGAAAGGGGGGGCTACATCTCCCCAACCTGAAACGGTATTACTGCTCTACCTGCCTTATGAAAGGGGGGGCTACATCTCCCCAACCTGAAACGGTATTACTGTTCTACCTGCCGTATGAAAGGGGGGGGGGCTACGGCTCTGCAACCTGAAACGGTATTACTGCTCTACCTGCCTTATGAAAGGGGGGGCTACATCTCCCCAACCTGAAATGGTATTATTGCTCTACCTGCCTTATGGGCAGGCAATGGTGTGCAGAGAATAGAGGACCTTTATATGAATGGTAATCTTATTACATTTGATCAATTGTGTCAGATATACCATATTCCTAAAAAAACACTTCTTTAAATATTTGCAACTGAGACATTTCATATTTTCAAGATATAAGCATTTAATATCTGAACCACCACTATCACGTCTTGAAAATCTTACACTTCTAAATCTAAAGGGGAGGAGTCAATTTCTTTATTCTATACAGCTTTGATGTCATATGATAAGAAGTCCACCATTGACAGGCTGGAGACTGGATGTTCAAGAGGACAAACAAGAAACTGAGTGGGAAATGGCATGCTTAAAAGCCCAAAAACAATCAATCAATATGAGAATTAAGCTATTACAATAGAAATGGTTAATGAGAACTTACATTACCCCGGTCAAACTGAACCATTGGACCCCTGACGTCACTTGTGTTAAATGTTTAGAAGAAAAGGTACTCTGTTTCACTGTGTATGGGACTGTCTTAAATTTAAAAATATACTGGAAAATAGTCGTTCAGACTATATCTGAGATTGTTGGAGTAAAGGTATCTCACCAAGCAAAAATGTGTGTACTAGGTATATATCCAAAGAACTCTACTGTTAGTTCAAAATAGCCAATTTTAATTGACTTTGGAGTCCTGCAGGTCAGGAGGATGATAGCTTTACCTTGGAGAAAAATGGATATGCCTTCGATACATATATGGGTAAAGGAGATGGCATCTTGTATTATATTGGAGAGACTGACTTACATAACCAGGGGAAGGGCAGGAGAATTTGAAAATGTGTGGAAACCTTTATTGGAGTTTCTTGGTGCAGAGTCATTTTGAAATAGCTGTGTGTTGTTGAGGGCTTCTACGGTTTTTTTTTCTGATGTGTTTTTATTTTATTTCTTTATTAAATATGTGAAGTTTGTAAAATGTTATATTTCTTCCTTTGATGATTGTGGAGAAACGTGAGGATGTGTTTCACTATTTAGTTTAATTATTATTATTTATTTGTATATGTGAAATATATGTAAAATTCAATAAAAATATTGTTCTAAAAAACCTTCTAAGTAATGATCCTGGCACATCTCATTTTAATTTTATCTTTGAGCTGGGCCAAGTCACTAGAAATACATCCAAGAATTTAAAGCTGCTGACCCTCCAATGTTGATTGGGGCATGTTCGTCCTCTCCCCACCTGAAGTCAGCTATCAGCTATTTTATTTTACTGAGGCTGAGTGGGAGGTTATTGTTTCAGCTCCTCTTAGCCAGGTAATCTGTCTCACCTGAGCAAACTCAAATTGTCAGTGGATGTGTATCTGGCTTTGGAGTTGTGCTTAGCCACACTGCCGTGAGCTCTTGAGGTGCATCTGTGTTGGTGGTCAACAAGATGAAATGTTACCAATTCGTACTGAGGTCTGTGAATGGGGAGGTTGAAGATCCAGTTGCAGAGGGAGGTACAGAAGCCCAGATCTTGACGCTTGATGAGGTTGGATGGAATGATAGTGTTTAACACTGGCCTTTTTTTGATGAACATAGGAGGGTCTGTTGTGCAGATGGTTTAGAGCAGAATGAAGAGCCAGAGAGATCAGCTACTGTTGAGACGGTATACAAATTGGAGTGGATCCAGGTCACCTCTGAGGCAGTAATTGATTCATACATTTGCCACCCTCTTGAAGCTCTTCATGATGGCTCTGAGGGTGACATGCCTGAAATTACACGGCCTTCCAGAGACGCGAGAGTTCAGTGTGTCAGTTTATCCTATCTTTTTCTTTTTACAATATTTTTATTCAGAAGAAAAAAACAAGATTTACAGAGTGCAACACATAGATACATCTCAACATAACTTGTGTACATTCATATATTGCAATAAAATTGATCAAAATGTTATAGCATAACACATAAATGTATACCACTCTGTAATCAAATTTGTGTCAAATTGGACCCTAAAAAGTTGTAAGAAGGTATGGAATACTTCCCGCCAAAACTTTTCAATTTTAGGGCAAAACCAAATCATATGAATTAAAGAGGCATCAACAGAGAAACATTCAGATAAAAACTGGACAGCTTCTGTTTAGAAATGTAAGCTCTATGAACCACTTTAAATTGTAGAAGAGAATGACGAGCACAGAAAGATGATTTATTAACCCGTTTAAGAATTTTATTCCATCTATCAACAGAAATCTGACAATTTAGGTCATCCTCCCAAGCTTTTTTTATTTTATCTAACAAGTCTTGTCTAGAATCAATCAACAAGTTATAGATATCGGTAATAGAACCATTAACAAAAGGTTTTAAATTTAAAAGATCGTCCAGTAAATTTTTATCAGGACCTATAGGAAAAGTAGTTAATTGGAAACGTAAGATATCTCTAATTTGAAGGTATCTGTAAAAATGTGTTTTTGGGAGTGCAAATTTAGTTGACAATTGGTCAAATGAAGCAAGAGATCCTGAGATAAACAGGTCCCAAAAACACTTAATACCTAGTTCATCCCAATCCTTAAAGACTTTGTCAGTCATGGAAGGGATAAAAAAAATAATTAAGGAGAATGGGAGATGATAATGAAAAATTCACTAAACCAAAAAATTTCCTAAATTGAGATCAAATCCTTAAAGTTTGCTTAACAATTATATTATGTTATTTTATTTGCTGAAAAAGAAGAGTATGATCCAAGAAGAAAGACAATAGAGGAATTTTTTACAGAATTAACTTCTAAGGAGACCTATGATGGGCAATCTTTATGATAAATATAATAGGACCAGAAAGTAATATTCCTTATATTGGCAGCCCAATAGTAAAACCTAAAATTGGGTAGGGCTAGTCCACCCATCTCTTTATTTCTTTGTAGGCAAACTTTACTTAAACGAGCTTGTTTATTATTCCAAATATAAGATGTTAAAATTGAATCTAAAGAATCAAAGTAGGTCATAGGAATAAAAATAGGTAAAGCCTGAAAAAGATATAAAAATTTAGGAAGAATCTTCATTTTAATCTAATTAATTCAGCCAATTAGGGATAAAGAAAGAGGAGACATTTAGAAAGCATCTTTTTCACATAATTCAATAAGGGGTTTAAGTTTTCTTTAAATAAATTCTTGAAGTTTTTAGTAATTATTACACCTAGATATGTAAATTGACTTGTAACAACTTGGAATGGAAATTTGGCATTTGATGACATTAGGTCATTTAAAGGAAATAGCTCACTTTTATGTAAGTTCAGCTTATATCCTGAAAAAGAACTAAACTGGGAAATTAAAGAAAGAACCGAAGGTAAAGAAGTTTCAGTGTTAGAGATAAAAAGTAAAATATCATCAGCGTTTAACAAAATTTTATGAGTCATACCTTCCCTTAGTATACCAGAAATGTCTTTAGCTTCTTGAAATGCCATTGCTAAGGATTCTATAGCTAAAGCAAAAAGTAAAGGACTAAGAGGGCAACTTTGTCTAGTTCCCCACTGTAATTTAAGGGGCTTAGAAATTTGAGAGTTAGTAATAACCTGAGCAGTAGGAGACAAGTAAATTAATTTAACTCAACGAATAAAATTAGGCCCAAAACTAAACTTTTCTAAGGTCTTAAAAAGATAATTCCATTCAATCCTATCGAAGGCTTTTTCTGCATCTAAGGATAATATACAATCAAAATGTGTATTGACATTACTGATGGGTTTTTGACAATAAATTTGACTTTGTCGGTGTCGATTTTTTCCCCCATCTGGCCACACTGCAACTACGTATATATTCTTCCATGCCTATTTAAATGTCTTTTTAAATACATAGAAACATAGAAAACCTACAGCACAATGCAGGCCCTTTGGCCCACAAAGTTGTGCCGAACATGTCCCGACCTTAGAAATTACTAGGCTAAGTCATAGCCCTCTATTTTTCTAAGCTCCATGTACTTATCCAAAAGTCTCTTAAAATAAACCTATCATATCCGTCTCCACCACCATTACCGGCAGCCCATTCCACGCACTCACCATTCTCTAATTAAAAAACTTACCCTTGATATCTCCTCTGTACCTACTCCCCAGCACCTTAAACTTGTGTCCTCTTGTGGCAACCCTTTCAGCCCTGGGAGAAAGCCTCTGACTATCCACATAATCTATGCCTCTCATCATCTTATACACCTCTATCAGGTCACCTCTCATCCTTCTTCGCTCCAAGGTGAAAAGGCTGAGTTCACTCAACCTATTCTCATAAGGCATGCTCCCCAATCCAGGCAACATCCTTGTAAATGGCCTCTGCACCCTTTCTATGGCTTCCACATCCTTCCTGTAGTGAGGTGACCAGAACTGAGCACAGTACTCCAAGTAGGGTGTGACCAGGGTCCTATATAGCTCCAACATTACCTCTCGGCTGCTAAATTCAATTCCACAATTGATGAAGGCAAATACACCGTACACCTTCTTAACCACAGAGTCAACCTGCGCAGCTGCTTTGAGTGTCCTATGGACTCAAACCCCAAGATCCCTCTGATCCTCCACACTGCCAAGAGACTTACCAATAATACTATATTCTGCTATCATATTTGACCTACCAAAATGAACCACTTCACACTTATCTGGGTTGAACTCCATCTGCCACTTCTCAGCCCAGTTTCGCATCCTATCAATGTCCCCCTGTAACCTCGGACAGCCCTCCACACTATCCACAACACCTCCAACCCTTGTGTCATCAGCAAACTTACTAACCCATCCCTCCACCTCCTCATCCAGGTCATTTGTCAAAATCACAAAGAGTAAGGGTCCCAGAACGGATCCCTGAGGCACCCCACTGGTCACTGACCTCCATGCAGAATATGACCTATCTACAACCACTCTTTGCCTTCTGTGGGCAAGCCAGTTCTGGATCCACAAAGCAATGACCCCTTGGGTCCCATGCCTCCTTACTTTCTCAATAAGCCTTGCATGGGGTACCTTATCAAATGCCCTGCTGAAATCCATATACACTACATCTACTGCTCTTCCTTCATCATTGTGTTTAGTCACATCCTCAAAAAATTCAATCTTCTGTCTCTTTCAATGATCAACTTCACCGCTCTTTACTTCATCCTTCCCTCTCCAGGTTTCACTTATCATCTGGTGATTTGCTCTCCCCTCCCCCCACTTTTAAAAATCTACTCTTCAGCTTTTTTTCTCCAGTCCCGCTGAAGAGTTTCCACCTGAAACGTCGACTGTACTCTTTTCCATAGATGCTGCCTGGCCTGCAGAGTTCCTCCATCATTTTGTGTATGTTGCTCGGATTTCCAGCATCTGCAGATTTTCTCTCGTTTGTGATAAAAAGCCTTCTTAAATTTATGCCTTCTTATTTTTGATACCCAAATCATGGTAAAATTCTGAACTAATCTACCTAATCTATGCTTCAGAATTTTATATTTTTCATTCTGTTGCTGCCTCTGTCTCCTCCTTTCCAGGATAAACAAACCCAGCCTATCTTTCTCTCCACATAACTAAAGTTCTCCATCCAGGCAGCATGCTGATGAATCTTTTCTGTAGAACCACCGAATCTTTACCGTAATTTGGTGACCAGAACTACATTCCAAAACTCCTACAATCTAACTGGTGTTTTTTAAATTTGTAGCATAACATTCTCAACTACTGCGTTCCGTAGCCCATGAAGGCAAGCATGCAGCATCCCATATTTACCACCCTAAACTGTTGCTATTTCAAGGAATTATGAATGTGAATTTCCAAGTTCATCATCTTTCCTTAGCTTCCTATAATTTACTGGATATGTCTTATTCCTCTGCCTTCCATGCACCAACTCACGTTTGAAGGGATGAAATGTCATCACCAATACTATGCCAGTCTGCATGCAATCTATAGCCTGTCATCTTTTACAGCTTTTTTCCCTATTTACAGCACCACTTAAGGAGTATGAAGAGGGCCAGTGACAGGAGAGTGAGAGCCCGAATTAGGGAGTTGGAGCGGGAGCTGGATGAACTACGGATCATTCGGGAGGCAGAGGCAGAGATAGATAGGAGTTATCAGGAGGTAGTCACACCAAAAATCCAAGAAGTAGACAGATGGGTGACGGTCCAGAGAGGCAGGGGGAGCAGGCAGAGAGAGCAGAGCACGCCTGCGGCCATTCCCATTAACAATAAGTATACCGTACTGGATACTGTTGATGGGGATGACCTACCAGGAATGAGTTGTAGTGGTCCTGCCTCTGGCACAGAGGTTGAACCCTCAACTAGAAAGGGGAGGAGGGAAGAGAAGAGAGCGATAGTTTTAGGGGATTCTATAGTCAGGGGGGCAGATAGGAGATTTTGTGGGGCAGATCGGGAGTCTCGGATGGTATGTTGCCTCCCTGGTGCCAGGGTCCGGGACATCTCAGATCGGGTGCAGGCTACTCTTGAGAACGAGGGCATGAACCCAGATGTAGTGGTCCATGTAGGGACCAACGATGTAGGTAAGGTAAGTGAGGGGGTCCTGCTTAGAGAGTTCAGGGAGTTAGGATTGAAGCTGAAAGGCAGGACCTCAAGGGTGACAATCTCGGGATTGCTACCTGTGCCATGTGCGAGTGAGGCGAAGAATAGAATGATTATGCACATTAATACGAGGCTGAGAGCATGGTGCAGGAAGGAAGGGTTCAGGTTTTTGGATAATTGGTCTTTTTTCCAGGGACATTGGGATCTGTTTCGAAGGGATGGTCTACATCTGAACTGGAGGGGTACTAACATTCTTGCAGGAATGTTTGCCAGTGCTGCTCGGGGGTAAACTAGATGTGCAGGGGGCAGGGATCCAGATTACGAGAGAAGATGATATGATGAAGGAGAAGGGACAGGTGGGGAATACACGTTTCCCAAATATTAATTGTGTAAAGGAGAAAGGTGAGATAGAACATGTGTTGGAAAAGTTACATGTACAGAGGGTTGGTCAGAAGGAGCATGGGGTTAAATGTGTAGAAGGTTTGGGTGATCTTGAGAAGGTCATCAAAATTCAAGGTGCAATTATCCCAATGGAAGTTCAAGGAGCTGGGTTGGGTACAATAGACAGTGTTTTAAGCAAAGAGAGGAGGAATGGGCTAAGAATTCTATACTTGAATGCGCATAGTGTCAGAAATAAGACAGATGAGCTTGAAACTCAGATGAAAATGGGGAACTACGATATTGTTGGGATAACGGAGACATGGCTGCAGGCCTGGGAATTGAGTGTACCAGGGTATACGTGCTATCGTAGAGACAGAAATATGGGAAGAGGGGGTGGGGTGGCCCTGTTGGTGAGGAATGAGATTCAGTCCTTAACAAGAGGTGTCTTGGGAACAGGGGAAGTAGAGTCTGTGTGGATTGAGCTGAGGAACAGTAAGGGTAAAAAGACCCTAATGGGTGTTGTGTACAGGCCCCCAAACAGTAGCGTGGATATTGGGTACAAGTTGATTAGGGAGTTAACATTGGCATGTGCTAAAGGTAATGCAGTTGTTATGGGAGATTTCAACATGCAGGTGAACTGGGAGAATCAGGTAGGTGCTGGACCCCAGGATAGGGAGTTTGTGGAGTGTCTAAGGGATGTATTTTTGGAACAGCTTGTGCTTGAGCCAACCAGGAACGAGGCTATTTTGGACTTGGTGATGTGTAATGAACAGGAATTGATAAGTGATCTTGAAGTAAAGGAGCCATTAGGAAGTAGTGATCATAACATGATAAGTTTTTATCTACAATTTGAGAGGGATAAGGGCAGATCAGAGGTGCCAGTGTTGCAATTAAATAAAGGAGACTACGGAGCCATGAGGGAAGAGCTGGCCAAAGTTAAATGGGCGGATGCCCTGGCAGGAAAGACAGTGGATCAGCAGTGGCAGATATTCTTGGGGATAATACAAAAGATGCAAAAGCAGTTCATTCCAATGAGAAGGAAGGATTCAAAGAGGGGAAAGGGGCCACAGTGGTTGACAAAGGAAGTCAGAGATTGTATAGCATTAAAGAAAAATAAGTATGACAGGGCTAAGATGAGTGGGAATACAGATGATTGGGAAAGTTTTAAGGAACAGCAGATCTTAACTAAAAAAGCAATACGGAGAGAAAAAATCAGGTATGAGCTCAGTCTAGCCAGGAATATAAAAGGCGATAGCAAAAGCTTTTAGCTATGTGAAGTCAAAGAAGATAATTAAGAACAATGTTGGCCCCTTGAAGACTGAATTGGGAGAAATTGTTATGGGAAACGGGGAAATGGCAACAGAATTTAATGCGTACTTTAGATCTGTCTTCACCAGGGAGGACACAAGCAATCTCCCAGATGTATGGATGGGCCAGGGTCATAAGATATCAGAGGAATTGAGACAGATTGACATTAGGAAAGAAACTGTGATGAGTAGACTGGTAGGACTGAAGGCTAATAAATCCCCGGGTCCAGATGGTCTGCATCCGAGGGTTCTAAAAGAGGTGGCTCAGGAAATTGCGGATGCATTGGTAATCATTTTCCAATGTTCCTTAGATTCAGGATCAGTTCCTGAGGATTGGAGAGTGGCATGTTATCCCACTTTTCAAGAAGGGAGGGAAGGAGAAAACGGAGAACACTGTTAGCCTAACGTCAGTTGTGGGGAAGATGCTTGAGTCCATTATTAAGGACGAAATAGTGGCACATCTTGATGGCAATAATAGGATTAGGCCGAGCCAGCATGGATTTACCAAGGGCAAATCATGCTTGACTAATCTGTTGGAGTTTTTTGAGGGTGTAACAAGGATGTTAGACGAGGGTAAGCCAGTGGATGTAGTGTACCTGGATTTTCAGAAGGCATTTGATAAGGTGCCACATAGGAGATTGGTGAGTAAAATCAGAGCTCATGGCATTTGGGGGCAGGTTTTCAACATGGATAGAAAACTGGTTGGCAGATAGAAAGCAAAGGGTAGCAGTGAATGGGTGTTTCTCGGACTGGCTGGAGGTGACTAGTGGGATACCACAGGGCTCTGTATTGGGACCACAGCTCTTTACGATTTATGTCAACGATTTAGATGAGGGCATTGAAAACTATATCAGCAAGTTTGCTGACGATACTAAACTGGGTGGCAGTGTGACATGCGAAGAGGACGTCAGGAGAATACAGGGAGGCTTGGATAGGCTGGGTGAGTGGGCATTCAATGTGAATAAATGTGAAGTTATCCACTTTGGAAGCAGGAACAAGAGGGCAGAGTATTGTCTGAACAGTGTAGAGTTAGGTAAGGGAGAAATGCAAAGAGACTTAGGAGTCCTAGTTCATCAGTCAATGAAGGCGAATGAGCAAGTGCAACAGGCAGTGAAGAGGGCAAATGGAATGTTGGCCTTTATTACAAGGGGAATTGAGTACAAGAGCAAGGATGTCCTTTTGTATTTGTACAGGGCCCTGGTGAGACCACACCTGGAATATTGTGTACAGTTTTGGTCTCCAGGTTTAAGGAAGGACATTCTGGCAATTGAGGAAGTGCAGCGTAGATTCACTAGGTTGATTCCTGGGATGGCAGGGCTGTCTTACGCAGAGAGATTGGAGAGATTGGGCTTGTACACACTGGAATTGAGGAGATTGAGAGGGGATCTGATTGAAACGTTTAAGATAATTAAAGGATTTGATAGGATTGAGGCAGGAAATATGTTCCAGATATTGGGAGAGTCCAGTACCAGAGGGCATGGATTGAGAATAAGAGGTCAGTTATTTAAAACAGAGTTGAGGAAAAACTTCTTCTCCCAGAGAGTTGTGGAGGTGTGGAATGCACTGCCTCGGAAGACGGTGGAGGCCAATTCTCTGGATGCTTTCAAGAAGGAGCTAGATAGATATCTGATGGATAGGGGAATCAAGGGATATGGGGACAAGGCAGGGACTGGGTATTGATAGTGAATGATCAGCCATGATCTCAGAATGGCGGTGCAGACTCAAGGGGCCGAATGGTCTACTTCTGCACCTATTGTCTATTGTCTATTGTCTAGAAGAACAAACAAATAATTTCAGTTTCTGATGAAGACAGGCATAAGCCTGTTCCTCCTCGTTGTATGGCAATGTTTTGACTGCTATATAAACAATTTCTGAGTGGGTCCATTGGGCATGAGTGTTTTTGTTGAGGTAGTGATGAATTGGTGTAGGGTGAGGCAGCACCAATTTCACATTCTTTACTGTTTAAGTATGATTAACAGTGGTACAAAAAGATACTATTTCAGTAATTGAATTCTGTATAATTAAACTTCCTAGTCAGTGAAGAGGAACAGGAGAAGCCAAAGGTGGAGGCAGTCGTATTGTTTTCTTTAGTACTGTCTGCCATGATTTGAAATCTGACCACAGACAGTAATTGTTGAAGACTGGAATGGCAAGGCCTGTGGGCTTTGTTCTCAGCCTTTAAGTTGAGAACATTAATCTTCACAGTGGCTCAAAAACTCTTGATTCTCAGCTCCTTCAGAGACAAAGATACAGGCATAAGGTATTTCATGTTGTCACATTCTGGTGATAAATACTCGCAATAACAGTTCCCAGAAACTCAATCCCAGTAACAATTTCCTATGTCAGCCTCAGCTTGTGCAATGTATTTCCAAGCTCTTGAGAGCAGCTCCAACGGTTCCCAGTGTCCAGACTTCCCTGTTTGACCGCCTAAATTTTTGCAGTATCTCCAAGTGAGTAGAAACCTCATTGGACTTGACAGGCTAAATTCAGGAAGGATGCTTTTGTTAATTAAAGAGTCTAGGACACAGAGGACATTTTGAGGAGAAGGGGTCATTTAGTGCTGAAATGTGTTTAGGGTTGGAACTCCCCATCCTGGAGGGCTTTGAAGGCGTAGTATTAAGTTTATTCATAGCATCTTAAATTAATATGGGATCCAATGCCTATAAAAAGTATTCACTCCCTTGGAATTTTTCATGTTTTATTGTTTAACAACATTGAAAGACAAGCAAGACAGTGACCCCAAGCATAAAGCTAAAGCTACACAGGAATGGCTTAAAAACAACAAAGTTAATGTTCTGGAGTGGCCAAGTCAGTGTCCAGACCTCAATCCATTGAGAATGTGTGGCTGGATTTGAAAAGGCTGTTCACTCATGATCCCCGTACAATCTTGACAGAGCTTGGGCAGTCTTGTGAAGAAAAATGGGGTAAAATTGCAGTGTCCAGATGTGCAGAGCTGTTAGAGACCTATCCACACAGACTCCAGGCTGTAATTGTTGCTTAAGGTGCATCTACTAAATACTGACTTGAAGGGAGTGAGTAATTATGCAGTGAATTATTGTGTTTATTAATTGTAATAAATTTAGACCAATTTGTAGAAATTTGTTTTGGCTTTGGCATGTAAGTCTTGTTTATGTTGGTGAGTGTCAGAAAAGCCAAATAAAGTCCACTGTGATTCAATGTTGTAAAACAATAAAACATGAATATTTCCAAGTGGGGTGAATATTTTTTATAGTGGCAATGTGTATGTAGGACGGGAAAATGATGCTTGAGGTATATCAGCCATGATATAACTTCTGAATGATGGAGCAAGAATGAGTGGGCAAATAGCTCCTGTACGTGTTATTACTTAGTGTTACTGCGGTGCCTTTGGTTTGTGTTTCAGAACATCTCGAAAGCAAAGTTCTTCTGAGGTGTAATCACTTTAGTGATGTGGAAATGAGGCTGTAATTAAACACGGCAAGCTACCTTGAACAGATTTCCTTTTACAGGTTGTAGCTATTGATGTCATTCTTTGCCCATCATTGAGAAAATGATGTCGAATTGATGTCTCAACCAACTGTAGTCTTTCTGGTGAAGGTGCTCCCACTGTTAATTCAAAGATTCAAGGTACATTTATTATCAGCGTAACCCTCAGGCTCGGCCAGCTCACGTCCGTCTAGGGCAGGGGTCAGCAACCTTTACCACTGAAAGAGCCACTTGGACCCGTTTCCCACAGAAAAGAAAACACTGGGAGCCGCAAAACCCGTTTGACATTTAAAATGAAATAACACTGCATACAACGTTTTGTTTTGCCTTTATGCTATGTATAAATAAACTATAATGTGTTGCATTTATGAAATTGATGAACTCCTGCAGAGAAAACGAAATTACATTTCTGCATGCAACAAAAACATTTTGAACTCCGAAAAAAAGACGTTGGGTTGAAGGTTACTTTTAAGTAAAATGCTCAACGTCTATTTGAGTCCTTCTTGTATTTATGAAAAACGCCAAACTTAAATTTGCCGCCAACAGCAAACCAAAAATAACGTCAGCCAGCTGTCAACCTGAAAAATAAAAGGACTATTTCACTGAACAATGAAAACATATGAATATACGTAAAATAATACGCAATTAAAATATTTATCATACTTCTTCAGGTTGACTCACACCTGACAATGCAGTCGTATTCAGTAGGGATGGATCGATGCTTAGGGGAGTGACCGGGAAGGATAATGTGTTTTTTTCCTCTCTGAACTCACAGAAGCGTTTCCCAAACGATGTTTGCATTGCGATGATTGCAGAATGTAAATACTCCGAATTTATCATGTCGTGACATTGTTTGAACTCTCTCAAATTGGGCAAGTGAGACAATGTGCCTTTCTGTAAATCTCTGGCAAGCAACGTCAACTTGCGCTCGAATGCAAAACATCCTCCAACATGTGCAGGGCTGTACGTCCTTTCCCCTGAAGAGCTGTGTTCAGCGTGTTCAGGTGCGCTGTCATGTCTACCATGAAGTGTAGCTTTTCCAGCCACTCTGGCTGTTCCAGCTCAGGAAAGTTGAGCCCTTTGCTGCCCAGGAAAGTTTTCACTTCTTCCAGACGCGCGACAAAGCGTTTCAGCACCTCCCCTCTGGACAGCCAGCGATAAAAACACGTTGTAGCGGTTGCTACACGCAGTCAGTAAACTGCAGTCAAAGATAGCTTTATTCGAACTAAACAGCCTTGCTTTTAAGCCTCCCTCAACCCGCCCCCCATGGGCGCGGATGCTGCAAAAGACACGTACTCACAAACCCCCGTAGGCTATCTCCCTTAGCCTGAACGCTGGCTAATTGTGAGCCGGTTCGGATGTGTCAGGAAATGCGTCGCCACAACGTCTTATTTAGATTGTACAAGATCACCATAATCTTCAAATTTAGATTTACATTTCAAAAACTAACAAACTAACATAAAATACATATTAATTAAATACTGACCATGTAGCGGTGTGCTACACGCAGCGCTAAAATTACGACACGGAGTCGGTAACTGCAGTCGAAGGAAAAAAACTTTATTCGAAATCTTCAGCCTCACTTTTAAGCCTCCCTCAACCTGCCCCCCCTCCCCCCCATGGCGCAGAGGCTCCAAAGCTCTGTGCTCGCAAACCCCCGTAGGCTATCTTATTGTGAGTCGGTTCGGATGTGCCAGGAAAAGGGTCGCCACAACCAATTATTTCCCAAAGCAACAGGGAGCCGCAGCACAGACGTAAAAGAGCCACATGTGGCTCCGGAGCCGCGGGTTGCCGACCCCCGGTCTAGGGAAACAGCCTTCGGCCCTGCCAAACTGGGTAATCACGTTTGTGTGGGTGCTGTGTAATGTACCCCCAGTAACAAACCCACAGTACAAAATATCAGACAGCACAACATAAGCAAATAAATGATTGAACTTTATGAATCTTAATGTGAATATAGGGTTAGTAACGAAAATTTAAAAAGGACCCAAGTCAAGTCAAAGTCACGCTGGAGCTCACTCAGTCGTCCTTCTTCCACCATCGGTCTCCTCCAAGTGTCACCGACCTTCGGACCCTCAGATCCCAGTCCACACCGTCCGGTGGTCTACCAGCTCTCTCCACACGCATCTTCCCTCTTCATCTCTCAACAAAAGACCGCGAGAAAACATCTTTCCAGACTCACAAGACACAGCGACAATCTCTTATCGTCTAACATGCAACCTGTTATCTCCCGCCCTAACCCAAACATTGCTGCTACAGAGAAAACGTTACCTCAGCAGTGAACATTACAGAGAAGCCGTTACATTAGCAGTGAACCCTTACAGCACGTTACATCAAAATATGTATACAGAATGCAACTCTGAGATTTACCCTCCTGCAGGCAGCCACAAAACAAAGAACCCATTCAAGAAAACATCAAATAGCCAACATGCAGAAAAAGATGTTTCCCATTCTAACATTCATTTGGCACGCTTTTATTTTCAATGGCATTGTAAGCCAATAGTTCCCTGCCATTTTTCTGCATTTTTACCTACTCTATCCTGTTACAGTTTCGCCTCTATCCCAGAAATAAAGCCAGCAAATCTCTACTGCAGGAATTCCAAACCAAGCGTGTCCTTTCCGTGGTAATTCGCATAACACTCCCAATTTCATCTCACCAAGTCCCTCTATAAATTCAGCAGGACTTATGTTTGTAGTATAACCCCATTGCAGTTCAGGCCAACTGCTCATTTCCTCACAAATCAACACCAAGATTTCCATTTCAATAAAACAGTATCACACAGGTAACTATAGTTTTGAGAAGATTGGCAGAGATGTTTCGCAAGATTTCTTGTTATGAAACCACAATTGGTTGAGAAGAAAAATCACTGTATGGCTAGTAAAATTATATTTTGGGTGTGATTTATGGAGGATTAAGAATCTTGTTTATTTTCATTTGTTCAGGTTTGAGTGCTACATCCAGACGGAATCTAGCTGCAGGAAGTAAAGAGATCAGTTGCAGCAGAGACAAAACTCGTGACCGGTCACGACAAAGCACAATCAAAAAGTTATCATCTGCCAACCAGGGAGGTAATGATGTCATTAAACGGTCACACGGTCGGATGGCAGCGGAGTCTGACGCTCGGATTAGTAAATCGAAATCTGATGGCCAGATCAGTGACAAAGTTGCTCTGGAGGCAAAGGTGAAAGATCTCCTGGCTTTGGCTAAAAATAAGGACGTGGAGATTCTGCATCTGAGAAATGAGCTTCGAGATATGCGTTCCCAACTTGGACTGAACAATGATTTACCTGAAGGAGAGGGGAAGACTGAGGCAAAAGAGAGTGCTGTACCCCATCAGTCCAGAGACATAGAATCCAGTCTTCTCCAGCTGGAAGAGCAGAACAGTACAATCCGGGACGAGCTGAACCAGATGAAAAATGAGAACCGAATGCTGAAAGATCGTCTAAATGCTCTTGGTTTCTCTTTGGAACAAAAGGTAGACAGTGCGGAGAAGCTGTTTGGCTTTCAGTCCTCAAGTCCTGAGGTGGTTGCTGGCAACCAGAGTGATGGTGGGACATTAACTTCCTCAGTGGAGGGATCAGCACTCGGTTCCATGGAAGACCTCCTGAGCCAGGATGAGAACACTTTAACTGACAACCGCAGCAATTCGCTTGATAACCTGGACAGTGAATCCAGTGAGGTCTACCAGCCTCTTACTTCCAGCGATGACGCATTAGACGCTCCCTCCTCATCGTCTGAGTCGGAGGGTGCACCAAGCAGGGAGCGGTCAAGGAAGGGGAGCAGCGGTAACGTAAGCGAAGTCTCAGTGGCCTGTTTAACAGAGCGCATTCACCAAATGGAAGAGAACCAACACAGCACGGCAGAGGAGCTTCAGGCTACCCTCCAGGAGCTCGCGGACCTGCAGCAGATTACACAGGAGCTGAACTCTGAGAATGAGAAGTTAGGGGAGGAAAAAGCCATCTTGATGGATTCCTTATGTCAGCAAAGTGATAAACTGGAGCACTTCAGCAGACAGAATGAGTATTTTCTTTCTTTACTGGATGAGCACCACATTTCGTATGTTCTAGACGAAGATGTAAAAAGTGGCCGCTACATGGAACTGGAGCAGCGTTATATGGATCTTGCTGAAAATGCACGTTTTGAACGTGAGCAGCTTCTTGGAGTACAGCAGCATTTAAGCAATACTCTGAAAATGGCAGAGCAAGACAACAAGGATGCTCAGGAATTGATAGGTGCTTTGAAAGAACGTAACCACCAAATGGAACGGATCATAGATTCCGAGCAAAAGGCCAAAACGGCACTCGCTGGAGCATTGGAAGAATATAAAGTAACTGTTGCTAATGATCAGATTGAACTAAACAGGTTCAAGGCTCTGTTAGAACACGAGAAACAGAAAGTTGCAGAACTGTATGCTTTTCACAATGCAGGTGATAAATCAGATTTACAGGAACTGTTGGAGACAACACGACTGGATAAAGAGAAAATAGAGGCCTTGTACAACAACCTCCAGGAGGAACTGGCCCATATTCGTAATGATGCTAATCGACTACAGGATACCTTAACCAAGGTATAATGAGTTAAAGTGGTGCTCAGTTGTCACATGTAAGGGAGGTAAAAGGGCTTGTACAAGTATTTATTGGGTTATGTGAAATTTATCTACCTTGGGCATTAAATACTGAAATGTGCTGTTGATTTGTCAGTGCACTTACTTGGTTTGAATCCATAAAATTTCATATCATTTAGCATTCTGTGCAAACAATTTCTTCCTGAAATGCTTACTCATGTTTGAGTTGTGCATTCCTCCAGTAAGGTTCACTTCATCCCTAGTCATATTCTCATTTCCCCTCTCTAGTGCGTTCGCACGTTTCCTGTAATTTAGTGTCCAGCACTATACATGAGTATTCAAGAGTTTCTGCAGAAGCTGGAAATCCAGCGTAACATTCATAGAATGCACAATGTCTTGAGGAATAAACAGTCCTGATGAGAGAGAATAAACTCATCATCAGTTCTGATGAAGGATCTCGGCCTGAAATGTCAATTATATTTCCTCACCGTAGATGCTGCCTGACCTGCTGAGTTCCTCCAGCATTCCCACGAGTGTGTGGCCCAGATGGTATTTCAGTAGTTCTAGACCAGCTTCTCTGCTCTACGTTTCAATATTCTCAACAAATGATGGAAAAAGTCCAACTTTTAATTAATGTTCCTTCCTCATTGGTTCTTTCCAACCTCAGTGCGAAGAAATCTGTGGAAGTTTGCATAGGAGGATTGGACTTCGGGAGGAATGGTGGGCGTTCTGGGACTGGCATGTAGTTGGAGCAGAGAGTAGACCTCACTCAGTGTTTGGGTCACCCAAGCTTCTGCCCAGTTGAGGGGGATGTGTTGGCAGTGAAATGGAAGATTGAGAGCATTACTTTTTATAATCAGTGACGAAGATCAATGTTTTTTTCCTTGGAGAGTAGAGATAAAATCAACAGTAAATTAATAATTGACAGGATGCCAAATTTGTTCAGTAGATCAAGTAACTAGATTCATCCAGTACAGATGGTAACTTTCCAGTCTTCCCCTATTGCTTTTTAAAGAACTGTCCCACTTTCCTGCTCCTTTGTCATAACTCTGCTTCTTTCTTCCCCCTGCAAATATTTGTTCAATTCCTTTAAAAATAATAATAAGTACTTTATTGAACCTGAGTGGGAAATTATTTGAATTATCTTATTATCAGATTTGTTACTGAATCAGCCTACCTACATTTTCAGGCAGGCTGCAGACGGCTGGAAATCTGAAGCAAACAACACAAAGGCACTGAAAAAACCGTGGAGGGAAATGGACAGGCAATATTTTGGGCTGACATCCTTCACCTGGACTGGCAGATGAATTGTTGACTTTAAATAAACTCATAAGAATAAATACCCCCTCTCTGTAAGGTCTAACAGTGTGATAGATTTTTAGCAGACCAAACCAAATAAAGCATTCAAGCCAAGTCGGGGAAACGGTGATAGAGGAGCACAAATCTGAGGAATCAGAATCAGACTTCAATGGCCAAGTACCTGTGCACATACAAGGAATTTACTTCCGGCAGATGCTGTCTCTCTGCTCATAACAATAATAATGATAAATATAAATGAAAATATAGATTATACATACAGGTAGTGCAATCCAAGTAATAGTTAGCCGACAGTTAACCGGCAGTTAACTGTTCAGCAAAGTGACCGCAGTAGGGAAAAAACTTCTCCAATGCCTATTAGTCGTAGTCTGGAGGGATCTGAAGCGCCTACCAGACGGAAGCAGTTTAAACAGTCCTTGCGCAGGATGGAAGGAATCCTTTATGATGTTCTTTATGATGTCCTTGATGATGGTACAAGACCATCTCAAAGACACTGAAAGTGCTTTTGAACTGTTGATATCTTTAGTGTTTCATGCTTTACAATTTAACCTGATTTTTGTCCTGGGCTCTACTGTGAAAAAGGAATAAAATAAATAAATAAAATCTCGGTCAAATTGATCGAACTCCCTGATTGTAATACTCATTTATGTGAACAAAGGATTGGGGGCTGAATACTTTTACAAGACACAGTATGTTCTCAGCATCCAGATTCCCAACAAACAGAAAATACTGCTTTGTTTTTATTCTAACTTCTTGTGATGTTCCATCAGATGGAATGCTTACCTACTCTGTTATCCTTTTATCTATCCCTTGGATCCTTGCTAATATTTTTTTAACACATATGAATCCTCATTCCTCCATATAGTCAAGAATCTTATCCATATATGGTTTGAATTTAGTTTGTAGTTAATGGAAGAAATTCCAAGTTACCATTTAGAGTAATTAATTCAACAGTAGGGACAAAAGTATATGCTAATGATTTATAAATGTAGTTGCAGGTATTATATGCCGATTTGCACATAACAAGCTCTCTCTCACACACAGCATTCAGGTAACCAATTTACACAAAGTTAATTGAAGGGTAATTCTGTTTGCTGTATCTTTAACCTGTTGTGATCTTAACCCAGTAAAGATACCAGGTTATTGTTTGAGACATTTTTTTCTCCCCCTCTAAAAGTATAAATTATGTAGTTCCTTCTCATTTTTCTTTTGCACCTTTCCCTTTTAAAACGCACAGACTGAACTAGACATTCAGTCTAATATTTCATCATTTCGTATCCTTGATAATTTTTAAGCTCTTGTTTTAGGTTGAAGATGAATACAGAATCTTCCAGGAGGAAGCCAAAAAACAGATAGATGAGCTTAGTCTGAATGTTGAAAAGCTGAGAGCGGATCTGGAAGAAAAGGAAACGGAGATAAATGACATGAAGGAGACCATTTTTGAACTGGAAGATGAAGTGGAACAACATCGAACAGTCAAACTCCATGATAACCTCATCATTTCTGACCTGGAAAGTAAGTACAGTAAAATCCAAATTGTGCACCAAAACTCCATTCTATTTCTGTTTATTTGGAGGTTGAAGACTGACTGGTGCTGAAATATGTACTCTGTATGTTACCCCTCCGAATTCATTCTCCCACTCACTCTCCGCCCCCCTTCTCCCCCTCTCCTCCCCTTCCCTCTTCCCCCCCCCTCCCACCCCACCACAGTAAATTTTACATAGATGTACAGTAAATGTATATGGTGAATAAAGTTGATCCTTGATACTTAAATTGTTACTTACTATCCACAGATACTGTTAAAAAGCTTCAAGACCAAAAGCATGACATGGATAGGGAGACCAAAATCCTTAACAGGAGACTCAGGGTAAGTTTCCTTTTCAAGTTTTTTTGAATGCCTTCTTACTAAGTGAAGATTGTATTTCATTCTTTATAAAACTTAAACCACACTTATTTGCCCAGAAATTTAATTGCTGCTACTTTCAGTTCTGTACTGAAGATCATTATTTCCTCACAGAGTGAAACACCATAAATGCAGCCCTGTGAAAATTTATCTGGGCATTTTTGGCTGTTGCCTATCGGGGTTGGGCTTGGAAAGTGAGATGTACAGGATGATGCCATTCCTAGAACAGTGCCAAGAGCCGCAAGTACTGAAAATCTGATGTAAAATCCGAAAGTACCCAGCAAATCAGGCAATGTCTGTGGAAAGGGAAACTGCTAATGTTCCAGGCTGAAAAACATTTCATCAGAACTTAGCAAATTTAGAAATAAACATGTTTTAGGTTGCAGAGAAAGAATAGCAGAAAAATAAAGGGAATGACTGCGATAGGTGGACTGAAATATGTAAGTGGTGATGGTGCCAACAAGAAGAGGGAGCGGAAGCAGGTTATCCATGGGGATGGGGCACAAATAGGGGCAGACAGGAGAAATTATGAAATAGAAAGTATTGCGGATATCAGAGAATATTCGAAGTACCAAGCAGGCCAAACAGCATAAGCAGAGGGAGAACTAATGTAACCGGTTGGTGACTTTGCCAGTTCGAAAATCAATTAGAAGGTCCCGTTAGTCGTCGTTGAGTGCTGAAGCTTGTAATGTGCCTGGCTGGAAGTGCAGAAATGTTTCAGACACTGCTGAGAACTGTGGTGGAGATGAAACCATGGTAAAAGTGGATGCTCTGGTGTGGAAGTTGACATTAACTGAACAGGTACAACAGTATTATGAAACGAGGTCCGAACTGGAAGCAGGTTGGAGGTACGATCAAGGTACCTGTGGATTTCGATGGGCCTGTGGTGGATATTGATCACCAAGCTAATCCTGAATGTCCAGAAAACAAGGACCCAAAGGAAGACGATTTGGCAGCAACAGCAAAGTGAAAATTAGCAGCAGCAAGTGTGGAGTTGTGTAAGTGAGGGGGAAGCAGTGTCAATGACCTAGAAAAGGAGCTATAGGGAGGGCCCTAACTGAAACTGAAACATCAAGTATCCCACAAAAGAGACAAGTGTAGACTGGACCCATGTGGAACGGCAGAGCTATCGTTTCGATTTTGAAGATGCGAGATGAATTCAGTGTAAGAGTGAATTCAGCCCTGTGAAGGGGAGATGCCATTCAAACAGAGAAAGGAGAGAACTATCAACCAGTTAGCCTGACATCAGTATTGGTGAAAGTGCTGAAATCTGATGTTAAAGAGCCCTTTGAAAATAATAATCAGACTGAAACACGTTAACTTTGACTTTAGAAAAGGAAAGCACACTTGCCAAATCTGTTTGAAGTTTTAGCAGTTGCTATTAGCACAATAATTAATGTTAACCGAACTGATATACAATGGATTCCGGTTAATTAGGCCATGAGTGAATCAGGGCATCTGCTTTTTTGGGACAACTCTTAAAGGACAAAACAAATCAAGAAAATAGCTGGGATTCCTATATGGTTAATTGGCTTGCCGAACTATTTCTAACTAACGTCAGTTGTGTGTGTGTGTTTTTATAAACAGTGATTTTTCGTCATTGATAGTTGGCGAAAAATAAGCAGTAAGACAATTCAGTTTGGCTCACTGATTTTAAGCATTCAGGCTTGGAGATATCAGAATCTGTCGGGAGTGAAAATGAAATGATTTCACTATTCAAGTCAAGTCGTCAAGTCACTTTTATTGTCATTTTGACCAGAACTGCTGGTACAGTGCGTAGTAAAAATGAGACAACGTTTTTCAGGACCGTGGTGTTACATGACACAGTACAAAAAAACTAGACTGAACTACGTAATAAAAAAACAATACAGAGAAAGCTACACTAAACTACAGACCTACACAGGACTCCATAAAGTGCACAAAAAAAGTGCAGGCATTTACAATAAATAATAAACAGGACATTAGGGCAAGGTGTCAGTCCAGGCTTTGGGTATTGAGGAGGCTGATAGGTTGGGGGAAGAAACTGCTACATAGTCTGGTCGTGAGAGCCCGAATGCTTCGGAGCCTTTTCCTGGACGGCTGGAGGGAGAAGAGATTGTATGAGGGGTGTATGGGGTCCTTCATAATGCTGTTTCCTTTGCAGATGCAGCGTATAGTGTAAATGTCCTTGATGGCAGGAAGAGAGACCCCGATGATCTTCTCAGCTGACCTCGCTATCTGCTGCAGTGTCTTGCGATCCAAGATGGTACAATTTCTGAACCAGGCAGTGATGCAGCTGCTCAGGATGCTCTCAGTACAACCCCTGTAGAATGTGATGAGGATGGGGGGTGGGAGATGGACTTTCCTCAGCCTTCGGAAAAAGTAGAGACACTGCTGGGCTTTCTTTGCTATGGAGCTGGTGTTGAGGGACCAGGTGAGATTCTCCATCAGATGAACACCAAGAAATTTGGTGCTCTTTACGATCTCTACTGAGGAGCCGTCGATGTTCAGCGGGGAGTGGTAGCTCCGTGCCCTCCTGAAGTCAACAACCATCTCTTTTGTTTTGTTCACATTAAGAGACAGGTTGTTGGCTCTGCACCAGTCCGTTAGCTGCTGCACCTCCTCTCTGTAAGCTGACTCGTCGTTCTTGCTGATGAGACCCACCACGGTCATGTCATCAGCAAACTTGAAGATATGGTTTGAGCTGTGTGTTGCAGCACAGTCATGGGCCAGCAGAGTGAACAGCAGTGGACTGAGCACACAGCTCTGGGGAGCCCCCGTGCTCATGTGTACAAAGGATTTGTAGGTATCGACAATCATCTTGAATGTTACAATTGTTATGTATTCAGGCAACAATAAATATATGAGTTCGGCAAGGGTTTCTTATAACAAACAACACGTTTATTAAATACAGAAAACAAACCCCCCAAAAGTAAACAAACACTAACGTAACCGGAAATCAGCTGCTGTGCAGCAGCTTAAACAGTTAAAAAGCGATGCAGCTCAAACAGTTCTTAAAGTAGTATTGCCAAAAGTTCGAAATGCTCACAGTCCATTTAAGGGAGAGACTTTTTAAGACGATTTAGATTCTCCTTCACGTCGTTTTGCTTCGATTCCCGGCGTCGAACTTCCCATGAAGAATTTACGAAACGTAACGAAACGAAACGGCTTAAAGGCACTGACCTTTCCTTTATCACACTGTCCTCAATCTTCTGCTATCCCGCAGAGATTAACACGAGAACAGTCAACGAATTCCTTTCGAATAAGGATTAAATAAGGTCGAACCCGTTTCACCGTCGAAATAGATTCTCCTCGATCTTTAACTCCCGAACTCCGATCTTCACTCTCCACTGATCCTCAACTAGCAGTATTGTAAAGAACCTGCTGGCAATGACCTCTTAAACTTTAGGCATTAGATAAAACTTCATCTTTCAACTAAACTGCGTCATCACATTAAATCACGCAGTGACATTTAGTCAACTTGGCAAATCCAGCCACGAACTGCCCCTCCTCACAGGGTGGGGTCTTTCTTTTATAACCTGTAAAAAAAAACTGTCACATGATCTCCACTGGCGGGAAAATGACGCCACTCCACCATCACAAGACCATTACCTCAAGTCCAGTATAGCTTCAACCCCAGTCACGTGACAAGGGTACCACTGTCGTGTCCCGAGTACGTAACACAATGAAGATGAAAATTTGGAAGATGCAGTCATCAAAAGCATTTGTATGAAGGTAGTCCATTATCTGTACTGGATGTCTGCTGTGATGTTGTTCATGTACGGTCAGTCAAAAGAACGTGACAGCGTACACTGAATTTCCCCAGCAATAAGTATTAGGAACCAATACACAATTTTACAGTACTATAATAGTATTGGTCCTGTTCCAATTTGTGCTGTGTTTCATTTAAATACATAATTTGTAACTCAGCTAAATGGTAATTTGTCTTTTTTTTTAATCCCCTTTTAACTATTTCCATGAAATTTCAGTAAATTGAGGGGGCCACTCAATTGAGCCAAAGTGTGCTCGACTCAATGTGTCCCAATTAACTGGAATCCACTGTATTTGGATCTTCAGTAATTGCCACAGAAGTTATGGCAAAGCAGGGTGAGAATCGGAGTGAAGGGACTCTTGGATAGAACAGATGGTAAAAAAAGCAAAGATAGTATGCAGATAGATGATAGGACATAATTGCAGCCAGCAGGGTGAGCATCAGTGCATTAGGGATGCAGAATCAAAAACGGCAGCAAATACAGTACTCAAAAATGTTATATCTCAATGCACGGAGTATAAAAAATAAGATGGATTTTGTTGCAGATCGCCAGGTATGACGTTGTGGTCATCTCTGAATTGTGCCTGAAGGATAGTTGTAATCGGGAGCTAAACGTCCAAGGTTACACATTGGACTAGGAGGGCCAAGATGGCCTGTTTCCGTGCTGTGATTGTTATATGGTTATATGGTTATACACATTGTATCAGAGGGGTAGGAAGTTAGACAGAGTGGGTGGCAGGCTCCGCTGGTAAAGAATGGTGTCAAATCAGTAGAAAGATGTGACAAAGGAATGCAATCTTATGGGTTAAGTTAAACAGAAGATTGGAAAATTGCAAATGTCACTTCACTCTCTAAAAAAGGAGGAAGTTTCCTTAAGGGAAGATCAAATCTTTCAGAATTCTTTGAAGAGATTATACTTCGGATAGATAAAAGGGATGCAGTAGATGTAAATTTGAACTTTGACAAGGTGCCGCACATGAGGCTCTTAACTAAGTTACTGTCATGGTTGGAGCATTGCTGATTGGTAGGGGGCTGTAAATGGGAATAAAAGGATCATTTTCTGGTTGGCTGCCAGTGACTGGTGGTGTTCCGCAGGGGTCAGTGTTGAGACCACTTCTTTTTAAGCTGTGAATCAGTGACTTTGATGGAAAGGCAGGTAGTGTTGAGGAAACAGGTGGGCAGCAGAAGGACTTGGGCAGATGAGAAGAATAGGCAAGAGAGTGGCAAATGGAATACAGTGTTGGAAAATGCAGTCATGCACTTTGGGAGCGTGGCACCGTTGATCAGAGATAGTGTCACGGCTGCAGAAAAGGTGGACATCACGGAGGGATTGTCAATGGAGTCTCTGTGAGTGGAGATTAGGAACAGGGAGGGGTCAATAACTTTACTGGGTGTTTTTTATAGGCTGCCCAATCGCCCAGTAGTAACAGGGATATCGAGAAGCAGATAGGGAACCTGGAAAGGTGTAATAACAACAGAGTTGTCGTGCTGGGATATTTTAATTTCCCAAATATCATTTGGCATCTCCCTAGAGCGAGGGGTTTAGATGGGGTGTAGTTAGTTAGGTGTGTTCAGGAAGGATTCTTGACACAATATGTAGATAAGACAGTGGGAAAATGTGAATGGAACTGGAGGAAATAGCAAAGGTACTTAATGAATACTTTACTTCAGTATTCACTATGGAAAAGGATCTTGGTGATTATAGTGATGACTTCCAGCAGACTGAAAAGCTTGAGCATGTAGATATTAAGAAAGAGGATGTGCTGGAGCTTTTGGAAAACATTAAGTTGGATAAGTCACTGGGACCGGACAAAATGAACCCTAGGCTACAGGGAAAGGTGAGGGTGGAGATTGCTGAGCCTCTGGTGATGATCTTTGCATCATCAATGGGGACGGGAGAGGTTCCGGAGGATTGGAGGGTTGGACATGTTGTTCCTTTATTCAAGAAAAGGAATAGAGATAGCCCAGGAAATTATAGACCAGTGAGTCTTACCTCAGTGGTTGGTAAGTTGATGGAGAAGATCCTGAGAGGCAGGATTTATGAACATTTGGAGAGGTATAATATGATTAGGAATAGTCAGCATGGCTTTGTCAAGGGCAGGCCGTGCCTTACAGCCTGATTGAATTTTTTGAGGTTGTGACTAAACATGTTGATGAAGGTAGAGCAGTAGACGTAGTGTATATGGATTTCACCAAGGCATTCGATAAGGTACCCCATGCAAGGCTTATTGAGGTAGTAAGGAAGCATGGGATCCAAGGGGACATTGCTCTGTGGATCCAGAATTGGCTTGCCCACAGAAGGCAAAGAATGGTTGTAGATGGGTCATATTCTGCATGGAGGTCGGTCACCAGTGGTGTGCCTCAGGGATCTGTTCTGGATGAGGAAGTGAAGGGATGGGTCAGTAAGTTTGCTGATGACACATAGGTTGGAAGTGTTGTGGATTGTCTGGAGGGTTGTCAGAGGTTACAGAGGGAAATTGATACTGAGCTGAGAAGTGGCAGATGGAGTTAACCCAGAGAAGTGGTTCATTTTTGTAGCTCAAATATGATGGCAGAATATAGTATTAATGGTAAGACTCTTGATAGTGTGGAGGATCAGAGGGATCTTGGGGTCCGAGTCCATAGGACGCTCAAAGCAACTGCACAGGTTGATTCTGTGATTAAGAAGGCGTATGGTGTATTGGCCTTCATCAATCGTGGAACTGAATTTAGGAGCCAAGAGGTAATGTTGCAGCTACGTAGGACCCTGGTCAGACCCCACTTGAAGTACTGTGCTCAGTTCTGGTCGCCTCACTACAGGAAGGATGTGGAAACCATAGAATGGGTGCAGAGGAGATTTACAAAGATATTGCGTGGATTGGGGAGTATGTCTTATGAGAATAGTTTGAGTGAACTCGGCCTTTTCTCCTTGGAGCGACGGAGGATGAGAGGTGACCTGATAGAGGTGTACATGATGATGAGAGGCATTGATTGTGTGGATAGTCAGAGGCTTTTTCCCAGGGCTGAATTGGTTGCTACGAGAGGACACAGTTTTAAGGTGCTTGGGCTGCTAGCAACGGTGGTGGAGGCGGATATGATAGAGTCTTTTAAGAGACTTTTGGATAGGTACATGGAGCTTAGAAAAATAGAGGGCTATGGGTAAGACTAGTAATTTCTAAGGTAAGGACATGTTTGGCACAACTTTGTGGGCCGACGGGCCTGTATTTTTTTCTATGTTTCTATAAGCCTACAAGAGGAGAGACTGTACTTGATTTGGTATTGGGAAATGAACCTGGTCAGGTGTCAGATCTCTCAGTGGGAGAGAGTTTTAGAGATAGTGATCATAATTCTATCTCCTTTACAGTAGCATTGGAGAGAGGTAGGAACAGATAAGTTAGAAAAGTGTTTAATTGGAGTAAGGGGAATTATGAGGCTCTCAGGCAGGAAATTGGAAGTTTAAATTGGAAACAGATGTTCTCAGAGTAAAGTACGGAAGAAATATGGCAAATGTTCAGGGGATATTTGTGTGGAGTTCTGTATAGGTACATTCCAATGAGACAGGGAAGTTATGGTAGGAAACAAGAACCGTGGTGTACAAAGGCTGTAATAAATCTAGTCACGAAGAAAAGAAAAGCTTACAAAAGGTTTATGGAGCTCGGTAATGTCAGAGATCTGGAAGATTATAAGGCTAACAGGAAGGAGCTTAAGAATGAAATTAGGAGAGCCAGAAGGGGCCAAGAGAAGACTTGGTGGGCAGGATTAAGGAAAACCCCAAGGCATTCCACAAGTATGTGAAAAGCAAGAGGATAAGAGGTGAAAGAATAGGAGCTATCAAGTGTGACAGTGGGAACGTGTGTATGGAACCGGAGGAAATAGCAGAAGTATTTCATGAATACTTTGCTTCAGTATTCACTATGGAAAAGGATCTTGGTGATTGTAGTGATGATTTGCAGCAGACTGAAAAGCTTGAGCATGTAGATATTAAGAAAGAGGATGTACTGCAGCTTTTGGAAAGCTTGAAGTCAGATAAGTCACCGGGACCGGATGAGATGCACCCCAGGCTACTGTGGGAGGTGAGGGAGGAGTTTGCTGAGCCTCTGGCGATGATCTTTGCATCATCAATGGGGACGGGAGAGGTTTCGGAGGATTGGAGGGTTGCAGATGTTGTTCCCTTATTCAAGAAAGGGAGTAGAGATGGCCCAGTAAATTATAGACAAGTGAGTCTTACTTCAGTGGTTGGAAAGCTGATGGAAAAGATCCTGAGATGCAGGATTTATGAACATTTGGAGAGGTATAATATGATTAGGAATAGTCAGCATGGCTTTGTCAAAGACAGGTCGTGCCTGACAAGCCTGATTGAATTATTTGAGGATGTGACTAAACACGTTGATGAAGGAAGAGCAGTAGATGTCGTGCAGTGGTCCCCAACCACCAGGCCATAAAGCATGTGCTACCGGGCCGCGAGGAAACAATATGATTTGGTGATATGAAACGATATGAGTCAGCTGCACCTTTCCTCATTCCCTGTCACGCCCACTGTTGAACTTGAATGCACGCGAGGTCATCAGTTGCCTAAATGCAGTGATACCCTTGCGCCAGGGATCACTGGTTGGTCTCGGGTAACCGGCCGTCTCACTTGGCCAGTGGGAAGTGCCATTGCTACTGGCCTGGAGCGCAGACAGATGGGCGCCGCCTCTAAGCATGTTTAGCCCACAGACTGTTCGTGGAGAACCCAGTGCTAAAATATTTGCAGACAACCTAATTCAGGCTCAGCGTTTTGTAAGTAGCTGAGCAGCTACCTCACTGCAATCTACTGGAAGTCATCCCTCGAGCCAAACTTTTGTTGGCCGATAGATCCTACCTACCTTTAAGGGGAGCACGGGCGCCCTGTCGCACTTCTTGCTTGTCAATATTAAACCTGTCCGCGTTGCAAAGAAGGTTGGTGTAGTGTAGTGTATAAGGATTTCAGCAAGGCATATGATAAGGTATCCCATGCAATGCTTATTGAGAAAGTAAAGAGACATGGGAGCCAAGGGGACATTGCTTTGTGGATCCAGAAGGCAAAGAATGGTTGTAGACAGGTCATATTCTGCATGGCGGTCCGTCACCAGTGGAGTGCCTCAGGGATCTGTTCTGGGACCCTTACTCTTTGTGATTTTTATAAATGACCTGGATGAGGAAGTGGAGGGACTTTGATGTTTGCTGATGACACAAATGTTGGGGGTGTTGTGGATAGTGTGAGGGCTGTCAGAGGTTACAGCGAGACATTGATAGGATGCAAAGCTGGGCTGAGAAGTGGCAGATGGAGTTCAACCCAGATAAGTGTGAAGTGGTTGATTTTGGTAGGTCAAATATGATGACAGAATATGGTATTAATAGCAAGAGTCTTGGCAGTGTGGAGGATCAGAGGGATCTTGGAGTCCGAGTCCATAGGTCACTCAAAGCAGCTGCACTGATTGACTCTGTGGTTAAGAAGGCGTACGGTGTATTGGTCTTCATCAATCATGGAATTGAGGTTAGGAGCAGAGAGGTAATGTTGCAAATATATAGGACCCTGGTCAGACCCCACTTGGAGTACTGTGCTCAGTTCTGGTCACCTCACTACAGAAAGAATGTAGAACCCATAGAAAGGGTGCAGAGGAGATTTACAAGGACGTTGCCTGGATTGGGGAGTATGCCCTATGAGAATAGGTTGAGTGAATTCGGCCTTTTTTTCCTTGGAGCAACGGGATATGAGTTGTGAACTTAGAGGTGTCTCAGGTGATGAGAGGCATTGATCGTGTGGATAGTCAGAGGCTTTTTCCCAGGGCTGAAATGGTTGCCACAAGAGGATACAGGTTTAAGGTAGTAGGGAGCAGGTATAGAGGAGATGTCAGGGGTAAGTTTTTTACTCAGAGAGTGGTAAGTGCATGGAATGGGTTGCCGGCAACAGTGGTGCAGTCGGATACAATAGGGTCTTTTTGAATAGGTACATGGAGTTTAGGAAAACAGAGGGCTATAGGTAAGCCCAATAATTTCTAAGGTAGGGACATGTTTGACACAACTTTATGGGCCGGAGAGCCTGTATTCTGCTGTAGGTTTTCTATGTTTCTATGTATATAAATGTGGCGACTATTTTCTAAACGGAGAGAAAATCCAAAAATCTGAGATGCAAAAGGACTTGGGAGTCCTTCTGCAGAACACCCTGAAGGTTAACTTACAGGTCGAGTCAGTGGTGAGGAAGGTAAATGCCATGTTAGCATTCATTTCAAGAGGTCTAGAGCAGGGATGTGATGCTGAGGCTTTATAAGGCACTGGTGAGGCCTCACCTCGAGTATTGTGAACAGATTTGGGCTCCTTATCTATGAAAAGATGTGCTGGCATTGGAGAGGGTCCAGAGGAGGTTCACAAGGATGATTCTGGGAATGAAAGGGTTATCATATGAGGAATATTTGATGGCTCTGGGTCTGAACTCACTGGAGTTTAGAGAGATGAGGGGGGAGTCTCATTGAAACCTTTTGAATGCTGAAAGGCCTAGACAGAGTAGATATGGAAAGGATGTTTCTCATGGTGGGGGAGTCTAGGGTAAGAGGGCACAGCCTTGGGATAGAGTGGTGTCCATTGAAAACAGAGATGTGGAGGAATTTCTTTAGCCAACGAGTGGTGAATTTGGGGAATTTATTACCACAGGCAGCTGTGGAGGCCATGTTGTTGGGTTTATTTAAGGCAGAGATTGATAGGCATTAAAGGTTGTGGGGAGAAGGCCAGAGCATGGGGCTGGGGGGGGGGGGGGGGGGGGGGGAAGAAAAGAATCAGCCATGATTGAATGTCTGAGCAGACTCCCTGGGCCAAATGACTCAATTCTACTCTTGTGTCTTACGGTCTAAATTAAAGCACAATATTAGGAATATACTGATGTAGATTACAAATTAGTGAAGGTACATAAAACAATAGAGAGGAATAAAGGGTTACTAGTGCAGTGCAGAGGTGATCCCTGCTGAGGTTCCCAGTTGTTCACGATCTATATTAGTGATTTGCGTGAGGAGAGTAAAATGCAGATATCATGGTCTGTTGTGAATACTAAGCTGGGCGGCAGTGGGAGGTGCTAGAAGTCTGCTAAGATCCTTCAGGACAGTATGTTCAGGGAATGGGTAAGATGTAGCAGGTCATCTACTTGATCTTTTTTTATTTTCTGTAGGGGAAATGCAGCAAAGGTTCATTAAGTTGGTTCAAGGGATGTTAGGTTTGTAAGGTTGTAAGAAAATTGACGAGGCCTAAATTGGACAGTTGGACAGGTATGGGGATGGGAAAAGTTTAGAGGGATATAGGCTGAATTTGAGACAATGGGAGTAGCTTAGGTGGAAATCTTAGATGGTCGGCCTGGGTTAGTTGGGCTGTTTCTGTGCTATATAGCTCTATAAAGCTGTCAAGTCATACTGCACCGAAAGAGACCCTCGTGGCGATCTTACTGAAGCATGTATACTCAAATCTTGTGGGACACGATAGGTGGATTCAGAGATGAGTATTTTTCCGGTCAGTGATAAGTAGAATGTGACAATTCGATATGGTTCCTATCGTGGCACCAATTCAGGAAAAACATCATTGAGGTTTGGAATGGTCTTGGATCTGCTGCCTCCTGCTAATTGTCCATTCATGAGTGAATATGGCAGAATGCAGAACTTTGGTCCGTTCTTTCTATGATGCTTAGCTGTAATTGTTTGGTGGTACCTTTTGTGTGGCATTTTGGGTACTTAGGTTATAGTTGTGCATTCCAGATGCAGTTAGATCTTTACAGTGCAAGTCTTTCTGACCACAGTCTCAGGCAGCTCTTAGATGATCTGGTTATTTTATTTTCTGCCTTTTTTCTGGACTGTATGATATTCCTAGAGGCTCACCATGAAGGATTCCCAAACATTCTTCCCTGCTACTTCCTTCAGCATTGTCCCTAAGCTTGGTCTAACTTTGTGATCCCCCTTTGCCCCTTCACTCACTTACGTACAGGTCCCAGAATTCAAGACCGTCATCTCCCTTTAGGCCTCATCTTCTTCTTCCCAACAACCTGACTCAAACACAGGGCTCCAATAGCTAGACTCTGACTTGTTAAATTGTATACTATATTTCTGGCACAAATGTTACATGTCCCTTTTAAGACTATAACACATGAGAGCAGAATTAGGCCATTCAGCCCATTGAGCCTGCTCTGCCGTTCAAAGGTTTCAATGGTACATTTAATATCAGAAGTGTATGCAATATACATCCTGAAATGCTTTTTCTTCGGAACCATCCATGAAAACAGAGGATTGCCCCAAAGAGTGTTAGAACACCAAAGTCCCCCCATTCCCTCCTCCTATGCGTTAGCGGCAGCAAGCACCAATCTCCCCTTCCCCCCACCAGCAAAAAATAACATTGGCACCCGGCACCGAACACTCAAGCATGAGCAAAGCAACAGCACCTGACGAAGGGTCTCGGCCCGAAACGTTGACTGCTCATTTCCACGGATGCTGTCCGACCTGCTGAGTTCCTCCAGTGTGTTGTACGTGTAGCAAAGACACAGACTTGCAGTTATCCCAAAGACAGCGGTTTATCCGGTATTCAACATACCACAGTGTGTGTGTGTGTGTGTGTGTGTGTGCATGTCTCTCTCTCTCTCTCACACTCTCACTCTCACTCTCTCTCACTCTTCCCCCCCTTTAATAAAGGAGAAGGAGGTGTCTCTATTTTCAAAGGGACCGGGGAGACACAACAAAGAACTTGCAGGTTTACAATGTTAAAAGTCCGCTACATCACTTTTTTTCAAGCTCTGCATCCAAAGATCTGGAGTCTCTGGGCACACAGCCGCAGATATTCCAGCTCCTGTTATGACACACAGGTCTCCTGTTGTGACGCTGACCCTCGATCCACCTGTCTCCAGAGCTCTGAGATCCTGGGCTTCCAAAGCCAAGCCGAATACTTAGGCTGACCCCCTGGCGTGCCAAACAACAAAGTCGGGTTATGAAACCCCGAGAGTGGGTCCCATTCCCGCAACGAACCGTAGTCAGCTTGTAACTTCAGCTCAGGGTCTTCAAAAGAACCCTGAAAGGGAAAAATAGAGATATTGAAGATGGAAGTAGAGCTGTTCCCGAAGATGCAAGCAAAGGAGTTGCAGCTTAGCGCCAAAATCACTCTGCTCCATCAAAGGCTGATTGAACATCCCTCTCAATTCCATTCTCTTGCCTTCTATCCGTAACCTTTCACACCCTGATTAATCAAGAATTTATCAACCTCTGCTTTAAATATACCAAATGATTTGGCCCCCACAGCTGTCTGGCAGTGAATTCCACAGCTTCACCACTCACTAGCTAAAGAAATGTTTCTGTTCTGAATAGACGTTCCTGGATTGTTGAGGCTATGTCCTTTGGACTAGACTCCCCAGCTATAGGAAATATCCTCTCCACATCCATTCTACCTAGGCCTTTCAATATTCAATAGCTTTCAATGAGATACATCCTCAATCTTCTAAACTCTTGCATGCACCCTTTCGTTACTGGGATCATTCTCATGAACCTCCTGAACCCTCTCCGATGTCAGCACGTTCTTTCTGAAATACGGGGCCCAGAACTGCTCACAATATTGCAAGTGCAATCTGACCAATGCCTTAACAAGCCTCAGGATTATATCTTTGCTTTTGTGTTCTAGTCCTCTCGAAATGAATGCCAACATTGCATTTCCTTTCTTTACCACTGATGCAACCTGTAAATTGACGTTTAGTGAATTCTGCACGAGGGCTCTAAGTCACTTTGTACCTTCGATTTTTACATTTTCTCCCCATTTAGAAAATAGTCCATGCCTTTATTCCTTATGCCTAAGTGCATGACCTTGCAATTCCCGACATTACATGCCCTCTCTTTGACTTCCCCTGTCAGCCATGGTCCTTTCTTTAGAATATTTCTTCAACTTTGGAATGTACCTTTCCTGTGCCTTCTGAACTTCCCCAGAAACACCATCCATTGCTGTACTGTCATCGTCCCTGCTAGTGTCCCGTTCCAATCGAATTTGGCCAGCTCCTCTCTCATGCCTCTCTAATTCTCTTTACTCACCTGAAATTCTGATATATGTCATTTTGGCTTCTCTTTCTCAAACTGCAGGATGAATTCTATCATATTATTACGTCTTAAGGCTTCCTTTACTTTAAGCTCCCAAATCTAATCTGAGTCATTATATTATATCACCCAGTCCAGTATTGCTGATAACCTGGTGGGCTCAACCACAAGCTGCTTTAAAACTCATCTCATAGGCATTTTATAACTTCACTCTCTTGGGATCCAGTACCAGCCTTATTTTACATGCCTTTTCTATCTTCCATTGTTTAATTTGTAGCCCACATCCTGGCTACTGTTCAGAGGCCTGTCCCATCAGGGCCGTTTTACCCTTGCAGTTTCTTAACTCTACCCACAAGGATTCTACGTCTTCTGATCCTGTGTCACCTTCTTCTGAGGATTTGATTTCAATTGGGAGCCACGCCACCCACTCTGCCTACTACCTGCCTGTACTTTTGATACAATGTGCATCTTTGGATTTTAAGTTCCCAACTATAATCTTCTTTCAGCCACGATTCAGAGGTGCCCACAACATCATAGCTGTCGATCACTAATCATCTACCTTATTCCAAATACTACATGCATTCAAATATAACACCTTCAGTCCCGTATTCTTCACCCTTTTGGATTTTGGCCACCTGTTACACTGCAACCCACACCACTGACTGTCTATCATATGCTTGTCCTTCCCAAGTCTCACTACACACTGCCCATGCTTGTATTATCAACTGCCCCATCTTCAGCCCCTTCATTCTGTTTCCCATTCCCCTGCCAAATTAGTCTAAACCCTCCCCCGCAGCTCTGGCAAACCTTCCCTCAATGATACTGGTCATCTTCGGGTTGAGGTGTAACCTGTCCTTTTTGTACAGGTCACAGCTTCCCTGAGAAGAAATCCCAGTGATCCAGAAATATGAAACCCTGTCTCCTGTACAAATTCTTCAGCCACACATTCATCTGCCAAACCATCTTACTCTTCACTGGCAAGGAGGTCTTGCTTTTCAGCTTTCAGCTTAACCCCATATATTTTGTCTTCAGGACCTCCTCCCTTTTCCTACCTACGTGATTGGTACCAATATGTACCTCCCTGTTCAGAATGTTGTAGATCCAATCAGAGACATCCCTGACCCTGGCATCCGAAAGGTAACGTGTCCACAGAATCTGAATTCGACTCCTGTAATTATGGAATCCCCTGTTAGTACCAGCAGCAATAGATCACAAATGAGTCAAGTTTTAATGTTAAAACCACTATTTTTATCGGTATCTACTCAAAAATATAGAAAATTAAACGCAATAAACAGAAGTTAGCGGTGTTATGTGTGTGTGGCTCCCAAACTGTCAAGCTTAGGAACAGCTCTTAAAGTCTTAAGATGGCAAACTAGAAAGGTCCAGTAATCCACGGAGTAAGTGAGGGAGGGACTGGTAAATCCACATTAAAATGTAGAGAGGAGGCGATCATGAAGAATTCCACAGGTTCCACGCCGGGAAAACGAAGTAACAGTCGCCAAAGGTCTTATCCGTAGAGTTGTCCGGAAATCCACGTAGAAATATCCCAAGGTGGCGGTCACGGAATATACCCTAGCACAAGTGGTTACCACATAACGTACCTGAAACCAGGAAAGGGTTAACAAATGTGGTCGCCACAGGATACTCCAATAAAATCCATATATGGATCCTATGAAGTAACAGTCACACATCCAATGTGCACTGTGTGCTGTTAATGAACCCAATCCTTTGGGCATGGGAAAGTATCAGACTTTAGCCATCAACGTAGCAAGCTCCAGTCAGCAGTTTGTGGTCCAAAACTTACTTACTTACTGTCTGTCTCTCTGTCTCTCTCTCTTCCCCCTCTCTCCCTGTCCCCCTCCCCCTCCCTCCCTCTCTCTCCCTCCTCCCCACTCTCCTCCCTCCGAAAATCCCAGCGGTCTGTCGCAGCTTGTTATACTGACATCATAGTCCCGCCTCATCCAGGCGCTTTAAAGTGACGCCCACAGTAAACGAAACGGTAGTCATGTAACACTGCTGCACTCCTCCTCCATCCTTTCCTTCTGACCCATTCTCAGTGCACTAGCTATGTACTAACAGAGAAAAACAATTGCTAGAAACCTTATTACTTAGAACGTCTGTTGTGCTTACCCATGCCTGTTCTCGCCCAAGTCTGACCATTGGCCTTCTCCAACAATGGCCACTCCACTTACTCCTTCCTTTATCTGGCCCCATGCTGATTTCAGACTGCTCATGAGAGCCAAAAGCACCAGTATTTTTAACCCTTGTGCTGCGTTACCAATGAACAACCTCTTGTGCTGATTTCAGCCTGTTGAAATAGCTTCCAGCCCATTCCCAGATGCAAGGTGTTCGCTGTCAGGGAACACTTGCAAACCTGAGGAATTACACAGCTGAATTTTCAAAGTGGCACATGACTTTGAAATGTTTTTTCAGTGTTTGCTTTTGCACTGAGACTGGAAAAAGTGAGAAAACAAGTGTTTCACAAGGAAGCAAGAACCATGCATAAAGGGAATGAGAACGAAAGCAATGCTTCCAGTGGGGTGGAGACCAAGCGAATCCAGGTGAATGAGAGCAGAAGAGAAAATTATGTGTCGAGTGTTGCAGTTACTGAAAGTCTAAAATAAAAGATAATAAAATAGTCAACTTCTGTGAAAAGGAAAGAAAACATAAGCCAGCATTATAGGTTAGTTACCTTACCTTGGAACTACCCAGTGGTGAATCAAACTGGCCTTTTCCCTTTCATCCCCATCTGCTTTCACTTCTCAATTTTATGCCTTCAAGACAGATCAACTAGGATGATAAGGATTCATTATATCCTCTCGTATCTCAGCAACAGTGCCTCTGTCATCTTAATTGTCATGGTTTTTGTTTTATCATAAAGATTCCCATCGTGATAAATACATTTAGTCAAGTTCCGCTGTTAGAAATGTGATCCGTTTGGAGGTAGTTGGTGTTATCAGTGGATCATCCATCATGCTCTCCACAGGGGGATGGGGGCTTTGGCTGTGGTGGTCGCAGTGTAGAAGCTCCAGAGGAGATTCACAAAACTAGGACCAGGACTGGAAAATTTTACCTCTGAAGAAAGATTGTTTTGATCTGCGGTTCAGGAGACTGATTGTTGTGTATAATATTATAGGAGGGGAAGTGTGAGTAACTGAGCGTGAATAATTGTGAACACCAGAAATAAACACAAGTTTCTGCAGATGCTGGAAATCCAGAACAACACTCACAAAATGCTGGAGGAACTTAGCAGGTCTGGCAGTGTCTATAGAAATTAATAAACTGTCGATGGTTGAGGATGAGACCCTTCATCAGGACTGGATGTGAAGGGGGAAAATGGCAGAATAAGATCGTGTTTATGTTTAATAGTCAGTGCATGGAGGAAGGTGTATGATAGGCCGGTTACTCAACCCATTCTTAATGGACGTAAACTGACATCTCAAAACTTTGCATTGTTTGGAGTATGTGGTCCTCCTGTCATTGAGAAAAGAAATTGAGGTAGTGTTTGATTTTACATTAAAAAAAAACCATATATTTTTAAACAGGAGGAGTCAGCCGAGTGGCGGCAATTTCAAGCTGACCTCCAGACTGCTGTCGTCATTGCTAATGATATTAAATCTGAAGCACAAGAGGAGATCAGTGACCTACGGCGGAGACTACAGGAGTCAATGGAGAAATCCGAGAAGCTCACCAAAGAACTGGAGGAAGTGAAGGCACGCAAGTACGTGGGATGTTGTGATGTGATTTGGTACGTTGTATATTAGCTAGAACTGCGTCTCACTCTGGATGAATGCGGTGTGTCATTTTGTTCAATTAATTATTAATATTGGCACTTGTGAGGGGATTTTCAGACATCTGGGGGAAGCAGTATAGGGAGTAGAGGATGAGGGGGGTGAGAGAATCCTAAGCTGTTAGTTTGTGAATTTAGCAGCCAATGTAAGGAAGTTCAGGGAATGATTTTGAGAAATCTGGTAGATGCTTTTAAGTTTTTAAGTTATTTGCAAAAGTGGAAAAGTGGTAATGCAGCTAGTGGAACTGTTATTTCACAGCCCCAGCAACTCAGGTTGATCCTGATCTTCAGTTCTACCTCTGTGCAATCTGACGTCGCCCCTGTGATCAGCTGGGTTTCCCTGGATACTCCAGTTTATTCCCACGTTACAAATTAGGCTGGTTGTTAAGTTATAACTTTGAGATTCTACTCCTCACCTTTGATGTGTCTGTGAGGGGTAAAATCTCAGCCATAAAGTTTTGAGGCGTGGAACAAGGCCCTTTACCCCAACGGGCCCACACTGCCCAAGATAACCATCTAAGCTCGTCCTGTTTGTCCATGCTTGACTTAGATCCTTCTCAACTTTTTCCTTCCATATAACAATCCAAGTGTCTTGAAAATTTGTCTAATCAAACATTTCCTCTAACAGCTCATTCCATATACTTACTACCCTCTGTATATTCAAAAAATAGTTGCCCCTCAAGTCCCTATTAGATCTCTCCTCTGTGCTCTTTAGTTCTAGATTGCCTAATGCTGAGTGAAAGACTGAACACGTTCACTCTTTCTTTGCACGTCATGATTTTATACCTCTCCACAAGGTCATCTTTCATTTTCCTACACTTCAACAGAAAAAAACTCCTCGACTGTGGAGCTTCGCCTTTTAACTCATTCCGTCAAGTCATGGAAACGTCCTTGTGATTCTTATTTACACTTGTTCTAATAACATCTCTCCTCTAGCATTGTGATCAAAAAGGAAAACAATACTTCCAAGACTTGTACAATTCCAAACTTCAATACTCCTGTTCCTCCCTTAACCATGTCTCCGTGATGGCTAGAGTTTCGCAATCCCACATACCTATCCATTCCTGAGTTCCTCTGCCTTACCTGTAAGACTTCATGCATTGAAATAAATTAGATATATTCCTAAAGACTTGCATTACTCTCCCACTTCTACTGTCCTTTCAACTTGCTGCTAAAATCTGTTCCTTCATCTCTGTGTTGCTGTTAGAACACTAGAAACACTAGACGTTAACAACACAAATCTGTGCGCCAGAATATTGGCTTCCTCCTCCAGTTCAGGTAGAACAATACTCCAGTTGGAGTATTGTGCTCAGTTCTGGTCACCTCACTACAGGAAGGATGTGGAAACTATAGAAACAGTGCAGAGGAGATTTACAAGGATTGGGGAACATGCCCTATGAGAAGAGGTTGAGTGAACTCGGCCTTTTTTCTTAGGAGCAACGGAGGATGAGAGGTGACCTGACAGAGGTGTATAAGATGATGAGAGGCATTGATTGTGTGGACAGTCAGAGGCTCTTTCCCAGGGCTGAAATGGCTAACTCAAGAGGGCAGAGTTTTAAGGTGCTTGGAAGTAGGTACAGAGGAGATGTCAGGGGCAACATTTTTACGCAGAGAGTGGTGAGTGTGTGGAATGGGCTGCCGGCGATGGTGGTGAAGGCAGATATGATAGGGTCTTTAAAGAGACTCCTGGATAGGCACATGGAGCTTAGCAAAATAGAGGGCTATGGGCAACCCTAGGTAATTTCTAGAATAAGTACATGTTCAGCACAGCATTGTGGTCTGAAGGGCCTGTATTGTGCTATAGGTTTTCTATGCTTCTATAACCTTTTGTACAGGTCATCCCTACCCCAGAAGGGATTTAATTGGTCCAAATATCCTAATTCCTGCTCATATTTTTCAGCCCCACATTCACTTGCCATATACTTCTTATCCTTGCTAATATGTGGCACTGAAAGTAACCCAGAGATCAGTACCTTTGAGATCATACTTTTTAAACTGGTGGGGAAAGGTTGATGGTGTGAAGTAGCCCCCTTACAATGGAGGATTCCTTCAATAGGCAATGACTCAAGAAGGCAGCATCTATCATTAAGTACCCCGACCATCCAAGACATGACCTCTTCTTATTGCCACTATCAGGAGAAAGGTATAGAATCTTGAAGTGATGCATTAAATATTTTAGGAACAGCTGCTTCCCCTCCGCCGTCAGGTTTCTGAACAGACCATCACTTTTTTGCTCTCTTTTTACCCTTTTTTAAATTTCTTATTGTAACTTACTGTATTTTTTAAGTATTGTACTGTACTGCAGCCACAAAACAACAATTTCATGATATATGTTAGTGATAATAAACCTGATTTTGGAATTTAAGAATAAAATGAGTTTGGGTAAGATGAGTGTTGAAACAGTTGGTTGATATGAACTCAACAGGTGAAAGGCTCTCTTCCCATGGTCTGCACCTTTGTCACTAGGATTCTAATTACCAACATGGTAGGTGGGAATGGAGCTGATATATCTAGATTTTCTGAAGACCATTAATAAAGTGGAGAGAGATGTCAACACAGCATTTAACAGAGTGTGCCATCAGAGAGCCTTGTCGGTAGGATGGAATGGGAAATCTCTAGTGGCTGGGATCACAACTAGTATGGAATATAGTTGATGGAGGCTATTCATCCAAGCTGTTCCTCAGGATAATAGGCCCATCCCTCCCCACCATCAGTAGTATCTGCATCGGGGACCCCCACCCATCCGGGCTATGCAAATACCATTGGGTAGGAAGTACAGAAGTCTGAAATCTCTCACCACCAGATTCAAAAACATCTACTTCCCTTCAATCATTGTTATGGAAACAACCAGTATGACCTAAGTCACTACCTCAGTGTAGCAACACTATGACCAGATTTGCATTGTAAACGTAGAAAACCTACAGCACAATACAGGCCCTTCGGTTCACAAAGTTGTGCCGAACATGTCCCTACTTTAGCAAACAAGAGGAACTCTGCAGATGCTGGAAATTCAAGCAACACACACAAAATGCTGCCTGGCCTGCTGTGTTCCACTAGCATTTTTTCTGTGTTGCTTGAATGTCCCTACATTAGAAATTACTAGGGTTACCCATCGCCCTCTATTTTTTCAAGCTCGATGTACCTATCCAAAAGTCTCTTAAAAATCCTATCGTATCCGCCTCCACCATCGTTGTCAGCAGCCCCTTCCACGCGCTCACCACTCTCTGCATAAACAAACTTACCCCTGACATCTCCTCTGTACCTACCCAGCACCTTAAACCTGTGCCCACTTGTGGCAGCCATTTCAGCCCTGGGAAAAAGCCTCTGACTATCCACACGGTCAATGCTTCTTTGCCAATTTTAGTCATTTTATTCTAATTGTTTCTTTTTGTAAAAACTTTTTTTTCTTGTGAATACTTAGCTGATGCTATGTGATACTGCAAATTTCTCATTGCATTTCTACATGTACGTGTGCAGATGATAAACTTGATTTCGACTTTCACTTTGGACAACTACATTTAGCTGCTTCCTCAATAATCTTCTCTCTAATTGTTAATTGATTACAGCTCTGTTTACAGCTTTTCATAGAGTTGACACAATATTTGCCCAGATAGCTGCTTCATCAATAGTGTCTGGACTCCTTCATCACCATGTCCTTGATACATTGTGAAAAATGGCTGAAAGCTACATCTGGAGTTCCCTCCCTGTATGATACAGTTGATATCACACACACTACGTAGAGTCTCGAATACATGAAGTCACCCACAAGCAGAATTTCATATCAACAAACATTATTGAGAATAAAACAGTTTGTTGTTAAATGTCTGTTTGAAAAGCTACATGTTGATTTATAAACGAGAAAATTAATGGTATCAATAAATATGATCTTTAGGCAAGATGAAGAGCGAGGACGAATGTACAATTACATGAATGCTGTAGAGCGAGACCTTGCTGCTTTAAGACAAGGTATGGGCCTGAGTCGCAGATCATCCACGTCCTCTGAACCATCCCCAACCGTCAAAACGCTAATTAAATCCTTCGACAGTGCTTCCCAAGGTAACAAACATCTACTTGTAATTTAGTTTCTACTTTAAATTTAACAGAGGTACATTCTTTTAAAAAATTTATATCTGATTTTATTTATCTGATCTTTATTATAAAAATATTTTGAGCAATTGTGTTTCACATTTGAAGTTGTCATGATGACTAGTAGAAGTGAGGTTAGTAGATTTACTGCTGTGCAGAATAGTCGGCATCTTTTTAAATGGGTCCTTTGCTATGGGAACGTCGCACTCGCCACTTAGACATTTTGTTCATTTTACTTAGTTCCCTCCACAGCCTTAAAACAAACTCCTTGATGGTATGCCTGATATTCATTTGCTTCTAACAGGTATATGTCACTGTTAATTGCATGGTCCTACCCACAGTAACTGCACTCCTGCAATAATAAAGAACTTGACTTGAGCTTTGACCTTCTCATTGGGAGAAAATCCTTCCACTCACTGAATGTGGTTCGCATGGTGGATCGTCAGAAGCTGTTTCCTGTGTTCAGTGCATCCTGATGGCACCAGTAGCATGGTCATCCCCTGGGGAGTGAGTTTTAATATGTGTTCTAACACCAGAGCGATGGATCTTGGAGAGAAAGATGTCCTCTCCTTCCCCGACTCCTATCTGTTCTGCGATTTCCTCATATTCAACAGAGTATTACTAAAGGAAACCTCTGGGGGTGCTCCAGTGCCTTGAACAGTTCAGCACGGGAAAGGCTCTTCAGCCCAGCACCGAACATATTGCCGAAATAAACTAAATCCCTTCATGTTTATAATTCGTATCCCTCCATTCCCTGCGTCTATCTAAAGCATCCAAAATGCAGTTATATCTGCCTCTGCTACCATTTGTTTCAGGCACCTATTATTCTGCGTTTAAAAGCAAGTAGATAGATGATAGGCCACACATCCCCTCTCATCCAGACAGCATCCTGGTAAAACATCATCACTCTCTCCAAAGCCTTTCTATAATGGTGTAATCGGAATTGCACATAATACTCTAAACGCAGCCAGAACAAGCTACAATATGACTTCCTGGCCACTGTACAACCAAAGAAGGCAAGCATGCTATATGCTTCCTTTACAATCCTATCTAATTCACTTGGCCATTTTCAGTGAGCTAAGAAGCAGTCCCCAATGTCTGCCAGTACATCAATACTGTTAAGGATGCTCTGGTTAAGTGTGTACTTACCCCTTACTTTTGACTTGCCACCTCAGAATAGTTTGGATAAAACACCATTTGCATTTCTCTGATCACACCTGTAACTGAGCTATATCATGCTCTCTGCTTTGTTAGACCTCTACACTATGCACAACTCCACCAGTTTTCATGTTGTCTGCAGACATACAAACTCATCCATCTACATTGTCATCCAAGTCATTATATATTTCACAAACACAGACATGCCAGCACAGATCACACTGGTCATGGATCACAGATCACACTGGTCATGAATCACAGATCACTGTCATGGATCACAGATCAGTGTGGAGCACAGATCACTGTCATGGATCACAGATCACTGCTCATGGATCACAGATCACTGTCATGGATCACAGATCACTGTCATGGATCACAGATCACTGTCATGGAGCACAGATCACTGTCATGGATCACAGATCACTGTCATGGAGCACAGATCACTGTCATGGATCACAGATCACTGTCATGGATCACAGATCACTGTCATTGATCACAGATCACTGTCATGGATCATAGATCACTGTCATGGATCACAGATCACTGTCATTGATCACAGATCACTGTCATGGATCATAGATCACTGTCATGGAGCACAGATCGCTGTCATGGATCACAGATCACTGTCGTGGATCACAGATCACTGGTCATTGATCACAGATCACTGTCATGGAGCACAGATCGCTGTCATGGATCACAGATCACTGTGGATCCCAGATCACTGTCATGGATCCCAGATCACGGTCATGGATCACAGATCACTGTCATGGATCACAGATCACTGTCATGGATCACAGATCACTGTCATGGAGCACAGATCACTGTCATTGATCACAGATCACTGTCATGGATCACAGATCATTGTCATTGATCTCAGATCACTGTCGTGGATCACAGATCACTGTCATGGAGCACAGATCACTGTGGATCACAGATCATTGGTCATTGATCACAGATCACTGTCATGGATCACAGATCACTGTCATGGAGCACAGATCACTGTGGATCACAGATCACTGTCATGGATCAGAGATCACTGTGGATCACAGATTACTGTCATGGAGCACAGATCACTGGTCATGGATTGCAGATCACTGTCATGGATCGCATATCACTGTCATGGAGCGCAGATCACTGGTCATGGATCGCAGATCACTGTCATGGAGCGCAGATCACTGTCATGGATCGCAGATCACTGTGGGTCACAGATCACACTGGTCATGGAGCACAGATCACTGTCATGGATCACAGATCACAGTCATGGATGTCAGATCACTGGTCATGGACCACAGAACACTGTCATGGAGCACAGATCCCTGGTCATTGATCACAGATCACTGTCATGGAGCACAGATCACTGTAGATCACAGGTCACTGTCATGGAGCACAGATCACTGTCGTGGAGCACAGATCACTGTCATGGATCACGGATCACTGTCATGGATGTGAGATCACTGGTCATGGACCACAGATCACTGTCATGGAGCACAGATCACTGTCATTGATCACAGATCACTGTCATGGATCACAGATCATTGTCATTGATCTCAGATCACTGTCGTGGATCACAGATCACTGTCATGGAGCACAGATCACTGTGGATCACAGATCATTGGTCATTGATCACAGATCACTGTCATGGATCACAGATCACTGTCATGGAGCACAGATCACTGTGGATCACAGATCACTGTCATGGATCAGAGATCACTGTGGATCACAGATTACTGTCATGGAGCACAGATCACTGGTCATGCATTGCAGATCACTGTCATGGATCACAGATCACTGGTCATGGATCACAGATCACTGTGGATCACAGATCACTGTCATGGATCGCAGATCACTGGATCACAGATCAATGTCATGGATCACAGATCACTGTCATGGATCACAGATCACTGTCATGGATCTCAGATCACTGTGGATCACAGATCACTCATGGATCACACATCACTGTCATGAAGCACAGATCACTGGTCATGGATCGCAGATCACTGTCATGGAGCGCAGATCACTGTCATGGATCGGAGATCACAGATCACTGTCATGGATCTCAGATCACTGGATCACAGATCACTGTCATGGATCACAGATCACTGTGGATCCCAGATCACTGTCATGGATCACAGAGCACTGTCATGGAGCACAGATCACTGTCATGGATCACACATCACTGTCATGGATCACAGATCTCGGCAATGGACCACAGATCACTGCAATGGACCACAGATCAATGCCGTGGATCACAGATCACTGTGGATCACAGATCACTATCGTGGATCACAGATCGCTGTCGTGGATCACAGATCGCTGTCATGGAGCACAGATCGCTGTCATGGGTCACAGATCGCTGTCATGGATCACAGATCACTGTCATGGATCACAGGTCATTGATCACAGATCACTGTGGATCACAGATCACTGTCATGGATCACAGATCATTGGTCATTGATCACAGATCACTGTCATGGATCACAGATCCGTTGTCATTGATCTCAGATCACTGTGGATCACAGATCACTGTGGATCACTGATCACTGTCATGGATCACAGATCACTGTGGAACACAGATCACTGTCATGGATCAAAGATCACTGTCACGGATCACAGATCACTGTCACGGATCACACATCACTGTCACGGATCACAGATCACTGTGGATCACAGATCACTGTCATGGATCACAGATCACTGTAATGGAGCACAGATCACTGTCATGGATCACAGATCATTGGTCATTGATCACAGATCACTGTCATGGATCACAGATCACTGTGGATCACTGATCACTGTCATGGATCACAGATCACTGTGGAACACAGATCACTGTCAAAGATCACAGATTACTGTCACGGATCGCACATCACTGTCACGGATCACAGATCACTGTCATGGAGCACAGATCGCTGTCATGGGTCACAGATCGCTGTCATGGATCACAGATCACTGTGGATCCCAGATCACTGTCATGGATCACAGAGCACTGTCACGGAGCACAGCTCACTGTCATGGAGCACAGATCGCTGTCATGGGTCACAGATCGCTGTCATGGATCACAGATCACTGTGGATCACAGATCATTGGTCATTGATCACAGATCACTGTGGATCACAGATCACTGTCATGGATCACAGATCATTGGTCATTGATCACAGATCACTGTCATGGATCACAGATCACTGTGGATCACTGATCACTGTCATGGATCACAGATCACTGTGGAACACAGATCACTGTCATGGATCACACATCACTGTCACGGATCACAGATCACTGTGGATCACAGATCACTGTAATGGAGCACAGATAACTGTCATGGATCACAGATCATTGGTCATTGATCACAGATCACTGTCATGGATCACAGATCACTGTGGATCACTGATCACTGTCATGGATCACAGATCACTGTGGAACACAGATCACTGTCACGGATCACAGATTACTGTCACGGATCGCACATCACTGTCACGGATCGCAGATCACTGTCATGGATCACAGATCACTGTAATGGAGCACAGATCACTGTCATGGATCACACATCACTGTCATGGATCACAGATCACTGTGGATCCCAGAGCACTGTCACGGATCACAGAGCACTGTCACGGAGCACAGATCACTGTCATGGATCACACATCACTGTCATGGATCACAGATCACTGTCATGGATCACAGATCACTGCAATGGACCACAGATCACTGTCATGGATCACAGATCACAGTCATGGATCACAGATCTCTGCAATGGACCACAGATCACTGTCGTGGATCACAGATCACTGTGGATCACATATCACTGTCGTGGATCACAGTTCACTATCGTGGATCACAGATCACTGTCGTGGATCACAGATCACTGGTCATTGATCACAGATCACTGTCATGGAGCACAGATCGCTGTCATGGGTCACAGATCGCTGTCATGGATCACAGATCACTGTGGATCCCAGATCACTGTCACGGATCACAGAGCACTGTCACGGAGCACAGATCACTGTCATGGATCACACATCACCGTCATGGATCACAGATCACTGTCATGGATCACAGATCACTGCAATGGACCACAGATCACTGTCATGGATCACAGATCACAGTCATGGATCACAGATCACTGCAATGGACCACAGATCACTGTCGTGGATCACAGATCACTGTGGATCACATATCACTGTCGTGGATCACAGATCACTGGTCATTGATCACAGATCACTGTCATGGAGCACAGATGGCTGTCATGGGTCACAGATTGCTGTCATGGATCACATATCACCGTCATGGATCACAGATCACTGTCATGGATCACAGATAATTGGTCATTGATCACAGATCATTGTCATGGAACACAGATCATTGGTCATTGATCACAGATCACTGTGGATCACTGATCACTTTCATGGATCACAGATCACTGTCATGGATCACAGATCACTGTGGAACACAGATCACTGTCACGGATCACAGATCACTGTCACGGATCACAGATCACTGTCATGAATCACAGATCATTGGTCATTGATCACAGTTCACTGTCATGGATCACAGATCACTGTGGATCACTGATCACTGTAATGGATCACAGATCACTGGTCATGGATCACAGATCACTGTCATGGATCACAGATCACTGTCATGGATCACAGATCACTTTCATGGATCACAGATCACTGGTCATGGAGCACAGATCACTGTGGATCACAGATCACTGCCATGGAGCACAGATCACTGTTCATGGATCAGGGATCACTGTGGATCACAGATCACTGCCATGGAGCACAGATCACTGTTCATGGATCGCAGAGCACTCATGGAGCGCAGATCGCTGGTCATGGATCGCAGATCACTGTAATGGATCACAGATCACTGGTCATGGATCACAGATCACTGTAATGGATCACAGATCACTGGTCATGGGTCACAGATCACTGGTCATGGATCGCAGATCACTGTCATGGAGCGCAGATCACTGTAATGGATCACAGATCACTGTGGTTCACAGATCACTGTCACGGATCACACATCACTGTCACGGATCACAGATCACTGTCATGGATCGCAGATCACTGTAATGGATCGCAGATCACTGTCATGGATCACACATCACTGTCATGGATCACAGATCACTGTAATGGATCACAGATCACTGCAATGGACCACAGATCACTGTCATGGATCACAGATCACAGTCATGGATCACAGATCACTGCAATGGACCACAGATCACTGTCGTGGATCACAGATCACTGTGGATCACATATCACTTTCGTGGATCACAGATCACTGTCGTGGATCACAGATCACTGGTCATTGATCACAGATCACTGTCATGGAGCACAGATCACTGTCATGGGTCACAGATCGCTGTCATGGATCACAGATCACTGTGGATCACAGATCACTGTCATGGATCACAGATCACTGCAATGGACCACAGATCACTGTCATGGATCACAGATCACAGTCATGGATCACAGATCACTGCAATGGACCACAGATCACTGTCGTGGATCACAGATCACTGTGGATCACATATCACTGTCGTGGATCACAGTTCACTGCCGTGGATCACAGATCACTGTCGTGGATCACAGATAACTGGTCATTGATCACAGATCACTGTCATGGATCACAGATCGCTGTCATGGATCACAGATCACAGTGGATCACAGATCACTGCAATGGACCACAGATCACTGCAATGGACCACAGATCACTGTCGTGGATCACAGATCACTGTGGATCACATATCACTGTCGATCACATATCACTGTCGTGGATCACAGTTCACTGTCGTGGATCACAGATCACTGTCGTGGATCACAGATCACTGGTCATTGATCACAGATCGCTGTCATGGGTCACAGATCGCTGTCATGGATCACAGATCACTGTCATGGATCACAGATCACTGTGGATCACAGATCACTGTCATGGATCACAGATCATTGGTCATTGATCACAGATCACTGTCATGGATCACAGATCACAGTGGATCACTGATCACTTTCATGGATCACAGATCACTGTCATGGATCACAGATCACTGTGGAACACAGATCACTGTCACGGATCACAGATCACTGTCATGAATCACAGATCATTGGTCATTGATCACAGATCACTGTCATGGATCACAGATCACTGTGGATCACTGATCACTGTAATGGATCACAGATCACTGGTCATTGATCACAGATCACTGTCATGGATCACAGATCACTGCCATGGAGCACCGATCACTGTTCATGTATCAGAGATCACTGTGGATCACAGATCACTGCCATGGATCACAGATCACTGGTCATGGATCACAGATCACTGTCCTGGATCACAGATAACGGTCATGGATCACAGATCACTGTGGATCACAGATCACTGTCATGGATCACAAATCACCGTGGATCCCAGATCACTGTCATGGATCACAGATCACTGTGGATCACTGATCACTGTCATGGATCACAGATCACTGTGGAACACAGATCACTGTCACGGATCACAGATCACTGTCACGGATCGCACATCACTGTCACGGATCGCAGATCACTGTCACGGATCGCAGATCACTGTAATGGAGCACAGATCACTGTCATGGATCACACATCACTGTCGTGGATCACAGATCACTGTGGATCCCAGATCACTGTCACGGATCACAGAGCACTGTCACGGAGCACAGATCACTGTCACGGATCACACATCACTGTCATGGATCACAGATCACTGCAATGGACCACAGATCACTGCAATGGACCACAGATCACTGTGGATCACAGATCACTGTCGTGGATCACAGTTCACTGTCGTGGATCACAGATCACTGTTGTGGATCACAGATCACTGGTCATTGATCACAGATCACTGTCATGGAGCACAGATCGCTGTCATGGGTCACAGATCGCTGTCATGGATCACAGATCACTGTGGATCCCAGATCACTGTCACGGATCACAGAGCACTGTCACGGAGCACAGATCACTGTCATGGATCACACATCATTGTCATGGATCACAGATCACTGCAATGGACCACAGATCACTGTCATGGATCACAGATCACAGTCATGGATCACAGATCACTGCAATGGACCACAGATCACTGTCGTGGATCACAGATCACTGGTCATTGATCACAGATCACTGTCATGGAGCATAGATCGCTGTCATGGGTCACAGATCGCTGTCATGGATCACAGATCACTGTCATGGATCATAGATCACTGTCATGAATCACAGATCATTGGTCATTGATCACAGATCACTGTCATGGATCACAGATCACTGTGGATCACTGATCACTGTCACGGATCACAGATCACTGTCATGAATCACAGATCATTGGTAATTGATCACAGATCACTGTCATGGAGCACAGATCACTGTCATGGAGCACAGATCACTGTGGATCACTGATCACTGTCATGGATCACAGATCACTGTGGAACACAGATCACTGTCACGGATCACAGATCACTGTCACGGATCACAGATCACTGTCACGGATCGCACATCACTGTCACGGATCGCAGATCACTGTCACGGATCGCAGATCACTGTAATGGAGCACAGATCACTGTCATGGATCACACATCACTGTCATGGATCACAGATCACTGTGGATCCCAGATCACTGTCACGGATCACAGAGCACTGTCACGGAGCACAGATCACTGTCATGGATCACACATCACTGTCATGGATCACAGATCACTGTCATGGATCACAGATCACTGCAATGGACCACAGATCACTGTCGTGGATCACAGATCACTGTGGATCACATATCACTGTCGTGGATCACAGTTCACTGTCGTGGATCACAGATCACTGTGGATCACAGATCACTGTCGTGGATCACAGATCACTGGTCATTGATCACAGATCGCTGTCATGGAGCATAGATCGCTGTCATGGGTCACAGATCGCTGTCATGGATCACAGATCGCTGTCATGGATCATAGATCATTGGTCATTAATCACAGATCACTGTCATGGATCACAGATCACTGTGGATCACTGATCACTGTAATGGATCACAGATCACTGGTCATGGATCACAGATCACTGTGGATCACTGATCACTGTCATGGATCACAGATCACTGTCATGGAGCACAGATCACTGTCATGGAGCACAGATCACTGGTCATGGAGCACAGTTCACTGTGGATCACAGATCACTGTCATGGATCACAGATCACTTTCATGGATCACAGATCACTGGTCATGGAGCACAGATCACTGTTCATGGATCAGAGTTCACTGTGGATCACAGATCACTGCCATGGAGCACAGATCACTGTTCATGGATCGCAGAGCACTCATGGAGCGCAGATCACTGGTCATGGATCACAGATCACTGGTCATGGATCGCAGATCACTGTCATGGAGCGCAGATCACTGTCATAGAGCACAGATCACTGTCATGGATCACAGATCACTGTGGATCACAGATCACTGTCACGGATCACACATCACTGTCACGGTTCACACATCACTGTCACGGATCACAGATCACTGTCACGGATCACAGATCACTGTCGTGGATCCCAGATCACTGTCGTGGATCACAGAGCACTGTCATGGATCACAGATCACTGTCATGGATCACAGATCACTGGTCAGGGATCGCAGATCACTGTCATGAAGCGCAGATCACTGTCATAGAGCACAGATCACTGTAATGGATCACAGATCACTGTGGATCACAGATCACTGTCACGGATCACACATCACTGTCACGGTTCACACATCACTGTCACGGATCACAGATCACTGTCACGGATCACAGATCACTGTCGTGGATCCCAGATCACTGTCGTGGATCACAGAGCACTGTCATGGATCACAGATCACTGCAATGGACCACAGATCACTGTCATGGATCACAGATCACAGTCATGGATCACAGATCACTGCAATGGACCACAGATCACTGTCATGGATCACAGATCACTGTAGTGGATCACAGATCACTGTCATGGAGCGCAGATCACTGTCATAGAGCACAGATCACTGTCATGGATCACAGATCACTGTGGATCACTGATCACTGTCACGGATCACAGATCACTGTCATGAATCACAGATCATTGGTCATTGATCACAGATCACTGTCATGGATCACAGATCACTGTGGATCACTGATCACTGTAATGGATCACAGATCACTGGTCATGGATCACAGATCACTGTCATGGAGCACAGATCACAGTCATGGATCACAGATCACTGCAATGGACCACAGATCACTGTCATGGATCACAGATCACAGTCATGGATCACAGATCACTGCAATGGACCACAGATCACTGTCATGGATCACAGATCACTGTAGTGGATCACAGATCACTGTCATGGAGCGCAGATCACTGTCATAGAGCACAGATCACTGTCATGGATCACAGATCACTGTGGATCACTGATCACTGTCACGGATCACAGATCACTGTCATGAATCACAGATCATTGGTCATTGATCACAGATCACTGTCATGGATCACAGATCACTGTGGATCACTGATCACTGTAATGGATCACAGATCACTGGTCATGGATCACAGATCACTGTCATGGAGCACAGATCACTGTCATGGAGCACAGATCACTGGTCATGGAGCACAGTTCACTGTGGATCACAGATCACTGTCATGGATCACAGATCACTTTCATGGATCACAGATCACTGGTCATGGAGCACAGATCACTGTGGATCACAGATCACTGCCATGGAGCACAGATCACTGTTCATGGATCAGAGTTCACTGTGGATCACAGATCACTGCCATGGAGCACAGATCACTGTTCATGGATCACAGAGCACTCATGGAGCGCAGATCACTGGTCATGGATCACAGATCACTGGTCATGGATCGCAGATCACTGTCATGGAGCGCAGATCACTGTCATAGAGCACAGATCACTGTCATGGATCACAGATCACTGTCATGGATCACACATCACTGTCACGGTTCACACATCACTGTCACGGATCACAGATCACTGTCACGGATCACAGATCACTGTCGTGGATCCCAGATCACTGTCGTGGATCACAGAGCACTGTCATGGATCACAGATCACTGTCATGGATCACAGATCACTGGTCATGGATCGCAGATCACTGTCATGGAGCGCAGATCACTGTCATAGAGCACAGATCACTGTAATGGATCACAGATCACTGTGGATCACAGATCACTGTCACGGATCACAGATCACTGTCACGGATCACAGATCACTGTCGTGGATCCCAGATCACTGTGGTGGATCACAGAGCACTGTCATGGATCACAGATCACTGTCATGGATCACAGATCACTGGTCAGGGATCGCAGATCACTGTCATGAAGCGCAGATCACTGTCATAGAGCACAGATCACTGTAATGGATCACAGATCACTGTCACGGATCACACATCACTGTCACGGTTCACACATCACTGTCACGGATCACAGATCACTGTCACGGATCACAGATCACTGTCGTGGATCCCAGATCACTGTCGTGGATCACAGAGCACTGTCGTGGATCACAGATCACTGTCATGGATCACAGATCACTGCAATGGACCACAGATCACTGTCATGGATCACAGATCACAGTCATGGATCACAGATCACTGCAATGGACCACAGATCACTGTCATGGATCACAGATCACTGTAGTGGATCACAGATCACTGTCATGGAGCGCAGATCACTGTCATAGAGCACAGATCACTGTCATGGATCACAGATCACTGTGGATCACTGATCACTGTCACGGATCACAGATCACTGTCATGAATCACAGATCATTGGTCATTGATCACAGATCACTGTCATGGATCACAGATCACTGTCATGGAGCACAGATCACTGTCATGGAGCACAGATCACTGGTCATGGAGCACAGTTCACTGTGGATCACAGATCACTGTCATGGATCACAGATCACTTTCATGGATCACAGATCACTGGTCATGGAGCACAGATCACTGTGGATCACAGATCACTGCCATGGAGCACAGATCACTGTTCATGGATCAGAGTTCACTGTGGATCACAGATCACTGCCATGGAGCACAGATCACTGTTCATGGATCACAGAGCACTCATGGAGCGCAGATCACTGGTCATGGATCACAGATCACTGGTCATGGATCGCAGATCACTGTCATGGAGCGCAGATCACTGTCATAGAGCACAGATCACTGTCATGGATCACAGATCACTGTCATGGATCACACATCACTGTCACGGTTCACACATCACTGTCACGGATCACAGATCACTGTCACGGATCACAGATCACTGTCGTGGATCCCAGATCACTGTCGTGGATCACAGAGCACTGTCATGGATCACAGATCACTGTCATGGATCACAGATCACTGGTCATGGATCGCAGATCACTGTCATGGAGCGCAGATCACTGTCATAGAGCACAGATCACTGTAATGGATCACAGATCACTGTGGATCACAGATCACTGTCACGGATCACACATCACTGTCACGGTTCACACATCACTGTCACGGATCACAGATCACTGTCACGGATCACAGATCACTGTCGTGGATCCCAGATCACTGTGGTGGATCACAGAGCACTGTCATGGATCACAGATCACTGTCATGGATCACAGATCACTGGTCAGGGATCGCAGATCACTGTCATGAAGCGCAGATCACTGTCATAGAGCACAGATCACTGTCACGGATCACACATCACTGTCACGGTTCACACATCACTGTCACGGATCACAGATCACTGTCACGGATCACAGATCACTGTCGTGGATCCCAGATCACTGTCGTGGATCACAGAGCACTGTCGTGGATCACAGATCACTGTCATGGATCACAGATCACTGCAATGGACCACAGATCACTGTCATGGATCACAGATCACAGTCATGGATCACAGATCACTGCAATGGACCACAGATCACTGTCATGGATCACAGATCACTGTAGTGGATCACAGATCACTGTCATGGAGCGCAGATCACTGTCATAGAGCACAGATCACTGTCATGGATCACAGATCACTGTGGATCACTGATCACTGTCACGGATCACAGATCACTGTCATGAATCACAGATCATTGGTCATTGATCACAGATCACTGTCATGGATCACAGATCACTGTGGATCACTGATCACTGTAATGGATCACAGATCACTGGTCATGGATCACAGATCACTGTCATAGAGCACAGATCACTGTCATGGAGCACAGATCACTGGTCATGGAGCACAGTTCACTGTGGATCACAGATCACTGTCATGGATCACAGATCACTTTCATGGATCACAGATCACTGGTCATGGAGCACAGATCACTGTGGATCACAGATCACTGCCATGGAGCACAGATCACTGTTCATGGATCAGAGTTCACTGTGGATCACAGATCACTGTCATGGATCACAGATCACTGGTCAGGGATCGCAGATCACTGTCATGAAGCGCAGATCACTGTCATAGAGCACAGATCACTGTCACGGATCACACATCACTGTCACGGTTCACACATCACTGTCACGGATCACAGATCACTGTCACGGATCACAGATCACTGTCGTGGATCCCAGATCACTGTCGTGGATCACAGAGCACTGTCGTGGATCACAGATCACTGTCATGGATCACAGATCACTGCAATGGACCACAGATCACTGTCATGGATCACAGATCACAGTCATGGATCACAGATCACTGCAATGGACCACAGATCACTGTCATGGATCACAGATCACTGTAGTGGATCACAGATCACTGTCATGGAGCGCAGATCACTGTCATAGAGCACAGATCACTGTCATGGATCACAGATCACTGTGGATCACTGATCACTGTCACGGATCACAGATCACTGTCATGAATCACAGATCATTGGTCATTGATCACAGATCACTGTCATGGATCACAGATCACTGTGGATCACTGATCACTGTAATGGATCACAGATCACTGGTCATGGATCACAGATCACTGTCATAGAGCACAGATCACTGTCATGGAGCACAGATCACTGGTCATGGAGCACAGTTCACTGTGGATCACAGATCACTGTCATGGATCACAGATCACTTTCATGGATCACAGATCACTGGTCATGGAGCACAGATCACTGTGGATCACAGATCACTGCCATGGAGCACAGATCACTGTTCATGGATCAGAGTTCACTGTGGATCACAGATCACTGCCATGGAGCACAGATCACTGTTCATGGATCGCAGAGCACTCATGGAGCGCAGATCACTGGTCATGGATCACAGATCACTGGTCATGGATTGCAGATCACTGTCATGGAGCGCAGATCACTGTCATAGAGCACAGATCACTGTCATGGATCACAGATCACTGTCATGGATCACACATCACTGTCACGGTTCACACATCACTGTCACGGATCACAGATCACTGTCACGGATCACAGATCACTGTCGTGGATCCCAGAGCACTGTCGTGGATCACAGAGCACTGTCATGGATCACAGATCACTGTCATGGATCACAGATCACTGGTCATGGAGCGCAGATCACTGTCATGGAGCGCAGATCACTGTCATAGAGCACAGATCACTGTAATGGATCACAGATCACTGTGGATCACAGATCACTGTCACGGATCACACATCACTGTCACGGTTCACACATCACTGTCACGGATCACAGATCACTGTCGTGGATCACAGATCACTGTCGTGGATCCCAGATCACTGTCGTGGATCACAGAGCACTGTCATGGATCACAGATCACTGTCATGGATCACAGATCACTGCAATGGATCACAGATCACTGTCATGGATCACAGATCACTGGTCATGGATCGCAGATCACTGTCATGGAGCGCAGATCACTGTCATAGAGCACAGATCACTGTCATGGATCACAGATCACTGTGGATCACAGATCACTGTCACGGATCACACATCACTGTCACGGTTCACACATCACTGTCACGGATCACAGATCACTGTCACGGATCACGGATCACTGTCGTGGATCCCAGATCACTGTCGTGGATCACAGAGCACTGTCATGGATCACAGATCACTGTCATGGATCACAGATCACTGGTCATGGATCGCAGATCACTGTCATGGAGCGCAGATCACTGTCATAGAGCACAGATCACTGTAATGGATCACAGATCACTGTGGATCACAGATCACTGTCACGGATCACACATCACTGTCACGGTTCACACATCACTGTCACGGATCACAGATCACTGTCACGGATCACAGATCATTGTCGTGGATCCCAGATCACTGTCGTGGATCACAGAGCATTGTCATGGATCACAGATCACTGTCATGGATCACAGATCACTGCAATGGACCACAGATCACTGTCATGGATCACAGATCACAGTCATGGATCACAGATCACTGCAATGGACCACAGATCACTGTCATGGATCACAGATCACTGTCGTGGATCACAGATCACTGTGGATCACATATCACTGTCGTGGATCACAGATCACTGTCGTGGATCACAGATCACTGGTCATTGATCACAGATCACTGTCATGGAGCACAGATCACTGTGGATCACAGATCACTGTCATGGATCACAGATCATTGGTCATTGATCACAGATCACTTTCATGGATCACAGATCACTGTCATGGATCACAGATCACTGTGGAACACAGATCACTGTCACGGATCACAGATCACTGTCACGGATCACAGATCACTGTCATGAATCACTGATCATTGGTCATGGATCACAGATCACTGTGGATCACTGATCACTGTAATGGATCACAGATCACTGGTCATTGATCACAGATCACTGTCATGGATCACAGATCACTGGTCATGGAGCACAGATCACTGTGGATCACAGATCACTGCCATGGAGCACCGATCACTGTTCATGGATCAGAGATCACTGTGGATCACAGATCACTGCCATGGAGCACAGATCACTGTTCATGGATCGCAGATCACTCATGGAGCGCAGATCACTGGTCATGGATCACAGATCACTGGTCATGGATCGTAGATCCCTGTCACGGAGCACAGATCACTGTCACGGATCACAGATCACTGTCGTGGATCACAGATCACTGTCATGGATCACAGGTCACTGTCATGGATCACAGATCACTGTCATGGATCACAGGTCACTTTCATGGATCACAGATCACTGAAATGGATCACAGATAACGGTCATGGATCACAGATCACTGTGGATCACAGATCACTGTCATGGATCACAGATCACCGTGGATCCCAGATCACTGTCATGGATCACAGAACACTGTCATGGAGCACAGATCACTGTCACGGATCACAGATCATTGGTCATTGATCACAGATCACTGTCATGGATCACAGATCACTGTGGATCACAGATCACTGTCATCGATCACACATCACTGTCATGGATCACAGATCACTGTCATGGATCACAGATCACTGGTCATGGATCACAGATCAATGCCATGGAGCACAGATCACTGGTCATGGATCACAGATCACTGTCACGGATCACACATCACTGTCATGGATCACAGATCATTGGTCATTGATCACAGATCACTGTCATGGATCACAGATCATTGTCATTGATCTCAGATCACTGTGGATCACAGATCACTGTCATGGATCACAGATCACTGGTCATGGATCACAGATCACTGTCATGGATCTCAGATCACTGGTCATGGATCGCAGATCACTGTCATGGATCACAGATCACTGTCATGGATCACAGATCACTGTCATGGATCACAGATCACTGGTCATGGATCACAGATCACTGTGGAGCACAGATTACTTTCATGGATCACAGATCACTGTCATGGAGCACAGATCACTGTCATGGATCACAGATCACTGTGGAGCACAGATTACTTTCATAGATCACTGTTATGGATCACATATCACTGTCATGGATCGCAGATCACTGTGGATCACAGATCACTGGTCATGGATCACAGATCACTGTCATGGATCACAGATCTCTGTCATGGATCACAGATTATTGTCATGGATCACATATCACTGTCATGGAGCACAGATCACAATCATGGATTACAGATCACTGGTCATGGATCTCAGATCACTGTCATGGATCGCAGATCAGACTGGTCATGGATCTCCAGTCAGAATAACACCTTTGTACCACTGCATTCTACCTTCTGTTGGCATGTCAATTCTTAATGCAAATTGTCAGGTAACCATGGATCCTAGGCAGCTTAACCTTCTAGATCAGCATATCTTGACTTCCTAAGGTTCATATAGGTAACTGCCCTGCCCATATCAATCTCTTATCACCTCCTCAAATTTGCAACTCATGAAATGCCCTCAGAAAGCCATGCTGACTGTCCCTAATCAGTCCTTGTTTTTTAAAATGTCTCTAAATCCTCTCAGCTGCTTCCTACCAAGTTCAAGTCCCAGTTTAATTGTCATTCAGCCATACATGAATACCCAGGAATGCAGCCAAGCAGAACAGTTACTCTGGGGCCAAGGTGCACAACGCAGTACCAACAGTCACGCACAACACAAGGCACACATAGCACATATTTTTCTTTTGCCCATTACACCACTGGCGATTAAGGCAACAGTGAAGATCCTCCATTTCTAGCAAAGTTCATGGCTTCTTTCATTTTGTCAGTAGCTTCCTCTTGGTTTACTGTCAGTCATGCAAGTCCCAGGTAGAGACTCAGGAATCCTGTCATACACAAATCTATAAGGATTCTTCACTGCTGTTTCTGAAACAGTTTTGTTTAACTAGTCAGGGCCTGAGATGAACGTCCAAATCTGGAGAATCAATGGACCTCTCTTAATCTGGCCTCTACCCTTTGACCTGTTTGGCATTGACAACAGCTAAAGGATAAAGCCCTGACTCCAGCCACAGGCCTCCAAACCACGACAAGGTTGTGGTCCTGTTGGAGGATAGCAGATATAAGATAACAGTGTAATACACCCATACAGGAAAAACGTAGTTTGTCTGAGTCCCCATGAGCAGTCTCCAGTCGGACGCAATACAGCCAAGTGAACTCTGGAGGGCAGCACTGACTCCAGTTCATCTCCCCTGCACGACTACATCGCAGCCTGAGACTTAGACCTCACTATGCCTGAGACCACCATCTGCACTGCACGAGGCACACACAACACAGCAATAAAACAGTCACACAAAAAAAGAACAAAGTCCAAGTCTCTGAGTTCACGAGCCCCACGGCAGTCTGCAGCCAAACAGAACACAGCAAGCACTGTGGGCAGCTCCCATGCCATAAGACATAAGAGCAGAATTAGGCCATTCAGCCCAACGAGTCTGTTCCACAATTCTGTCATGGCTGATGCTGGATCCCACTCAACCCCATACACCTGCCTTCTCACCATAACCTTTACCCTGACCGATTTTGTTTTAAATATACCCACGGTCTTCCACCCCCACCACAGTCTGTGGCAGAGCATTCCACAGATCCACCACTCTCTGGCTAAAAAATTTCCACCAGACGTCTGTTCTAAAGTGTCACCCCTCAATTTTGAGGCTGTGCCATCAAGTTGTGGATACCCCCATCATAGGAAACATCCTCTTCACATCCACTCTATCTAGTCTTTTCAACATTTGCTAGGTTTCAATGAGATTCTCCCTACATTCCAGTGAGTACAAGCCCAAAGTTGCCAAATATTCCTCATATTTTGAGCCCTTCATTCCTGGATTCATTCTCTTGAACCTCCTCTGGACTCTCTCCATGACAACACATTTTTTTTGTGAGATATACAGCCCAAAATTGTTGACAATATTCCAAATGCAGCCTGACTATGACTTATAAAGGCTCAGCATTATCACCTTTTATATTCTTTACTCCTTGAAATAAATGCCAACATTGCATTTGCCTTCTTTACCACAGATTCAACCTGTCAATTAACCTTCTGGGAGGCTTGCATGAATCCCATAAGTCCCTCTATACCTCTGATGTTTACACCTTCTCCCTATTTAGATAATAGTCTGCATTTTTGTTCCCTTTACCAAAATGCATTATCATACATTTCCCAACACTGTATTTCCACTTTTCTGCAAATTCTACATTTCCCAACACTGTATTCCATCTGCCACTTTTCTGCAAATTCTTCCAATTTGTCGTAAGTCCTGCTGCAATCACATTGCCTCATCAGTACTACCTACTCCTCCACCTATCTTCATATCATCCACACACTTTGCCACAAAGCCATTATCCAAATCATTGACGAACAATGTGAAAAGCAGCGGACCCAGTACTGACCCCTGTGGAACACCACTAGTGACTGGCAGCCAACCAGAAAAGGCCCCTTTATTCCCACTCACTGCCTCCTGCCTGTCAGCCATTCCTCTATCCATGCCAGTATCTTTCCTGTAATGCCATGGGGATTTTGTCCTGCTAAGCAGCCTTGTGTGTGTCACCTTATCACATATCTTTTGAAAATCCAAGTAAATGACATCCACTGCCTTTCCGTTGTTCATCCTGCTTGTTACTTGAACTCTTAACAGATTTGTCAGGGCAGGATTTCCCATGACAGAAATCATGTTGACTTTGACTTATTTTATCATTATTTTCCAAGTCCCCGAAACCTCATCCATAATAATGGACTCCAACATTTTCCCAACCACTGAGATTAGGCTAACTGGCCTAGAATTTTCTTTTGTTTGATTTCTCCCCTTCCTAAAGAGTGGAGTGACATTTGCAATCTTCCAGTCCTCTGGAACCCTGCCAGAATCAAGTGATTCTTGAAAGATCATGACCAATGCATCCGTTATCTCTTCAGCAACCTCTCTCAGGACTCTGTGATGTCGTCCATCTGGACCAGGTGACTTATCCACCTTAAGACCTTTCAGTTTGCCTGGCATTTTTCCCTTTGTAATAGCAGTGGCGCCCACTCCTGCCCCTGACACTCACAGACCTCTGGCACACTACGAGTGTCTTCCAGAGTGAAGACAGATGCAAAGTACTTTTTAAGTTCATCCGCTATTTCTTTGTCCTCCATTACTACCTCACCAGCATCATTTTCCAGTGGTCCAATATCAACTCTCACCTCCCTTTTACTTTGTTGGATTTTAAAAACTTCCCAATCATCCAACTTCCCACTCACTTTTGTTGCCTTATATGCCCCTTCCTTGGCTTTTATGTGGTCCTTCATTTCCCTTGTCTGTCACGGTTGCCTACTCCTACCATATGAGAACAACTTTTTCTGTGGGACACATCAATCCTGTGCCTCGTGAATTATTCCCAGAAACTTCAGCCACCTCTACTCTGCCGTCATCCCCGCCAGTCCACCTGGGCAAGCTCCTCTCTCATGCCTCTGTAATTCCTTTTACTTCATTGCACCTCCACCACTGAGTGATTTGAGGCTCACTGGTCTGTAATTTCCTAGATTCTCTCAAAGAAACAGCATTAGATACTCTCCAGTCTTCTGGAACCTCACTTGTAGCTTGTGAGAATGCAAAACTTTTCATTGCAGCCCCAGCAATCTGATCTCATCACTTTCAATAGCATAGGATATATTCTATCAGCCCCTGGAGACTTACCCACTTGGCTGCTTTTCAAAACTCCCAGCATTCATCTCCTCCCTTACAAATGTCAAAATTCTCTCACATATTAGCACCGTTCTCACAATGGTGTAGGGCATGCTAGTGCTGCTGGATGAATACCAATGCTAAGTACTCATTTAGAATGACATCTACATCCTCTACTCTAACCATAAATTCCCCTCCCTCTTCTTTTTTCTTGTTTTAACATTAAGTACAAATGCCTTGGAATTCTCACTAATCCTATTTGCTAAGGACATTGCATTTCTCCTTTTAGCATTTCCAATCACATGCTTGAGCTCCTTCCTGTTATCTCTGTATTCCTCAAGGACCCTGTCTGATTTAGGCTTACATGTGCTTCCTTTTTGAGTAAGTTCATAACCTCTCTCATCATTCAAGGTTCCCATTTCGCATCATCCTTGTCTAATCATTTGGCTCCTAATCGTCTCCCACGTTTTAGACGTAGACTTGCCCAAAGACAGCTGCTCCCTATTAACTCCGACTCGCTCCTGTCTGATAACAGTACAGGAAGGGTCCTTAGCCCACAATGTCCTGCCAAGCTAACTAACCCACTGACAATCTAATCCCTCTTCCCTTCACATCGACCCTTCCTTCTCTGCGTATTTATCTGCCTATCCAAGAGTCTCTTAAATACTCTAGTGCATTCCGGGCCCCTACTACTCTCTGTGTAATAAAAGACATTTCTCACACATCCCTTTCCCTTCTCACCTTAAGTAATGCTCTCTAAATATTTCAAAGCTTGAAAAAAGATACCGCTGTCTGCCCTGTACCTCACATAACCTTATAAGCTTCTATCAAGTACAGTACTTGAGTGAACGTCCCAGCTTGCTTGGTCTCTCAGAGCATGGATACAGGCCCAACGTGTCAGGCCAATCCAGTCCTAATTTCCTGCGTTTGGCGTACGCCACACTAAGCCCACTCCTCCATGTACCTGTCTGAGTAATTCTTAAATTATACTATTGTACTTGCCCCGACGGTTTTCTCTAGCAGCCTGTTTAATTTACTTACCCCCCTTTGTGCGAAAAAGATGCCCTTTGGGCCCCTTTTAAATATTCCTCACTCACCCTAAATCTCTGCTCCAAGTTTTGGACTCCCTACTGTGGGAAAAAATACTACTACCATCCACCTCATCTATGTCTTTCACGATTTTATAGGCTCCCATAAGGTGAAGCAATAAAGACCTTGTGTGGCCAACCTCTCCCTTTAACTCAGGCCCTCTAGTCCTGGAAATGTCTTCATAAGTCGTTTTTTTTCCAGTTTTATTATGTCATTACTATAAATATAGTACATAATTATGGAAAGCAAGGAACTTACAGAATCTTGTTGTACACTTAGTGGCCACTTTATTAAGTACACATGTACAACTGCATGCCACAAATTAGTAAACCTAACTCGCACATCTTGGGAGGAAACCAAAGCACCTGGAGGAAACGCGTGCGGTCATAGGTAGATTGTACAGGCAGCCTACAGAGAAGCAGTCATCGCCCTCACACAGTGGTGTCAAGAAAACCACCTCTCCCTCAATGTCGCAAAATCAAAGGAGCTGGATGGATCTGGGGTTGAGAGGGTGAACAACTTTAAGTTCCGCGGCATACACATCACCGAGGATCTCGCATGGTCTGTACATACCGGCTGGGTGGTTGGAAAAAGCACAGCAGCACCTCTTTCATTTCAGACGGTTGAAGAAGTTTGGTATAGGTCCCCTAGTCTTAAGGACTTTCTACAGGGGCACAATTGAGAGCATCCTCACTGGCTGCATCACTGCCTGGTATGGAATCTATACTTCCCTCAATGCAGGACTGTGCAGACAGACCAGTGCATCTGGAGATGTGAACCTCCCACTATTCGGGACATTTACAGAGACAGGTGCGTTAAAAGGGCCTGAAGGATCATTGGGGACCCGAGTCACCCCAACCTCAATCTATTCCAGCTGCTACCATCCAGGAACTGGTACTGCAGTATAATAGCCAGGACCAACAGGCTCCGGGACAGCTTCTTCCACCAGGCCATCAGACTGATTAATTCACGCTAATACAATTGCATTTCTATGCTATATTGACTGTCCAGTTGTACATACCATTTATGACAAATTACTATCAATTGCACATTTAGACAGAGATTTCATGTAAAGATTTTTACACCTCATGTAAGTGAAGGATGTCAGTAATAAAGTCAATTCAATTCAATTCAGAATCCTTTCAGACAGAGTTGGTAATTGACTCCTGATCACTGGTGTTGTAAAGGGCTAAACTAACTGCTTATGTTACAGTGGTACCTTCTGCCTTTATTTTACCCATTTCATTCTTTGTATTGGTAGCAAGGTGCTTCATTGTTTTCATGTCAACCATACCATTACGTGATGGAATGTAGGGTTGGATACTTTTGAAGCTTCATATTGATAACAGCACCCTGGTATTTAGTGATAAGGAATGTAATTTAAACATCATCATTTTCTGTCAGCCTGTAGTAAATGCTTCCATTTCCATAATACCGTAAAACACAGGAATAGAATTAGGTGACTGGCCCATCATGTCTGCTCTGCCATTCCTTTAAGGCTGATTTATTATCCCTCTCAATGCCATTCTCCTGCCTTCTCCCCATAACTTTTGACGCCCTTATTAATCAAGAACCTATTGAACTCCACTTTAAATATACTCAATTATTTGGCCTGCACAGCCATCTGTGACGATGAATTGCACAGATTCACCACCCTCTGGCTGAAGAAATTGCTCCTCATCCCTGTTCTAAAACTTCAATTAATTATCAAACTCTTTTTTTAAAAGTATCACCCTTTCAAGCAATGTTTTTGTATTTTCTGCTTTTACTAAACCCTTGTTACTTTATCAAAGCCATCATGATTTTGTATATTTCTAAACAACTTCCCTTTAATCTTCACTCTTCCAAGAAGAATAACTGCAATTATCTCAAGCAATGAGGAGCCAAGGTAGCGTAGCAGTTAGCACGCCATTTTACAGTGTCAGCTTTCACCAGTCGGGGTTCAATTCCCACTGCTACCTGGAAGGAGTTGTACATTCTTCCCGTGACTGCGGATGTTTCTTCCGGCTACTCCGTTTTTTCCCCACTTTCTAAAGGTGTGCATTTAGGATAGTCAGTGTAAAATACTGGCACCAGAAGCATGGCAACACTTGAGGGCTGCAATCCTCACTGATCAAATGGGGACTTCCATTTGTAACCCTCTCACCGTGGCTGACACTTGCTAAGCTGGCTCCTTATCATTCAGAAATCCAAATACAGCACTGTAAAGTTTGATTAACAGAACACACTGCGCTTTACAGAAAATAAAATACCCAACAGCATATCTGCAGTAACGCAATAAAATGTGTTCTTAACCAAGGTATTATATATATATTTTGATGTACAGTACATGTGACAAATAAAGCTAATCTTTTAAAAAAAAATTTAGTAACCATACTACTACTTCTAGTCTTATTCTCTTTATCCTACCTAATTCAAAACTTTGGTTGCACATGTCGGGACCCTCTGCCCTTCATCTCTTTTCGCTCCGCTATTTAGTTTAAAGTGCTTAGTAGAATGATATTTGCAGTATCCTCATATCTCTACTCACCTACCTATCGTTTCCCCATTGTGCCTCTTTTCCTTCCCTTTCTCCCATGGTCCACCTCCGCCCTATCAGACTTCTCCTTCTTCAGCCCTTTACCGTTTACTACTAGTCACCTCCCCTCCCTGCCTACCCCACCCCCCCCCCCCCCACCTTATTTGGGCTTCTTCCCTCATCCTTTCCAGCCTTAATGAAAAGTCTCGGCCTAACGCGTTAACTGTTACTTTCCATGGATGCTCCTCAGCTGTTGAGTTCCTCCAGCACTTTGCATGTGTTACTATGAGTTTCCAGCATCTGCAGAATCTTTTCTGTTTACAGGGTTAAAAGAGCCTTGCTCGCTTTTAGCATTCCACATTTTTAGCTTTTTGAACTTACTATTATTATAGAAATTTCATTTGACTTCTCTTTGTGTTAATTATTTTATGAGGTACCATTAAAGTTGAACTGTATTTCAGAACTAAGACCTTGACATTGCTATCTGTGCTAAATATAATTATTTTGTCTTCTAGTTGTCCCTAACACTAGTGCAACTGCCATTCCGCGAAGCCCTCTTAGTCCAAGCCCTCTGAAAACCCCACCAGCAGCTGCTGTGTCACCAATACAGGTATGTAACCAACAGTGTGCAAGTGATATTTTAACTTGCTAACGTGTAGCTGAGATAACTGTTGAACCGGGTCTCAAATTTCAGTCTCAATCCTCCCTTCCCACTGGCCTCACTGACATTGCCTCCAGAGCCACCTGTAGCAACAAATTTCACAGATTCAGCACTCTCTGGTTAAAGAAACTCCTCCTCATCTCCATTCTGAAGGACACCTCTCTATTCAGAAGTCTTCTGATCTTGCACTCCCTCACCATAAGAAACATCCTCCCCACATCCACTCCTTCAAGGCCTTTCAACATTCAATAGGTTTCAATGAAATCACCCATCATTCTTCTGAATTCCAGTGGCACAGAGCCACCAAATGCTCTTCATATGACAAGCCTTTCAATCCTGGAATCATTTTCGTGAACCCCCTCTGAACCCTCTCCAGTTTCAGTGCATCTTTTCTTAGATAAACTTGCTCTCAGTTTTGAGATGTTGGTCAGGACTAGACTGAACTTCTGCCTCAGCAAGGACCTGGAACCATTGCAATTTACCTATCGCTGCAATAGGTCAACGGCAGACGCAATCTCAGTGGCTCTCCACACAGCTTTAGACCAGCTGGACAACACAATCACCTATGCTGTTGATCGACTATAGCTCAGCATTTAATACCATCATTCCCACAATCCTGATTTAGAAGTTGCAGAACCTGGGCCTCTGTACCTCACCCTGCAATTGGATCCGCAACTCCCTAACCGGAAGACTACAATCTGTGCAGATTGGTGGTGACACAATCTTGCTGATGATCAACACTGATGCACCTCAGGGGTGTGTGCTTAGCCCACTGCTCTACTCTATATACACATGACTGTGTGGCTAGGCATAGCTCAAATACCATCTACAAATTTGCTGATGATGCAACCATTGTTGGTAGAATCTCAAGTGGTGACAAGAGGATGTACAGGAGTGAGATATGCCAACTAGTGGAGTGGTGTCACAGCAACAACCTGGCACTCAACACCAGTAAGACAAAAGAGCTGATTGTGGACTTCAGGAAGGGTGAGACGAAGGAACACATACCGATCCTCATAGAGGGATCAGAAATGGAGAGAGTGAACAGTTTCTCGGTGTCAAGATCCCTGAGGATCTAACCTAGTCCCAGCATGTCGATGCAGTTAAGGCAAGATAGTGGCCATATTTCACTAGGAGTTTGAAGAGATTTGGTATGTCACTAAATACACTCAAAAATGTCTATAGTTGTACTGTGGAGAGCGTTTTGACAGGCTGCATCATTGTCTGGTATGGAGGGACTTCTGCACAGGACTGAAAGAAGGCACAGAAGATTGTAAATCTAGTCAGCTCCATCTTGGGTACTAGCCTACAAAGTTCCCAGGACATCTTCGGTGAGTGGTGTCTCAGAAAGGCAGTGTCCATTATTGAGGACCTCCAGCACCCAGGACATGCCCTTTTCTCACTGTTACCATCAGGTAGGAGGTACAGAAGCCTGAAGGCACACACTCAACGATTCAGGAGCAGCTTCTTCCCCTCTGCCACCTGATTCCTAAATGGACATCGAACCCTTGGACACTACCTCACTTTTTTAAATACGCAGTATTTCTGTTTTTACATGTTTTTTAAATCTATTCAATATATGTATATTGTAATTGATTGACTTATTATTTTTTTAATTATTTTTTCTCTTCTATGTTGAACTGCTGCTGCTAAATTAACAAATTTCGCATCACATGCCAGTGATAATAAACCTGATTCTGATACTCCAAGTGAGGCCTCACCAGTTTTATAAAGCTTCAACATTATATCCTTGCCTGTATATTCTAGTCCCCTTGAAATGAATGCCAACATCACATTTCCCTTCCTCACCACAGACTCAACCTGCAAATTAACCTTTAGGGAATCCTGCACGGGGGCACCTCAGATTTTTGACTTTTCTCTCCATTTAGAAAATAGTCTACCCTTTCATTTCTTGTACCAAAGTGCATGACTATACACTTAGCAACACTGCATTCCATCTGCCACATCTTTGCCCATTCTCCTAATCTGTCAAAATCCTTCTGTAGCCTCTCTACTTCCTCGAAACTACCTGTTCTTCCACCTATCTTCATATTGTCCAAACACTTTGTCACAAAGTCATCAATTCCATTTTCTAAGTCATTGACATTTAATGTAAAAAATAAGCGGCCCCCAACGCAGACCCCTGTGGAACACTACTAGTCACTAGCAGCAAACCTGAAAAGGCTCCCAGTATTCCCATTCTTTGGCTCCTATCAATCAGCCACTGCTTTATCCTTGCTAGTACCTTTCCTGTAATACCATGGACTCTTAACTTGTTAAGCAATCTCATATGCCACTTTGTCCAAGGCCCTCTGAAAATCCAGATACAACATCCACTGGTTCTCCTTTCTTTATTCTGCTTGTTATTTCTTTAAAGAATTCCACCAGATTTGTCAGGCAAGATTTCCCCTTAAGGAAACCAAGCTGACTTTGGCTCATTCTATCATGTGCCTCTGAGTACCCCAAAACCACATTGTTAACAATCAACTCCAATATTGTCCAATATACTGACTAACTGGCGTATAATTCCCCTTCTGCTTCTCTCCCTTCTTGAAAAGTGGAGTGACATTTGCAATTTGCTGTTCCTCCAGAACCAGTTGGTTCTTCAGAGATCATTACTAATTCCTCTGCAGTCTCTTCAGCCACCTCTTTCAGAACGCTAGGGTCTACACCATCTGGTCCAGGTGATTATCTACCTTCAGACCTTTCAGCTTCCCAAGAACCTTCTCTCGAGTAATAGCAACTTCACCCACTTTGGCCCCTGACACTCTCAAACTTTCGACATACTACAAGTGTCTTCAACAGTGAAGACTGATGCAAAATACTTATTTAGTTCATCTGCCATTTCCTTGTCCCCCAGTACTACCTTTTCACCATCGTTTCCCAGCGGTCTGATAACAACTTTCACCTCTCTTTTACACTTTATGCATCTGAAGAAACTTTGGTATCCTTTTTAATATTATTGGATAGTTTAGCGTCGTATTCCTTCTTTTCCTTAATTTTTTTGTTACATTTTGTTGGTTTTTAAAAGTTTCCCAACCCTCTATCTTCCCAGTAATTTTTGCTGTACTGTATACCCTCTATTTGGCTTTGACTTCTCTTGTTAGCCACAGTTATGTCATCTTTCCTTTAGAATTCTTCCTCTTTGGGATGTCTGTATCTTGTGCCTTCTGAATTGTTTCCAGAAATTCCAGCCATTGCTGCTCTGCTGTCATCTCTGCCAGTGTTCTCTTCCAATCCATTTTGGCCAGCTGCTCTCTCATGCCTCTGTACTTTTCTTTATTCCATTGCAGATTCATCTGACTTTAGCTTTTTTTTCAAATTTCAGGGTGAATTTGATCATATTATCATCGTATTGATATCATATAATATTAATCACATTATGATCATTTTCCCCTCAAGGTACTTTTACCTTAAGCTCTCTAATCAATTCTGATTTACTGCACAACACTCAATCCAGAATAGTTGATCCCCTGGTGGGCTCAACCATGAGTTGCTCTAAAAAAAAATCATCTAATTGGCATTCTGGAAATTCCCACTTCTTGGAATCCAGCACCAACCCGATTTTCTGCATATTGAAGTCTCCCATAACTATTGGAACATTGCCGCAAGAATTTTCTACCTCCAGTTGTAATTTGCAGATCACATCCTTACTTCTGTTTTTAGGGGATGGGGCTGTATATAACTCCCAACTGGGTCTGTCTGCCAGAACAAGCAGGATCTCCCAGTAGCCACCCATTTAACTCGGATTTCCAACATTTGCACGTTTTCTCTTATTTATGTGCACCATGACTCGATCAAAACAATTTTCAGAGGACCTTAGAAGAAGAATTGTAGAGATACAATAGGTTGTCTGGTATGGGTTGGTGGGGGGAGATTACTGCACAGGATCGAAAGAAGCTACAGAAAGTTGTAAAATTAGGCAGTTTCATCTTGGGTACTAGCCTCTGTACTATCCAAGACATCTTCAAGGAGCAGTATCTCTAAAAAGTGGCATCCATCATTCAGGATCCCCGTCCCCCAGAACATGCCCTCTTCTCATTGTTACCATTAGGAAAGAGGTACAGAAACTTGAAGGCACACGTCCTAACCCCAACCCATAAGACACAGGTGCAGAATTAGGCCATTTGGCCCGTTGAGTGCTCTGCCCTTCAATCATGGCTGATCTTTTCTTCCCTCCCCCCCAGCCCCATTCCCTGGCCTTCTCCCTGTAACCTTTGATGCCTTGGCCAACCAAGAACCTATCAATTTCCACCTTAAGTACATCTGGCTAAAGAAATTTCTCTGCATCTCTGTTTTAAATAGACACCCCTCTATCCTGAGGTTGTGCCCTCTTTCCTAGACTCCCCCACCTTGGGAAACATCCTTTCCATATCAACTCTGTCTAGGCCTTTCAGCAGTCAAAACCAAAAAACATCCAGAGTGGGGCAGTTCTCTGGACAAAAGCACCTTGTTAATGAGGGAGGTTAGAGAAGAATGGGCAGACTGGTTCAAGCTGACAGGAAGACGACATATAGCAACAGTGGTGTGCTGAAGAGCATCTCCGAATGCACAACATGTCAAATCTGGAAGTGGATATGCTACCGCAAAGGAAGACCACAAACATATACTCGGTGGCCATTTTATTAGGGTTAGGTTTACCACTGAGTGTCTGTTCATTTGTCTTCATAGTTTTTATTAGGTATTGCAATGTACTGCTGCTGCAAAGCAACAAATTTCATGACATATGCCAGTGATATTAAACCTGATTCTAATTCTGATTGGTGACAGTGAGACCAAATAAATTTATCCTTCATGGCAGTCCAGTCACCTCCTGCCATACTGCAGTCTAGCATTTGTGCCCCTCTGGACCTAAGCAACGTGGTCATTGCATTCCAACAGAACAGTAAAACTGAACGGGTCACTTGGCATTGGCCTAGAGTCTGATTTGGGGCTGAGAAAAGACCCACCAGCCTTTGCAAAGTCTTCCTCGCAGACTCATGAGGTCTACTGTCTGAATTGGGAGAGCTGATCCACAGACGAGTTAGGCACAAGCAAAGGTGGCAGAGAGGAGGGTGTTACCCTTGGTAACATGACCTCATGAAACCTATGACATTAGGTTAAAACTGGGTAAGCAAACCTCATTTGTACAATCTGCAAGTGCCTCTCCGTGTTGAACAGCAAGGATACAGAATGATGGAGTCTTCAATGTCCATCACCTAGGTTAGTTTGATAGCTAAAAGATGGTGTGGCTAGACTAGGTCTGTGACAGGTAGCAACACCAGGGATAAACTGACAACAACAATCTCATCAGTCCACTCCTGACAGAGACCTATGTCCTCAATAGCACTGGCAGAAGTGACCACTGTAGAGATCAAGTCCCATCTTCACTCTGCTACAGAGCCATCAATTTCTGAAGGTGTTATATTTGAAAGCTCAGAGTACATGGAATAAGCTACATGATCTTAGACCGTAAGATATAGGAGCAGAAGTAGGCCATTCGGCCCATTGAGTATGCTCAGCCATTCAATTCTTCCAGTTATCCCCACTCCCCTGCCTTCTCCCCGTACCCTTTGATGCCCTGGCTAATCAGGAACCTATCTATCTCTGCCTTAAATGCACCCAATGACTTGGCATCCACAGCTGCTCAAGGCAACAAATTCCGCAGATTCACCACCCTCTGACTACAGTAATTTCTCCACATCTCTGTTCTAAATGGACGTCCTTCAATGCTGAAGTCGTACCCTCTTGTCCTAGACTCCCCTACCATGGGAAATAACTTTGCCATATCTAATCTGTTCAGGCCTTTTAACATTTGAAATGTTTCTATGAGAACCCCCCCCCCCCCCATTCTCCTGAACTCCAGGGAATACAGCCCAAGAACTGCCAGATGTTCCTCATACGATAACTGTTTCATTCCTGGAATCATTCTCGTGTACCTTCTCTGAACCCTCTCCAATGTCAGTATATCCTTTCTAAAATAAGGAGCCCAAAACTGCGCACAATACTCCGTGTGGCCTCACGAATGCCTTACAGAGCCTCAACATCACATCCCTGCTCTTATATTCTATATCTCTAGAAATGAATGCCAACATTGCAATCTCCTTCTGCACCACCGACTCAATCTGGAGGTTAACCTTTAGGGTATCCTGCACAAGGACTCCCAAGTCCTTTTGCATGTCTGCATTTTGAATTCTCTCCTTATCTAAATAATAATCTGCCCATTTCTTTCTTCCAGCAAATTGCATAACCATACACTTTCCAACATTGTATTTCATCTTGTAGCACAGTTAAAGCATTGGTAGGTATGATGTTGTAGACATTGCTGAGTCATGGCTGAAAAAAAATCATAGGAACATAACATCCAAAGATAGTCATCTATCAAAAGGATAGGCAGTTCGGGTCATTGAGTAGCATGGGTGGCTCTGTTGGTAAAAACATGAAATCAAATCCTTAGAAGTGGCATAGGATAGGAAGATGGAGACTCCTTGTGGGTAGAGTTAAGAAACTGCAAACGTGAGAAGACCTTGATGGGAGTTATATCCAGGATGGTATCCGAATGGTATCCAGGATGAGGGCTACAAATTACATTGGGAGATAGAAAAGGTATGTAAAAAGAGCAATGTTCCAATAGTCATAGGTGATTTCAATACTGGAAAATTAGAATGGTGCCGGATCCCAAGAGAGGTAATTTGTAGAATGCCTACGAGATGGCTTTTTAGAGCAGTTTGCGGTTGAGCCCTCTAGGGGAACAGCAATTCTGGACTGGGTGTTGTGTCATGACCCAGATTTGATTAGAGAGCTTAAGGTAAAGGACGCTTAAGGAAACAGTGGTCATAAAATAGTATTCATCCTGCAGTTTGAGAAGGAGAAACTAAAATCAGATATATCAGTATTACATTGGAGTAAAGGGAATTACAGATGCAGGAGGCTGATTGACAACAGGCAAAGAGTGGGAATAAAGGGAGCTTTTTCTGGTTGGCTGCCAGTGACCTGTGGTGTTCCACAGGGGTCTGTGTGGGGACCATTTCTTTTGACTTGGATGACGGAATTGATGGCTTTGCTGCAAAGTTTGCAAATGATACTGAAGATAGGTGGAGGGGACAGGTAATATTGGGGAAGCAGATTGTCTGCAGAAGGTCTTAGACAGATTGGATGCACGGGCAAAGAAGTGGCAGATAGAATACAGTGACACAAAAAGTGCTGAAGGAACTCAGCAGACCACACTGCATCTACAGAAATGAGTAAACAGCCGACGTTTTGGCTGCGGCCCTTCATCAGGACTGGGCCTCAGCCTGAAACATCGACTGTTTACTCTTTTCTAGAGATGCTGCCTGGCTTGCTGAGTTCCTCCATCATTCTGGGTATGTTGCTTGGATTTCCAGCATCTGCAGCTTTTCTCGTGTTTGAGATAGAAGGTAGTGTGGGGAATTGCAAGGTGATAAGGAGTAAAGGAATAAAAACAAAATTTTCTAAATGGAGAGAAAATGTAAAAAAAATCAGAGGTGCAAGGGGTCTTGGGAGTCCTCGTGCAGAGTTTTCTAAAGGTTAACTTGCAGGTTGAGTTGGTGGTAAGGAAAGCAAATACAATGTTAGCATTCATTTCAAGAGGTCTAGAATAAAAGCAAGGATGTGATGCTGAGGCTTTATAAGGCATTGGTCAGACCACACTTGGAGTATTGTGAGCAGTTTTGAGCCCCTTATCTAATAAAAGATGTGCTGGCATTGGAGCGGGTCCAGAGGAGGTTCACAAAAATGGTAAACACAAAGTACACTGAAGATGCTGTGGTCAAATCAACACGTACAAACACGCTGGATGAACTCAGCAGGTCAGGCAGCATCCGTTGAAACGAGCAGTCAACGTTTCAGGCCGAGACCCTTCATCAGGACAAAAGTGGTTCTTGGAATGAAGGGTTTATGTGTGAGGAGCATTTGATGCCCCTGGGCCTGTACTCACTGGAATTTAGATGAATGAGGGGGGTCTCATTGAAACCTATTGAATTACATGGAGAGTATGTTTCCTATAATGGGAGAGTCTAGCCTCAGAATAGAGGGATATTCATTTAGAACAGAGATTTCTTCAGCAGGGGTGGTGAATCGGTGGAATTCATTGCCACAGATGGTGTGCAGGCCAAGTTATTGGGCATATTTCAGATTCCGATTCAGTTTATTGTCATTTAGAAACCACAAATGCAATGCAGTTAAAAAATGAGATAACGTTCCCCCAGAATGATATCACAAAAGCATATGACAAAACAGACTATACCAGAAAATCCATGCAATGTTTGGCAATCCCCAGTCCAGAGTCCAGAGAGGCTGCTGTGTATTAATATTGCGCTACCGTCTTAGCGCATTCCCCGGAAAGGAGCTCCAAACCCACCAGACAAACAAGACCAAAAACTAAAGCTACATGACCTGCACAAAACCACATAGTTACAACATATAGTTGATAGGTTCATGATTAATCAAGGTGTGAAAGGTTACAGGTAAAAGGCAGGGGAATGGTGTTGAGAGGGATAATATGGCAGCCATGATGGAATGGCGGAGCAGGCTTGATGGACTGAAAGGCCTAGTTCTGCACCTATGTCTTATAGTCTAATTCTATCATCCAAATCATTGACATATAATGTGAAAAGAAACCATTGACATATAATGTTATAAGAACCAATCCCAATACCGACCCTACAGAACACCACTAGTCACCAGCAGCCAATCAGAAATAGGCCCCTTATGGGTTATGTATTTTTTTAACCTTTTATGATATATACAATTAGTATTGGCTTGATGGATAAGTCTATTAATTTTATCTCTTGGAATACTAATGGTTTAAATCAGCCGATTAAACGTAAAAAAATATTTAAAGTATTCCATAGACTAAATGCTAATATTATTTTGGTACAGGAGACACATATTAGGAGGGAGGAAGGGTCAACAATTTCACTCGAATTGTACCGCCAAAATTAGAGGTGTGTCTATTTTTATAGACCCCCTCAATTTCGTTTACACATCATGAAATTATTTCTGATCCACAGGGCAGATTTTTGTTGATAACTGGCTCACTTTTCAATCGAAAAGTGGCTCTAGTTAATATTTATGCTCCAAACTTTGACTGCCCTGAATTTTTTAAATGGTTATTTACTTCCCTCCCTAATCTAAATGAATATATGCTGATAATGGGTGGAGATTTCAACTGTTGTTTGAATCCTTCGATGGATAGATCTAAACCTATTCGAATTCTTCCGAATAGATCAGCCTTACTTATTAATTCCTTTATGGTTGTTTCGGGAATTACTGAAATATGGCAGTTTCTGAACCCTAAAGATAAAGAATTTTCATTTTTCTCACATGTTTATCACAGTTATTCTAGAATTGATTATTTCCTTATTGATCATCATTTATTAACAGATGTTACTGATTGTAAATATGACTCTATTGCCATTTCGGATCATGCACCTTTGAAGTTATCTATCAAGATTTCGGACTCTTTTAATAATACTAGATCTTGGAGACTTAACACTACTTTGTTTCAAGATCCAGAATTTATCACCTTCATAAAACAGCAAATTGACTTGTTTTTTTCAACGAACTATACCGAAGAGATTGAGAGAGGAATACTTTGGGACTCTTTTAAGGCTTTTATCCGTGGACAAATTATCTCATACTTGGTAAAAGAAAACAAAGATATTTAGATATTGCTTTATTAGAGGATAAAATTAAGGAAATAGATAGGATTTATTCCGTGACTCCTACCAAAGAACTCTATAAGAAGAGAGTTGAGCTTCAAATGGAACATAGTTTACTATTATCTTCTTCAATTGAGAATCAATTAATTAAGACTAGGGCTCAATTTTATATTCATAGTGATCGAACTGGTAAATTGTTAGCTAACCAATTAAAAGCTATTTCGACTAAGCGACAAATTATTAAAATTCATAAACAAGACGGTAATCTGACTACTGATCATAAAGAAATTAATAATACTTTCCAAGATTTTTATAAATCTTTATATCAATCAGAATTTGATGGCAATCTATCCATGATGGATAATTTTTTTAACAATTTGAATATTCCCAAACTGACAGATGAAGATCGGAGCTTGTTCGATGCTCCTATTTCTATGGCTGAAATAGGAGAGGCTATCTCATCAATGAATTCAGGGAAAGCTCCTGGTCCTGATGGTTATATTATAGAATTCTTTAAAACTTTCTCTTCTTTGCTTTCCCCTTGGTTATGTGAAATTTTTAACGATGCATTTACTAAGAAGAGATTACCTCAATCTTTTTATGAAGCTACTATCTCTCTAATTCTTAAAAAAGATAAGGATCCTACTCTATGTGCATCTTATCGCCCTATATCGCTATTAAATGTAGACTCTAAGATTCTTACAAAAATTTTAGCTATTAGGTTAGAAAAGGTACTATCACAAATTATTTCAGAAGACCAAACTGGTTTTATTAGGAACCGGTATTCCTTTTTTAATGTTAGAAAATTGATTAATATAATTTACACTTCTTCACCCACAACCCCAGAATGTGTTATTTCATTAGATGCTGAAAAAGCTTTTGATAGAGTTGAATGGACATACTTATTTAATGCCTTGAGAAATTTTAATTTTAGTCCTAATTTTATATCATGGATTAAATTAATTTATTATAAACCTGTTGCTTCTGTTCTTACAAATAATTACAGATCCCCTTTTTTTCAATTATCTCATGGTACGAGACAAGGTTGTCCATTAAGTCCTTTATTATTTAATATCTCATTAGAACCTTTATCCATTGCTATTCGTGAATCCCCTAATATTTTTGGTATTACCCGTAATGAGAAGTTATACAAGTTATCACTTTATACTGATGACTTGTTGTTATATATTTCCGATCCTGACAGGTCTATTCCCGCTATTTTATCCTTATTGGCTCAATTTGGTAGTTTTTCTGGTTATAAAATAAACTTGGATAAGAGCGAATTATTCCCTTTAAATGCGCAAACTTTATTGAATGACAGAATACCATTTAAAGTTGTTACTGATAACTTTATTTATTTAGGTATAAAAATTACTAAGAAATATAAAGATTTATTCAGATTGAATTTTTTACCTATGCTTCATCAGATTCAACTTACTACAAGATGGTCTCCTTTATCTTTATAATTAGTTGGTCGGATTAATGCTATTAAAATGATGATTTTACCGAAATTTTTATATTTATTTCAAGCCTTACCAATTTTTATTTCTAAATCTTTTTTTGATAACATTGATTCTAAAATTTCCTCATTTGTGTGGCAAAATAAAAACCCCAGGTTAAATAAAAGGCAGTTACAAAAATCTAAAAAAGATGGTGGTTTAGCTTTACCTAACTTTAGATTTTACTACTGGGCGAATAATATTCAAAATTTAATATATTGGAAATTAGATTTGGATTCGCCATTGTGCCCACAGTGGGTAAATTTAGAATGCAATGAGGCACAGGGATATCCTCTATTCTCCGTTCTTGGTTCTTCTCTTCCTGCTGATTTAGTTAAACTCAATAAACAGATATCCAACCCTATTGTCAATCACAGATTACGAATTTGGTTTCAATTTTGTAAGTTTTTTACTCTGAAAAACTTTGTTCTAGATAGCCCTATTTTACTTAACTTCTTTTTTAAACCTTCTTTGACAGATCAAGCTTTTAGCATATGGAAAAGGAAAGGTATAATATGTTTTCATGATCTTTTTTTTGAAGGTAGTTTGATGTCTTTCGACCAACTTTCCAACAAATTTAAATTACCTACATCTAATTTTTTTAGATACTTACAAATCAGAAATTTTTTACATAAAGTTTTACCATCCTTCCCCAATTCAACTTTGATAGACTTTTCAGATTTGATTTTTACCTTGAATCCTTGTCAGAAGGGATTAGTGGCTCTTATTTATAATATGATTATGAAAATACAACCAGAAATATCAGGTAGAATTAAACAGGAATGGGAAAAAGAACTTCAATACAATAAATCCACAGAAAAATGGGAAAAAATTTTACAAATGGTTAATTCTTCTTCTATATGTGCTAAACATGCTTTAATACAATTTAAGGTTGTACATAGAGCCCATATGTCTAAAGATAAACTTGCTCGATTCTATTCTCATATTAACCCTCAATGTGACAGATGTTATTTAGATGTGGCCTCACTGACCCACATGTTTTGGTCATGTCCCACTTTACATGACTATTGGAAGGACATATTTGCTATTATTTCCTCAATTTGGAATATTGATTTACAACCTCATTTTATTACTGCAATTTTTGGTATACCAAATGAGGATGGTAACCGGTTTTCCCCTTCAATTAGACGAATGATCGCCTTTGCAACATTAATGGTCAGAAGGTCTATATTACAAAATTGGAAAGAAGTAAACCCTCCTACCACGTTTCAGTGGTTCTCTCAAACTATTTCTTGTCTGAGCTTAGAAAAAATTAGAAGTACTATTTTCGATTCATCAATTAACTTTGAAGAAACTTGGGGACCGTTCATTCGACACTTTCATATGAATTAATTTGATCTCTTCCAGACCTTTTCTCTTTTTATTCTTGTTCTGGTATGGAGTTCCGGAGTTTTTGACACTATTATTGCCCATGTTAGTTTAGTTTAGGTTTTTTTTCAATATATATTTTTTTTCTTGCATTTTTTAAAAAAAAAATTTCTTCTTTTGATGATTATTCTTGTTTTTTTTCATGTATAATTAATATAGGTTACATTGATTCATGTACTATTTTTTTTGCTGATATTTTAATAAGATATTGTTATTCTATTACTAATTTAACTAAGTCTAATGTACCCATAACCTATCCAATTTCATAATATGTTTTTTTTTATATATGAAATTCAATAAAAAGATTGAAAAAGAAAAAAAAAGAAAGAAATAGGCCCCACTTTATACCCACCCTTCGCCTCCTGCCAGCCAGCCAATCTTCTATCCATGCTGGTATCTTTCCTGTAATACCATGGGTTCCTATCTTGTTAAGCATCCTCATGTGGCACCTTATCAAAGGCCTTCTGAAAATCCAAGTAAACAACATCCACTGACTCTGCTTTGTCTGTCTTCCCTGTTGTTCCCTCAAAGGATTCCAACAGTTTGGTAGGTAAGTTATCCCCTTCAACAGAGCCATGGTAACTTTGGCCTACTTTGAGGACATCCTCCATGGTGTTGACTGGCTCTACAAACATACAAATGAGGCAGATTCTGAACAGATCTGGCAGCTCAAAACTGGGCATCTGTGAGGCACCATGAACCATCAGAGGTTATAAAATCACTATCACTACCTGTGACCTCATCACCCAGCATTGACATTGATCGATTGGTTTTCAGTACTGAATCAGTTTTCAACACCTTCTCCCCTAACTGAACCAAAAATGTTGTTCTCTTTAAGATAGTTTTGCATGGCTGAGGATGACTTGTTTCATGGCTGTTGCATCCCAGCTATTATGTGGTCTTGATCGTGCCAGCTCCTGTTCCATTGGCAAAATATCCAAGATAACTAGAGTCTGAGTAATGCTGTATTGACTTCACTGAAAGATGACATCTCATAGTTTATCCATATATATATATACTGTTTGTCCCCACTGCCTAGAAGTATGCTCTTGTCTGTTGTCTCTTTTCAGTCCCCCTCCTCCAATGCCCTCCTTCAAGACCTACCCCCAGCAACATCTCTGCCCCATACCCCTCACCACAACCCTCCCAACACTCTCAATGCCCTCTTTTATTTGCAATCTTATACAATGCCCCAGTCACTGTTCCCTGCCACTCTTCACCCAAAGCTCATACGACTTCTTTCATTCCCACTCTCATTCACCCTCCCAGTTTCTACTTCCCAAGGACTCTCTTATCTGTTTCTCCCATTTCCTGATGCCCTCAGTTTCTGATGTCCCAACGCACTCACCCCCTTGGTCATTCCTCCCTCACAATGTTGTCTCTCTTTCAATCATTCTTACTCTTAAACACTGTTCCAATCACCTACACTCTTCCAGACGTCAATTCTTTCTTAGGCCGATAGTCTGCCGAGCTCTCTTTTCCTTAGTTAGTCAGTTATCTAAACAATCTTTCTGTCACTGCTTCTAAACACCAAGCACCCTTAGTCACCTCCAATCCTAAGACTGAAACGTTGCATTCTATATAGTGGTGTTTAATTCAATTTACAGAAAATGCCAGAAATACTCAGAAATTCAGGGAGCACCTGTGCAGAGACAGACAAGTTTGAGGGGCGTATGGAAGTAGGGTCATTATAAAGGGGAGAGGGGTATTAATGGACAAAATGGGACGAAGAGCCTGATTCCATGTTCTGTATCTCTTGAACTCAATGAAATCAGTACGCAGTACTAATTCTGGGAATTAAGCCAAGCATGTGGGTATGACCATAACCTGGTAACTTACAGTGTAGTTATGAAAAGAAATAATAGTCGAGGTCAAATGGGAGCAGGCTATTTTTACCATCATGAGGAGCTCGGGGTCAGGCAGAGAGATGGTCAGCATTAGATGAAATAGGAGAGCATCGACTGGACCTTTTCTCACTAGAACACGAGGCTGAAGGTGATTCTTGTCAAGCTAAATCACTGGAGGTGTGGATAAGGTGGGTGGTTTGCATACTCCTCCCAGGATAGGCGAGTCTAAAACTAGGATTAACGTAAGAGGGACCTGAGAAGCTGCTGAGGATAGTGATGGGTATGTAGAATAAGCTACTGGCAGAAGTGTAAGAGGTGGGTATAATTAGAAAATTTAAAACTCATTTAGACTGTTACATGGATAGGAATTTAAAGCAGTTTGGACCAAGTACAGGTGAATCCAAAAGGTACAGGTAGGCAGTGTGCACAAGTCCATGCTGCATAATGCTATCAATGCATCTTCAATACAATAATAGATTAATGGGAGGTGTGACTTTAGTACTAGCTGAAGATTCTGATCAAATGCTACCAGTAATTCCATGGGGTACTGAAGCAGATGAATTTAATGCATCACTTATTTGGAAAAATAATAAATAGTTAAAAGGATAATGCTGAGGCTTTATAAGGCATTGGTCAGATCACAGTTGGAGTAGTGTGAGCTGTTTTACTTACTTACTTTACTTTATTGTCACCAAACAATTGATACTAGAGCGTACAATCATCACAGTGATAACTGATTCTGCGCTTCGTACTCCCTGAAGTACAAGTCAAAGTAAATATAATAAAAAATTAAATTATAAATCATAATTAGAAAATAGAAAAGGGAAAGTAAGGTAGTGCAAGTCAGGTCTGGATATTTGGAAGGTACGGCCCAGATCCGGGTCAGGATCTGTTCAGCAGTCTTAACACAGTTGGAAGGAAGCTGTTCCCAAATCTGGCCGTATGAGTCTTCAAGCTCCTGAACCTTCTTCCGGAGGGAAGAGGAACAAAAAGTGTGTTGGCTAGGTGAGTCACGTCCTCAATTATCCTGGCAGCACTGCTCTGACAACGTGCGGTGTAAAAGGTCCTCCACGTTTGGGGGCTCATATCTAAAAACAAAATGTGCTGGCGTTGGAGAGGGTCAAGAGGAGGCTTGATTGATTTCAGTGATGAAAGGGTTAATGTATGAGGAGTATTTGCTGGCTCTGGGCCTGTACTTGCTGGAGTTTAGAAGAATGAGGGTGGATCTCATTGAAATCTATCAAATTTTAGACCAAGGTAGAGCGGATGTGCAAAGGATGTTTCCAGTAGTGGGAGAGTCTAGGACCAGAAGGCACAGACTCAAAATACAAGGAAGTCACTTTAGAACAGATGAGGAATTTCTTTAGGCAGAGCATGGTGAATTCTTTGTCCTTGACAGCCATGGAGGCCAAGTCATTGTGTGTATTTAAAGCAGAGGTTGATAGGTACTTAATTAGTGAGGACGTCAAAAGTTATGGGGAGAAGGTTGAATGGGGTTCAGAGGGAAAACAAATTAGCGCATGATTAAATGACAGAGTGGGTTGAATGGCCTAATTCCCCTCCTACATAGTAAGGACAATGCTTCAAAGCCAATGTGTGAGCGTATTTGACAGGCATCTATCTGCAAGAAAGTTTATTCCAAGTTTGCTCAAACTTGGAAGTGCAGAAATTAAACATGAGCAGCTAGGTTAAACAATAGAAAAGATTTTGGAGAAGAACTTGGGCCTAATTACATCACTTCATAATCTGATGCATGCAGTTTTCCTGGATGTCACAACGGTACTTAATTATCAATGATTCTGTGATAGTGTAATTTTAGCACCAAAAGTGATGCAGTGCGACATGAATTAAGATGTCCTTTTGAAGCTTCCCATACAACCTATAGAATATAAACTTATTAATAGTGTGACAGACATTGATGAGGCTGTAAAATTTCCGTTTAATTTTTAATCTCTATCACCACCTGGTGTGACATTACATAATCATGAATTAAAAGGAGCTCCAATAATTTGGATTTACCAAAACAATGCAATAGCACAAGATTGTCAGTTCAAAAAATTCATACCATATGTTGTAAAGACTCCAATTAAGACTGGTAATGCTGGTGGCAAAAATGTCTTCATCCCTCGGATACCAATTATCCATCTAATCTACTGTACCTGTTCAATTCAGGTATCTTCACATTCTTGTTCAACTTCGTTTTGCAATGAGTATTAAGATACAATATTCACTAAAATTTGTTAGCCTTAATCTCAAAACTCAGTGACCACTTCAAGGTTCGAAATGCTGTGCATTCAGAGTTGCTGTTCTGCACACCCCTGTTGTAAACTCTGGTTATTTGAGTTACCCTTGCCTTCCTGTCTACTGGAACCATTCTCCTCTGACCTCTCATTAACAAGGCGCTTTTGCCCGCAGAACTGCTGCTTACAGGATGGTTTTTGTTTGTTTATGCACCATTCTCTAAACTCTGGAGACTTCTGTATGAAAACTCCAGGAGAACAGCAGTTTCTGAGATACTAAAACTACCCTGTTTGACACCAACAATCATTCCATGGTCAAAGTCACTTAACACATTTCTTTCCCATTCTGATGTTTGCATTATTGAGACTAATAAAGTGTCCAAAGAGTGTATATTGTTTGTTCCACAGACAGAGATAAATAATCTATACATTATCGCTCTAGATTTAAAATCACACAGTATAATGTATTTAATATGGAATTGAAATAAGTTTACACAATGTGCATAGGTACATAATTCGTTAAAGAGAAATGTATTAAATATAATTTTTGTAAGTTTTTTATATTCACTGGTGTTTTTTAATTGGTACCTTGTGTTAATTTGCATCATTTTAATCCTGTAATTATTTTCTTCACGGAATAACTACTTTGATTTTATTTCATTTACAAAGTGCCTTATAAATTGTGATTGCTTGGAATTAAGTGCAAACACAGCAATTATCTGCCTAATATCTCAAGTAGCACCAGCAGCTATTTTAAATGTGTTACAAAGATAACATATTTTGATGAATGACACACCTAATATTGGGTGTATGTTTAGTTCCTGATATACACCGATGATACTGAGTTTTATCCCATTATGCCTTTTTTTGGACCCTCTGGATGCAAAAGCATAGTAGGGGATGCCTGTTAGGTTTGAAAACCCTTCAAGTGAAATCCTTTGCAGTCTAAAAACATCAAATTGCTCCTTTCCCTTCTCTGACTAAGCAATACAGTGCAAATAAGTGTTGGCAAATTGAATTTGTTACTATTTCCACTAAACTTGACTTGATATGTGAGATCATCAGAATTCTTGTGGCATTACGCCATCTCCTTGGAGAACTACTGTTGGCCTCTGGCTGCCACCTCCCACGGGTGCTTTGTTTCATCTCTTAGTAAGTTATTGGCTATTATCTAATTCTTCCACAAGGATCTCATTTCAAAGCATCAGTGAAACAGAGGCCTATTCGACAGATGTTGGAAATCCAGAGCTACACACAGAAAATGCTAGAGGAACTCAGCAGGTTAGGCAGCATCTATGGAGTGAATAAACCGAAGATGTTTATTCGGGGTTTTATTAAAGTACTTGGCCCAAAGCATCGACTGATTATTGCTCTGCATGGATGCTATCTGATCTGCAGAGTTCCTGAAGCACTTTGAGTTTGTTGGGCTATTCTCATTGCTGTGCAATGACTCCAAAAAGTCCTTGGATCTGCAGGCTACCTGTGCTATAGAAGTTAACATAGACCACAGAAATCTACAGCAGATTACTGGCCCTTTGGCCCACAATGTTATGCCAACCATGTAACCTACTCTAGAAACTGCCTAGAATTACCCTACCACATAGCCCTCTATTTTTCTAAGCTCCAAGTACCTACCTAAGAGGCTCTTAAAACATGCTATTGTGTCTGCCTCCACCACCATCGCTAGCAGTGCATTCCATGGCACACCACTCTCTGTATGAAAAACATAGCTCTGACATACCCTCTGTACCTACTTCCAAGCATCTTAAATCTATGCCCCCTCTTGTGGCAACCATTTCAGCCCTGGGAAAAAGCCTTTGACTATCTACACAATCAATGCCTCTCATAATCTTATATACCTCTATCAGGTCACCTCTCATCCTCCTTCGCTGCAAGGAGAAAAAGCCAAGTTCACTCAACCTATTCTCATAAGGAATGTTCTCCAATCTAGGCAACATCCTTGTAAATCTCCTCTGCACTCTCACTGCAGTATCCACATCTTTCCTGTAGTGAGGTGACCAGAACTGAGCACAGTACTCCAAGTGGGGTCTGACCAAGATCTTATATAGCTGTAACATTACCTCTCGGCTCTTGAACTCAATCCAACAGTTGATGAAGGCCAACACACCATATGGCTTCTTATCAGCACTGTCAACTTGCGCAGTAGCTTTGAATGTCCTGTGGACATGGACTCCAAGATCCTCTGATCCTCCAAACTGCCAAGAGTCTTACCATTAATACTATATTCTGTCTTCAAACTTGACCTACCAAAATGAACCACTTCACACTACCAGGGTTGAACTCCATCTGCTACTTCTCAGTCTAGTTATGCATCCTATCAATGTCTCGCTGTAACCTCTGACAATCCTCCAGACTATCCACAACACCCCCAACGTTTGTGTCATCAGCAAGCTTACTGACCCACCCTTCTACTTCTTCATTCAGGTCATTTATAAAAATGACCTCTCAAAGAGGAGGGGTCCCAGAACAGATCCCTGTGGAACACCACTGGTCATCGACCTCCATGCAGAATACAACCACCTACCACATCTACATACATCTACAACTACCCTTTGCCTTCTGTGGGCAAGCCAGTTCTGGATCTACACTTTCTGAATGAGCCTTATCAATGCCGTGCTGAAATCCAGACACACTACATCCGCGGCTCTACCTTCATCAATGTGTTTTGTTACACCCTCAAAGAATTCATTCGGGCTGGTAAGGCATAACCTGCCCTTGTCAAGGCCATGCTGACTATCCCTAATTGGATAATATCTCTCCAACTGCTCATAAATCCTGCCTCTCAGGATCTCCAATAACTTGCCCACCACTGAAGTAAGACTCATTGGTCTATAGTTTCTTGGGTTATCTCTCCTCTCTTTATTGAACAAGGGAACAACATTTGCAACCTTCCAATACTCTGGTACTTCCCCTGTCCCTATTGATGATGCAAAAATCATCACCAGAGGCTCAGAAATCTCCACCCTCACTTTCCATAGTAGCCTGGGATTTATTTCATCCAGTCCCGGCGACTTATCTCACTTAATACTTTTCAAAAGCTCCAACACATCCTCTTTCTTAATGTCCATATTCCATGTTTCAGTCCGCTGTAAGTCATCCCCACGATTACCAAGGTACGATTACCTGGTGAATACTAAAGCGAAGTATTCATTAAGTACCTCAGCTACCTCCTCCGACTCCGTGCACGTTTTTCCACTATTACACCTGATTGGTCCTATTCTCACACAGCCCATCCTCTTGCTCTTCACATACTTGTAGAATGCCTTAATCCTGCTTGCCAGGGCCTTCTCGTGGCCCCTTCAGGCTCTCCTAATTTCATTCTTAAGCTCCTTCCTAGTAAGCTTGCAATTTTCTAGAACTCTATCAGTACATATTTTCTTGAACCTTTTATTATCTTTTCTTTTCCTCTTAACTGGATTTTCCACATTCTTTGACTTTTCCACATTCATGGTATTTTTTACCCTACCACCCTTCCCCTGTCTCAGTGGAACATACCTATGCAGAACGCCATGCAAATCATTTCTGCACTGCATTTCCATAAGAACGTCTGCTCCCAATTTATGTTCACAAGTTCCTGCCTAATAGCATCATTTTCCCCTACCGCAATTAAATGTTTCCCTAAATTATAGACAATAGGTGCAGAAGTTGACCATTCGGCCCTTCGAGTCTGCACAGCCATTCTGAAATCATGGCTGATCATCTATAATCAATACCCGGTTCCTGCCTTGTCCCCATATCCCTTGATTCCCCTATCCATAAGATACCTATCTAGCTCCTTCTTGAAAGCATCCAGAAAATTGGCCTCCACTGTCTTCCGAGACAGTGCATTCCAGACCCCCACAACTCTCTGGGAGAAGAAGTTTTTCCTTAACTCTGTCCTAAATGACCTACCCCTTATTCTCAAACCATGCCCTCTGGTACTGGACTCTCCCAGCATGTGGAACATATTTCCTGCCTCTATCTTGTCCAATCCCTTAATAATCTTATATGTTGCAATCAGATCCCCTCTCAATCTCCTTAATTCCAGCGTGTACAAGCCCAGTCTCTCTAACCTCTCTGCGTAAGACAGTCCGGACATCCCAGGAATTAACCTCGTGAATCTACACTGCATTTCCTCTATAGCCGGGATGTCCTTCTTTAACCCTGGAGACCAAAACTGTACACAATACTCCAGGTGTGGTCTCACCAGGGCCCTGTACAAATGCAAAAGGATTTCCTTGCTCTTGTACTCAATTCCCTTTGTAATAAAGGCCAGCATTCTATTAGCCTTCTTCACTGCCTGCTGCACTTGCTCGTTTACCTTCAGTGACTGATGAACAGGTACTCCTAGATCTCTTTGTATCTCTCCCTTACCTAACTCTACACCGTTCAGATAATAATCTGCCTTCCTGTTCTTACTCCAAAAGTGGATAACCTCACACTTATTCTCATTAAACGTCATCTGCCAAGTATCTGCCCACTCACTCAGCCAATCCAAGTCACCCTGAATTCTCCTAACATCCTCATCACATGTCACACTGCCACCCAGCGTAGTTTCATCAGCATATTTGCTGATGTTATTCTCAATGCCTTCATCACGTAAACAGCTGTGGTCCTAATACCGAGCCCTGTGGCACCCCACTAGTCACCACCTGCCATTCCGAGAAACACCCATTCACCGCTACCCTTTGCTTTCTATCTGCCAACCAGTTTTCTATCCATGTCAATGTCTTCCCCCCGATGCCCTGAGCTTTGATTTTACCCACCAATCTCCTATGTGGGACCTTATCAAATGCCTTCTGAAAATCGAGGTACACTATATCCACTGGATCTCCCTTGTCTAACTTCCTGGTTACATCCTCGAAAAACTCCAATAGATTAGTCAAGCATGATTTACCCTTGGTAAATCCATGCTGGCTTGGCCCAATCCTATCACTGCTATCTAGATATGCCACTATTTCATCTTTAGTAATGGACTCTAGCATCTTCCCCACTACTGATGTTAGGCTGAAAGGACGATAATTCTCCGTTTTCTCCCTCCCTCCTTTCTTAAAAAGTGGGATAACATTAGCCATTCTCCAATCCTCAGGAACTGATCCTGAATCTAAGGAACATTGGAAAATGATTACCAATGCATCCACAATTTCCAGGGCCACCTCCTTTAGTACCCTAGGATGCAGACCATCTGGACCTGGGGATTTGTCAGCCTTCAGTCCCATCAGTCTACTCATTACAGTTTCCTTCCTAATGTCAATCTGTTTCATTTCCTCTGTTACCCTATGTCTTGGCCCATCCATACATCTGGGAGATTGCTTGCGTCTTCCCTAGTGAAGGCAGATCTAAAGTACTTAATAAATTCTTCTGCCATTTCTCTGTTTCCCATAACAATTTCACCCAATTCATTCTTCAAGGGCCCAACATTGTTCTTAACTATCTTCTTTCTCTTCACATACCTAAAAAAGCTTTTCCTATCCTCCTTTATATTCCTGGCTAGCTTGCGTTCGTACCTCATTTTTTCTCCCCGTATTGCCTTTTTAGTTAATTTCTGTTGTTCCTTAAAAATTTCCCAATCATCTGTCTTCCCACTCACCTTAGCTCTGTCATACTTCTTTTTTTTTAATGCTTTGCAATCTCTGACTTCCTTTGTCAACCACTGTGGCCCCTTTCCACCCTTTGAATCCTTCCTTCTCCGGGGGAAGAACTGATTTTGCATCTTGTGCATTATTCCCAAGAATACCTGCCATTGCTGTTCCACTGTCTTTTCTGCTAGGATATCCATCCACTTAACTTTGGCCAGCTCCTCCCTCATGGCTCCATAGTCTCCTTTGTTCAACTGCAACACTGACACCTCCGATCTGCCCTTATCCTTCTCAAATTGCTGATAAAAATTTATCATATTATGGTCACTACCTCCTAATGGCTCCTTTACTTCAAGATCGCTTATCAAATCCTGTTCATTACACAACACTAAATCCAGAATAGCTTTGTCCCTGGTCAGCTCTCATACAAGCTGTTCCAAGAATGCATCCCGTAGGCACTCTACAAACTCCCTATCCTGTGGTCCAGCACCAACCTGATTCTCCCAGTTCACCTGCGTATTGAAATCCCCCATAACTACTGCGACATTTCCTTTGCCACATGCCAATGTTAACTCCCTATTCAACTTGCACCCAATATGCATGCTACTGTTTGGTGGCCTGTAATCAACACCCATTAGGGTCTTTTTGCCCTTACTGTTCCTCAGTTCTATCCACACAGACTCTACTTCTCCTGATCCTGTGTCCCCCCTTGCAAAGGTCTGAATCTCATTCTCACCAACAGGGCCACCCCACCCCCTGCCCACATTTCTGTCCCAACGATAGCACATATACCCTTGTACATTCATTTCCCAGGTCTTATCTCCCTGCAGCCACGTCTCCGTTATCCCAACAACATCATAGTTACCCATTCGCACTTGAGCTTCAAGCTCATCCGTCTTATTTCTGACACTTGGTGCATTCAGATATAGAATTTTTAGCCCATTTCTCTTCTCTCTGTTTAAATCGCTGCCTATTGTGCTTAACCCAGCTCCCCAAACTCCCATCAAGCTATACGCCCTTAGAATTATGTTATCCTTCCTAAATTTACTTATTCTTTCTGCACATTTAACTCCATGTTCCGTCAGACCATCCCTCTGTACATGTGTCCTCCTTATCACTTGTTCCGCTTCACCTTTCTCTACTACACACTTAATATTCCAGAACCGTGTAGTCCCCACCTGTCCTTTATTCTTCATCTCGCTATCCTCTCTCGCATTCTAGATCCCTGCCCCCTGCAAATTTAGATTAACCCCCCCCCCCCCCCCCGAGAAACACTAGTGAACTTTCCTGCAAGAATGTTAGTACCGCTCCAGTTCAGGTGTAAACCGTCCCGTCGGAACAGATCCCACCTTCCCTGGAACAAAGCCCAATTATCTAAACACCTGAAGCCCTCCCTCCTGCACCATCCTCTCAGCCACAGTTATGGTAAAGGAGATACAGCTGTGATCACTACCTCCAAAATGCTCTCCCATGGACAGATCTGACACCTGACCAGGTTCATTCTCCAATACCAGATCAAGTTGGCTTATCTACATATTGCATCAGGAAACTTTTCTGAACACACACTAGCAAACTCCACCCTATTGAACTGCCTTGCTCTAAGGAGATGCCAGTCAATATTAGGAAAGTTAAAATCACTCATCACAACAACCCTATAATTTCACCATTCCAGAATCTGCCTCCCTATCTGCTCCTTGAGGGGGGGGTGTCTATAAAACCACCCAGTAGAGTTATTGCCCCCTTCCTGTTTCTGACTTCCACCCACACTGACTCAGTAGAAAATCCCTCCATGACTTTCTCTTTTTCTGCAGCCGGGACACTATCCCTGATTAGCAAAGCTACACTCCCACCTCCCTCCCTGTCCTTCTTAAAGCATCTAAAGCCCAGCAGCCATTCCTGCCTCTGAGACATCCAAGTCTCTGTAAAGGCCACGATGTCATAGTTCCACATTGATCCACGCTCTAAGTTCATTTGCCCTGTTTCTGATACTCTTTGCATTAAAGTAGACACACCTCAAACCATCAGGCTGAGTGCATCTTTGCTCTAACATCTGCCCACCGTCACTCACAAAGTCCCTACAAACTGTCTGTATTTGTGTGCCAAACACCCCATCCTCTGCCTATTCACCGGTTTCCACCCCACCCCCCACTTATCTCATTTAAATCCTCCCCAACAGCATTAGCAAACCTCCCCACCAGGATAGTGGTGCCCCTCAGATTTAAGTGGAACCTCTCCTTTTAGTACAGCTCACACCTGCCCCAGAAGAGGTCCCAGTGATCCAGAAATGACAATCCCTTCCCCCGCTCCAATCCTTCAGCCATGCGTTTATCTGCCTCCTCATTCTATTCCTATACTCACTGTCACGTGGCACAGCCAGCAATACCGTGATTACTACCTGCTCAGCTTCCTTCCTAACTCCCTGTATTCTGTTTTCAGGACCTCCACCCTTTTTCTACTGATGCCATTGGTACTAATACGTATCACAGCCTCTTGTTCCTCACCCTCTCTTTTCAGGATATTGTGGATGTATTCAGAAACATCAGGAACCCTGGCACCTGGGAGGCAAACTTCCATCCGTGTTTCTTTTCTGCATTCTCAGAATCGCCCGTCTGTCCCCCTAACTATAGGGCGCCCTACTACTCCTGCCATCCTCTTCTGTTCCCTACCCTTCTGAGCTGCAGGGCCAGAGAAATGGCCACTGTTGCTTCCCCCAGATAGGTTGTCTACCCCAACAGTACTCAAAATGAAATACTTATTGCTAAGGGGATGGCCATGGGTGCTCTCCACTACCTTCCCTCTCCTGACAGCCACGCAGTTCTCTGTTGCCTGTGGCTCTGATGCGACTACCTGCTTGTGGCTCCTATCAATCACTTTCCCTAACAAGCCGAAGGTCGTCGAGCTGCAGCTGGATGCACCTGGCGCAGATGTGGCCATCAGGGAGGCTGGAAGTCTCCCAGATATCCCACATTTGACAACCAGAGCAGAAAACTGGCCTCGCAGTCATACACACTATTCCTATGTTAGAGGAAAAGAGAAAGATGAAAATAACTTAACTTGCCTTGGCTCATCCTCACAAAGCCCGACTACTCTGACTCGTGCTACACTGACAACCGCTCTGCAGGGTTTCCCTTTATCCTGGAACCACCTCAGCGGCCATGCATGATAACAAGCTACTGCGTCTGCACACTTCTCCCCGTCGAATATATTACACTGATCAGTTTCAACAGATGTTTGAAATATAGTGTTTGGCTGCCCTGAGATGCGCTTACCTCACACAAGATGTATGCATGAGAATCATGCATCTGTACCGCTGAAACAACTGACTTAAGTTCATTGTAAAGAACATTTTCAAACAGTTACAGCTAGTCTGTCACTTTGCAGTACAGCTGTGGGAGGCCCTTGTGTTAAGGACTATTTACTTTCAGTGTAATGTTAAATTGAGACCTTTCGATATCTCATGTAGATGTAGAAATTTATGTGGCACAGTTTCAAAGAAGAATGAGATTGTTATCCTAATACTTAAACCTCAATTTAATATTTCTGGAAGCTTGCTCTGCAGTATTTTATAATGTTCTGACATTTCCAAGACATTTGCATTTCAAAGTACTTCGTTGGCCTATTCTGTTTTGCATTACACTGTCATCGGCAGCTCAAAAGTGGGATATTAAGATTATGTGGATTATGGACAGTTGTACCAGCATCAATATAGCCTAGCACAATTTATACCTTTGTAGCCTCTGTTTTCTGGTCAAGATGGCACCAGTAAGCAGCGATTCCTCGGGTGGTGCCTTTCAGACAGTCCATTAAACTATTTATTTCACTTCTTGTGTGCCTTTTTAAAAATCTTAAATGTCTTTCTGCAAATGTTTGAGTCTGCGATTTATAGTTTGGAGATTGATCTAGTGCTCTGCCGTCTACGAGAACGATCCAGGAGATGAGCAGCCTCAAGGCGAAGCTTAGAGACAGGGCACGAGCCAGTGATCGACTCCATTTTGCTGATTAAAACATTGATTATTCACCGCGAATGTGGATGGCGAGGAGTGTTCAGCACTGACTACCTATCTCTCGCTGCTGCCAGATAAGATGCCTGTGAGTGACGACCTATCTCCCTCACTGCGCTGCCTCTTAGTTCGAGTGGTCTCCCTCATGGTCATTGGAGGATGGGTGCGACAGTAGTTCTGTGATTTGTGGATTGGACTGAACTCTTTGGTTTTATGTCTGTTATATTCTGTGTTTGCACCTGTTCTTTCTTCTTCTTGTAAGAGCGACTTTATTTTTTTGCGGTTTGATGTTCTCGCAGTTCACCCGATTTGTTTTTCTGCAGAGGGGTATATAATTTGGGGTGATATGTAAGTGCTTTTTTGTGTGGGGGGGGTTGATGTTTTTCTTTATTTCATGGCTATCTAGAAAAGATGAATCTCAGAGTTGTATACTGCATGAGTACTTTGATAATAAATGAACCTTTGACAGTCCAGTCTCGGGCATCAAAAGTGATTTACGGAGAAGTAAAGAAGTTGTCAGTGCAGGGAAGGTGCGAAATAGGATTAACCAGTGTGTGCTAACCTGCAAAAGCAGAGTGCTCCCAAAATCAACAATGTCAGGCTATATAAAAGCTCCACATTTCTACTACATCTAGTCATGAAGGAAACTGTAATCGTACACCATGGGAACAAGCCATTCAGCATACCTCATCCAAGCCAACTGCATTAACTACATGAACCAACATTTGGCCATGGCACTTCCATCCCTTAGTAATTCAAGTGTGCAGTAGTTCTTAAATGCACTCAGCAACTTGACTTCACTAACTCCATTAGGCAGTGCATTCTAGGTACTTACCATCGTCTGCTTGAAGAAGGTCCTGCTCATATCATTCCATAGTGTCAGAGCACAAAATAGACCCTTCTGCCAACCTGTCTACACCAACCAAGTTACCTAACAGAGCTAGTTCCATATGCCTATCCCTCTAAACCTTTCTTACTTATGTAACTCTTAAATGGAGTAACTCTGCCTACCTCTACCACTTCTTCTGGCAGCCTGTTCCATATACCCACCACCCTCTGTATGAAAAGGTTGCCTGTCAGGAACCTTTTAAACTCCTTCCTCTCTCATTTTAAACTTCTCCTCTCGTTTTGGATTCCCCTATTCTGAGAAAAAGACTTTGCCTAAACACCCTATTTATGCCCTTTATGATTTTATAAACCGCTAAGGTCTCCCGAAGTCTCCTACACTACAACTAAAAAGTCCGAGCCTATCCAGCCTTTCCTTATAAGTCGAGGCCTCCAATCCTGATAGTATCATGGTGAACCTTTATTGCACCCTCTCCAGTTTGACATCCTTCCTATAGCAGAGCCATCAACACCATACCGTCCTCTAGTTTTATCTGTCTCATGTCAGGAATAGTTTCTTGCAGTTTATCCTGTCTTGACTGATATGAGAGAGAAACCTGCGCAGGTGAGTTTTTAAAATGAAAAGGTGGTTGCACTGGGCCAGTTCTACTCCTTTGCCCTCCAAAGTCCGTGTCCACTGGTAAGAATGGTGGCTGCAACTGGGGTCTTCCTTGGTTGCAGTGGATAAACATGACTTCTTCTGTGCCTTGTCATGTCGATCGCTCTCCAGGAAGCATTGCTGAACAGCCTTCCTGGCCTTTGGATCTCACTATTGATCTCATTTGCCCGATCCACCATAGCTGACTTTGCATGCTAAGACAGGCACACCTCTGTGTCTCTGGGGTATGATGCCCACCAGCTACCCTCACCAGGTTTGGTATCAGGATGTGGCCACTGGTGGCATGCAAGCAGTGATTTGGAACCACAGGAGAGAGCGGAGTGTCTGGTGGGGACCAAATGTCCCATAATGGACAAGACAAGCCACTTCACCAGAGGTGCCGCTCGGTCTATATTTTTCATACGTTTATATATTCCAGTCATGTCCCTTCATAAACTTCTCACACGAAGGAAAACAAACCTGGCTTCTCCAGTCTCTCCTCAGTCATGATCCCATCCCAGGCAACATTCTAGTAAAATGGCGATATGAGAGTCAATAGACAATACAATAGGTGCAGAAGTAGACCATTCGGCCCCTCGAGTCTGCAATGCCATTCTGAGATCATGGCTGATCATTCACTATCAATACCCAGTCCCTGCCTTGTCCCCATATCCCTTGATTCCCCTATCCATCAGATATCTATCTAGCTCCTTCTTGAAAGCATCCAGAGAATTGGCCTCCACCGTCTTCCGAGGCAGTGCATTCCACACCTCCACAACTCTCTGGGAGAAGAAGTTTTTCCTCAACTCTGTTTTAAATAACTGACTTCTTATTCTCAATCCATGCCCTCTGGTACTGGACTCTCCCAATATCTGGAACATATTTCCTGCCTCAATCCTATCAAATCCTTTAATTATCTTAAACGTTTCAATCAGATCCCCTCTCAATCTCCTCAATTCCAGTGTGTACAAGCCCAATCTCTCCAATCTCTCTGCGTAAGACAGCCCTGCCATCCCAGGAATCAACCTAGTGAACCTACGCTGCACTTCCTCAATTGCCAGAATGTCCTTCCTTAAACCTGGAGACCAAAACTGTACACAATTTTCCAGGTGTGGTCTCACCAGGGCCCTGTACAAATGCAAAAGGACATCCTTGCTCTTGTACTCTTCCCCTTGTAATAAAGGCCAACATTCCATTTGCCCTCTTCACTGCCTGTTGCACTTGCTCATTCGCCTTCATTGACTGATGAACTAGGACTCCTAGGTCTCTTTGCATTTCTCCCTTACCTAACTCTACACCGTTCAGACAATACTCTGTCCTCTTGTTCCTGCTTCCAAAGTGGATAACTTCACATTTATTCACATTGAATGCCCACTCACCCAGCCTATCCAAGCCTCCCTGTATTCTCCTGACGTCCTCTTCGCATGTCACACTGCCACCCAGTTTAGTATCGTGAGCAAACTTGCTGATATAGTTTTCAATGCCCTCATCTAAATCGTTGACATAAATCGTAAAGAGCTGTGGTCCCAATACAGAGCCCTGTGGTACCCCACTAGTCACCTCCAGCCAGTCCGAGAAACACCCATTCACTGCTACCCTTTGCTTTCTATCTGCCAACCAGTTTTCTATCCATGTTGAAACCCTGCCCCCAATGCCATGAGCTCTGATTTTACTCACCAATCTCCTATGTGGCACCTTATCGAATGCCTTCTGAAAATCTAGGTACACAACATCTACTGGCTTACCCTCGTCTAACATCCTTGTTACACCCTCAAAAAACTCCAACAGATTAGTCAAGCATGATTTGCCCTTGGTAAATCCATGCTGGCTCGGCCTAATCCTATTACTGCCATCAAGATGTGCCACTATTTCGTCCTTAATAATGGACTCAAGCATCTTCCCCACAACTGACGTTAGGCTAACGGAGTTCTCCGTTTTCTCCTTCCCTCCCTTCTTGAAAAGTGGGATAACATTAGCCACTCTCCAATCCTCAGGAACTGATCCTGAATCTAAGGAACATTGGAAAATGATTACCAATGCATCCGCAATTTCCTGAGCCACCTCTTTTAGAACCCTCGGATGCAGACCATTTGGACCCGGGGATTTATTAGCCTTCAGTCCTACCAGTCTACTCATCACAGTTTCTTTCCTAATGTCAATCTGTCTCAATTCCTCTGATATCTTATGACCCTAGCCCATCCATACATCTGGGAGATTGCTTGTGTCCTCCCTGGTGAAGACAGATCTAAAGTACGCATTAAATTCTGTTGCCATTTCTCTGTTTCCCATAACAATTTCTCCCAATTCATTCTTCAAGGGGCCAACGTTCTTAACTATCTTCTTTCTCTTCACATAGCTAAAAAAAGCTTAGAACTCAGTGAACTGAGCTGCATCTGTGGGGGGAAAGGAGCTCCCTGTTTTTGGTGAGATCTCTGCATCATGACTGATGAATCGCCTTTTCATCTTCTGTTCTATCACATCTTTCCTATTCTGTGTTGGCTAGCACTCCACAACAGTACTCCAGCTTTTTTATAACATTTTTATACAACATTTTTATAAAGTTGGAGCATAAATTCCCTAACTTCTCTCTTTGATGGCCAAATTAATGAAGGCAAGTATCTTGTCTACATTTGTCTACTGGCAAAATAAAACTATATTTTTAGTTTTTATTCATATAAGTATATTTTTTCACAGTAGCTATAATGTGTTTGTATTCACAAAGCATCAGGAAGCACCTTGGGATGTTATGTAGTGCTGTACACATGCTCTGAATGCAAGTTGTTATGGCTTAACCATGATTCCCCAACCACAACATATTCCTGCTGCTACCGTCCAGGATACGGTACCGCGGCATAAAAGCCAGGACCAACGGGCTCCGGGACAACTTCTTCCACCAGGCCATCAGACTGATGAACTCACACTGATTTGAGTGCACTCTATATCACATTGACTGTTCTATTTATTATAAATTACTAAGATTGCACATTGCACATTTGGATGAAGATGTAACTTAAAGATTTTTACTCCTCATGTATGTGCAGGATGTAAGAAATAAAGTCAATTCAGTTAAATTCATTAGTTGCTGCTTGCCATGAAATGCCAGTAACATGAAGCTCCCATCAGTTTAGAGGAATATTCTCAGTATCTGCAACCTTTTGTTGGGGAAGATCTCAACTGAGGTAGTGTCGTCTGAAAACATTCCATTATTTCACTTCATTACAATCCTCTTATTTCCTGTTTGTTATTTAATTTTTAAATTTATTCCGGCCCATTGAGCTGCACTGGCCAACAATCCCTGGATTTACTCTCAGCCTATCACCTATTGAAAGATCAAAGACCTTGATAGAGTGAATGTGGAGAGGATGTTTCCTATGGTGGGAGAGTGTTAAGAACAGAGGGCACAACCTCTAAATGGAAGGGTGACAATTTAGAAAGGAGATGAGCAATTTTTTTAAACCAGAGAGTGGTGAATCTGTGGAGTTTTTGCCACAGGCAGCTGAGGAGGTCAGGTCTGTATGTATATTTAAGGCAGGGGTTCATGGATTCTTGATTGGTCTGGGCATGAAGGGTTCTGGGGAGAAGGCAGGAGATTGGGCCTGGGAAGAAAACTGGATCAGCCGTGATGGAATGACGGAGCAAACCCAATGGGCCAAATGGCCTAATTCTGCTCCTGTGTCTTATGATTTTATGGTCTAATCATGGGATACTTTACAATGACCATTTAACCTACCAACCGGTACGTCTTTGGTCTGTGGGAGTAAACCCACACAGTCTCAGGGAGAACAGAGAAACTTCTTCCAGGCAGTGGCGGGAATTGAACCCTTCATGGTAATTCTTTTTATAATTTTAAAGTTCTCAATCTGCTATTTAATTCAAGTACAGCAATGACTGAAATGGGTTTTGAATCCAGTGTAGTTGAGATGCGTATTTATGTATTTAGAATTACACATTAACAGTTTTTAAATGTGTATTTTTGCTCACAGAGACACTCTATCAGTGGGCCAATATCAGCACCGAAATCTCTGTCCGCACTGACAGATAAAAGGTCAAGTTACACTGAGATTTCAGTACCAGGTGAGTGTTCCATCATTCAAGCTGTTTAATATTTAGTTCTCAATTCATACCTGAAAACATTTCTACAATAATCAGCTGAGAAATAGTTTGTTTTTGAGTCTCAGTGACTTCTGTAATGCCTTAGCAACCTAGGAGGTTTGGTGCAATTGTAGAGTTATAGCCTCATGCACCATGGAAACAAGCCTTTGACCCACCATGAAGCATCCATTGACACTTATGTTATTTAGCAGCATTTTGTAGTTTTCTACCCCCTGGTTATTGAAGTGTTCATTTAGATTGTTTTCATGCTGAGAGAATATCTGCCTCTTTATCTTCTCATTCGTGCATTACAAAGAGCAATCGCTTTGGAATATACTCCATGAGAACATGAGAAAGTAAGGAGGTGGGTACTAAAACCTTTTCCTTCAGATGCACTCTATTTCACTCCATTGCAGACAGTATCTTGATGAACCTCCCTGTGCACTGTGCCACCATGTGCTTCCTCTGGTCTGGCACTCTCATTGACAGCATGGAAACAGGCCTCTCTGAGCACTGAGTCCATGCCAGTCTTAACCACTCATTTACACTACTAAATGCTATTTTTTCATACTTCTCACAACTTCATAGAACGGCACAGCACTGCAACAGCCTCTTCTGCTCACAGTGTTGTGCCAAATTAATTCAAGTAATGATACGTTTATCTCTTCCGCCTGCATATCCCACCATTTTCCGCACATTCATGTTTCTATTTAAGAGCCTCTATCATATCTGCCATCACCACTGGCAGCACTTTCCAGGCACCCAGCACAAGCTTCACTCAGATTGTACCACTTGCCTACACAGTTTACTGCAGCCAGTTAACCAGCTGTTTCACATTTCTTTGCGATGGGGGGAGGAAACCAGAACACTTGAAAAAGGGAGGAAGTCCTGAAAGCAGAATACAAGGGCACGGAGCGACCACTCCCCGCTGAACATCAACGGCTCCTCAGTAGAGATCGTTAAGAGCACCAAATTTCTTGTTCACCTGGTGGAGAATCTGACCTGGTCCCTCAATACCAGCTCCATAGCCAAGAAAGCCCAGCAGCGTCTCTTAACTTTCTGTGAAGGCTGAGGAAAGTCCATCTCCCACCCCCCATCCTCATCACTTTCTACAGAGGGTGTATCGAGAGTATCCTGAGCAGCTGTATCGCTGCCTGGTTCAGAAATTGCACCATCTCGAATCGCAAGACCCTGCAGCAGACAGTGAGGTCAGCTGAGAATATTATCGGGGTCTCTCTTCCTGCTGTTAAGGACATCTACACTACATGCTGCATCCACAAAGCAAACAGCATCATGAAGGACCCCACACACCCCTCATACAAACTCTTCTCCCTCCTGCCGTCTGGGAAAGGGCACCGAAGCATTCGGGCTCTCACGACCAGACTATGTAACTGTTTCTTCCCCCAAGCCATCCGACTCCTCAGTACCCAGAGCCTGGACTGATAACTTACTGCTCTATTGTCTTGTTTATTATTTATTGTGATGCCTGCACTGTTTTGTGCACTTTATGCAGTCCTGGGTAGGTCTGTAGTCTAGTGTAGTTCTTTTTCTGTGTTGTTTTTTTTATGTAGCTCAGTCTAGTTTTTGTACTGTGTCATGTAACACCAGGGTCCTGAAAAAACGTTGTCTCATTTTTACTGTGTACTGTACCAGCAGTTATGGTCGAAATGACAATAAAAGTGACTTGACAAGGAGTTAGGAAGGAAGCTGAGAAGCAGGGCCACAAGGGTAGTTATTTTGGGATTGCTGCCTGTACCAAGCAACAGTGAGGATAGGAGTGGAGTGAGGTGGTAAGCAAATGCATGGCTGAAGAATTGGAGTGAGGGGCAGGGTTTCAGATTTTTGGATCGTTGGGACCTCACCTGGGCAGATGTGACCTGTACAAAAAGGACTGGTTGCACTTGAATCTTAGGGGGACCAATATTCTTGCGGGCAGGTTTACTGGAGGTGTTGGGAGTGGCTTAATCTAATCTGGCTAGGGGGATGAGAAGCAGGATGATAGAGCTAAGGGTAAGTCAGCAGGTTTACAAGTAGATGAGGGATGAAACAGAAATGTAAGGAAGGACAAGCCATGATTAGGTCCAAGTGCAGGCAGAGCGAAGAGCTTGGGTATTTGATCCACAATATTCTGCGTGGGAATTTAAACTGGAGGTGGCAGTGTTTTTTACGAGGTCGAGTTGCGAGCTCAACATCAACCTGGCACGGATGGAGAACACGCTCGGGAGAGGTCTGTCACTGGATCGAACTTGGGAACCTCCGTTCTCGAGCCCGGCGCCGATCTTACTGCGCCACCAGCTGACCTGTTGAGTTGTACCACAGAGGCAAAATTCAAAAGGACCAAAATGCTGTATTTAAATGCACATAGCATTCAGAATAAGGTAGACACAATTCGTGGAGCAATTAGAGATTGGTCGGTAGGACGTGAGCATCACTGAGTATTGGCTGAAAGAAGGCCGTGGTTGAGAGCTTAACATCAGTCTGTGGAAAGCACTAGCAGTGTGCCAGAGGTCTGTGAGTGACATTGCTATTACAAAAGAAGAAGTGCTAAGCAAACGCAAAGGTGCAAAGGTGAATGAGTCACCTGGACCAGATAGACTACATCCCAGACTCCTGGGAGAGGTTGCTGAAGAGGTAGTGGATGTATTAGTTATGATCTTTCAAGAATCATTTGATTCTGGCATGGTCCCGGAGGACTGGAAAATTGCAAATGTCACTCCACTCTTTGAGAAGGGAGGAGGGCAAAGGAAAAGAAATTATAGGTGAATTGACCTGGCCTCAGTGGTTGAGAATGTGTTGGAGTCTTATTATTAAGACCATAAAACATAGGGGCAGGATTATGCCATTTGGCCCATCGAGTCTGCTGATCCTTCCCCCCCCCCCCCCCCCCGCCACGTCCAATCAAGAACCTGTCAAGCTGTGCTTTAAATATGCCCAACAAGCTGCCTGTGGTAATAAATTCCACATACTCACCACCTTCTGGCTAAAGAAATTTCTCCGCATCCATTTTAAATAGACTCCCGCCTCTCTCCTAAGGCTGTGCCCTCTTGTCAGACTGCCCACCATGGGAAACATCCTTTCCAAATCTATACTATCTAGGCCTATCAGCATTCAAAAGGTTTCAGTGAGATACCTCTTTTCTCTCTAAATTCCAGAGAGTACAGACCCAGAGCTTTCAAGCATTACTCGTGTGATAACCTTTTCATTCCCAGAACCATTCCCAATGCCAGCGTATCTTTTCTTAGATGAAGACCCCAAAACTGTTCACAATACTCAAGGTGAGGCCTCAACACTGCCTTATAAAGCCTCAGCATCCCATCCCTGCTCTTGTATTCTAGACCTCTTGAAATGAATGCTAACATTGCGTTTGCCTTCCTCATTACTGACTTAACCTCCTACTGATCAACCAATGCTCTAACCATGCCAGTAACTTTCCTAAAATACCATGGGTTCTTAACTTGGTAAGCAACCTCATGTGTGGCACATTGTCAAAGGCCTTCTGAAAGTCCAACATCCACTTCATCTCTTTTATCTACCCAAAGTGTAATCTCCTCAAAGAATTCCAACAGGCAAGATTTTCCCTTAAGGAAACCCCGCTGACTATGTTTTATCTTGTCCTGTGTCATCAACTAGTCCATAACCTCGTCCTTAACAATTGACTCCAACATCTTCCCAACCACTGAGGTCAGGCTAACTGGTCTATCATTTATTTTCTGCTGTCTTCATCCTTTCTTAAAGAGTGGGTGAGATTTCAGGGTACTTGGAGACTTAATGATAAAATAAGTCAAAGTCAGCATGGTTTCTATAAAGGGAAATCTTGCCTGACAAATCTGTTAAGAGTTCTTGGAAATTGCAGATGCATTGGTAATCATTTTCCAATGTTCCTTAGATTCAGGATCAGTTCCTAAGGATTGGAGAATGGCTAATGTTATCCCACTTTTTAAGAAAGGAGGGAGGGAGAAAACAGAGAACTATCGACCTGTCAGCCTGACATCGGTGGTGGGGAAGATGCTAGAGTCCATTATTAAGGATGAAATAGTGGCATATCTGGATAGCAGTGATAGGATTGGGCCGAGCCAGCATGGATTTACCAAGGGTAAATCATGCTTGACTAATCTATTGGAGTTTTTCGAGGATGTAACCAGGAAGTTAGACAGGGGAGATCCAGTGGATGTAGTGTACCTTGATTTTCAGAAGGCATTTGATAAGGTCCCACATAGGAGATTGGTGGGTAAAATCAAAGCTCAGGGCATCGGGGGGAAGACATTGACATGGATAGAAAACTGGTTGGCAGATAGAAAGCAAAGGGTAGCGGTGAATGGGTGTTTCTCAGAATGGCAGGTGGTGACTAGTGGGGTACCACAGGGCTCGGTATTGGGACCACAGCTGTTTACAATTTACGTCAACGATTTAGATGAAGGCATTGAGAATAACATCAGCAAATATGCTGATGATACTAAGCTGGGTGGCAGTGTGACATGTGATGAGGATGTTAGGGGAATTCAGGGTGACTTGGATAGGCTGGGTGAGTGGGCAGATACTTGGCAGATGACGTTTAATGTGATTAAGTGTGAGGTTATCCACTTTGGGAGTAAGAACAGGAAGGCAGATTATTATCTGAACAGTGTAGAGTTAGGTAAGGGAGAAATACAAAGAGATCTAGGAGTCCTTGTTCATCAGTCAATGAAGGTGAATGAGCAAGTGCAACAGGCAGTGAAGAAGGCTAATGGAATGTTGGCCTTTATTACAAAGGGAATTGAGTACAAGAGCAAGGAAATCCTCTTGCATTTGTACAGAGCCCTGGTGAGACCACACCTAGAGTATTGTGTACAGTTTTAGTCTCCAGGGTTAAGGAAGGACATCCTGGCTGTAGAGGAAGTACAGCGTAGATTCACAAGGTTAATTCCTGGGATGTCTGGACTGTCTTACGCAGAGAGGTTAGAGAGACTGGGCTTGTACATGCTGGAATTAAGGAGATTGAGAGGGGATCTGATTGAAACATATAAAATTATTAAGGGATTGGACAAGATAGAGGCAGGAAATATGTTCCAGATGCTGGGAGAGTCCAGTACCAGAGGGCATGGTTTGAGAATAAGGGGTAGGTCATTTAGGACAGAGTTAAGGAAAAGCTTCTTCTCCCAGAGATTTGTGGGGGTCTGGAATGCACTGCCTCGGAAGGTAGTGGAGGCCAATTCTCTGGATGCTTTCAAGAAGGAGCTAGATAGGTATCTTATGGATAGGGGAATCAAGGGATATGGGGACAAGGCAGGAACCGAGTATTGATAGTAGATGATCAGCTATGATCTCAAAATGGCGATGCAGGCTCGAAGGGCTGAATGGTCTACTTCTGCACCTATTGTCTATTGTCTATAAAATAACAAGCAGGGTGGACAGAGGAGAAGCAGTGGATGTCATTTACTTGGATATTCAGAAGGCATTTGATAAGGTGCCTCACGTGAGGCTGCTAAATAAGATAAATTCCTATGACATTACAGGAAAGATATTGACATGGATAGGTGAATATCTGATAGACAGGAGGCAGCAACTGGGAAAAAAGGCAGCCTTTTCTGGTTGGCTAGTGATGTTCCTCAGGTCGGTATCGGGACCGCTACTTTTCACATTGTTTGTCAATGATTTGGATAAGGAATTCACACAAAATGCTGGTGGAACACAGTAGGCCAGGCAGCATCTATAGGAAGAAGTACAGTCGGCGTTTCAGGCCGAGACCCTTCATCAGGACTAACTGAAAGAAAAGATAGTAAGAGATTTGAAAGTAGGAGGGGGAGGGGTAAATCCGAAATGATAGAAGAAGACGGGGGGGGGGGGGTGAAGCTAAGAGCTGGAGAAGGGAAAGGATCATGGGACGGGAGGCCCAGGGAGAAAGAAAGGGGGAGGGGAGCACCAGAGGGAGATGGAGAACAGGCAGAGTGAAGGGCAGAGAGAGAGAAAAAAAACAAACAACTAAATATGTCAGGGATGGGGTAAGAAGGGAGGGAGGGGCATTAATGGAAGTTAAAGAAATCAATGTTCATGCCATCAGGTTGGAGGCTACCCAGACGGAATATAAGGTGTTGTTCCTTCAACCTGAATGTGGCTTCATCTTGTCAGTAAAGGAGGCCATGGATAGACATATCAGAATGAGAATGGGATGTGGAATTAAAATGTGTGGCCACTGGGAGATCCTGCTTTCTCTGGTGGACAGAGTGTAGGTGTTCAGCGAAATGGTCTCCCAGTCTGCGTACATAAAAGGCCACACCGGGACTGACTCACAGGTGAAGTGTCACCTCACCCGGAAGGACTGTCTGGGGCCCTGAATGGTGGTGAGGGAGGAAGTGTAAGGGCAGGTGTAGCACTTGTTACACTTACGAGGATAAGTGCCAGGAGGGAGATCGGTGGGAAGGGATGGGGGGGGGGGGGGTAAATTGTCAAGAGAGTCGCGTAGGGAGCGATCCCTACGGAAAGCAGAAAGAGTGGGAGGGGAAGATGTGCTTGGTAGTGGGATCCCGTTGGAGGTGGCGGAAGTTATGGAGAATTCTGTGTTTGACCCGGAGGCTGGTGGGTGGTAGGTGAGGACAAGGGGAACCCTATCCCGAGTGGGGTGGCGGGCGGATGGGATGAGAGCAGATGTGTGTGAAATGGGAGAGATGCATTTGAGAGCAGAGTTGATGGTGGATGAAGGGAAGTCCCTTTGTTTAATAAAGGAAGACATCTCCTTCATCCTGGAGTGAAAAGCTTCATCCTGAGAGCAGATGCGGTGGAGATGGAGGAATTGCGAGAAAGGAATGGCATTTTTGCAAGAGACAGGGTGGGAAGACTCCGAGGTGGTTTATTTACAGGTTGTGTCTGTGGTAAAGAAGGCAAATGCAATGTTGGCATTAATTTCAAGGGGAATAGAATATAAAAGCAGAGAGATAATGCCCTGAGGCTTTATAAGACATTAGTCAAGCTGCACTTGGAGTATTGTCAACAGTTTTGGGTGGTCCCCATATCTCAGAAAGGGTGTGTTGTCATTGGAGAGAGTCCAGTGGAAGTTCACAATGGTGATTCTGGGAATGAAGGGATGCGTTAACATATGAAAAGCATTTGGCAGCTTCAGGCCTGTACTCACTGTTATTTAGAAGAATGCTTGGGAATCTCATTGAAACCTACTGAATGTTGAAAGGATAATGTGGATGTGAAGAGGATGTTTCCTATGGTGGGGGTATCCAGAACTAGAGGGCACAGCCTCAAAATTGAGGGGTGACCTTTTAGAACAGTGGTAAGAAGATTTTATTTTTTAGCTAAAGAGTAGTAAATCTATGGAATACTCTGCAACAGACTGCGGTGGAGGCCAAGTCCACGTGTATATTTAAGGCGGAAGCTGATAGTTTCCTGATCAGTCAGGGCATCAAAGGATATGGTGAGAAAGCAGGTGTATGGGGTTGAGTGGGATTCGGGATCAGCCATGATGGAATGGTGGAACAGACTCAATGGGCTGAATGGCCTGGTTCTGCTCCTGTGTCTTATGGTCTAATAAAGGTGCAGTTGTAGTGCAGCGTTTGCACGACTTTCAGTTTTCCTCAGTCCCAATCTCCTGTCTTCTCCCCGTATTCCTTTATGCCCTGACCAATCAAGAATCTGTTAACTTCTGCCTTAAATATAAGCATAGTCTTGGCCTCCAACGTAGTCTGACACAAAGCATTCCACAGATTTACCATTCTCTGGCCAAAAAAAAATCCTACTTACCTCTGTTCTAAAGGGTTGCCCCTCAATTTTGAAGCGGTACCCCCTAGTTCCAGATACCCCCCACCATAGGAAACATCCTCTCCATATCCACCCTATCTATTCCTTTCAACATTCAGTAGGTTTCAGTGAGATACCCTCACATTCTTCTAAATTCCAGTGAGTACAGGCCCAAAGCTGCCAAACGCTCCTCAAACTTCCCCTTCATTCATGGAATCATCCTTGTGAACCTCCACTGCACTCTCTCCAATGACAACACATCCTTTCTGAGATATGGGGCCCAAAACTATTGAAACCCCAAGTTGACTAGTGTCTTATAAAAGCCTAACATACAAACATAGAAAACCTACAAAGTTGTGCTGAACACGTCCCTATCTTAGAAATTACTAGGGTTACCCATAGCCCTCTATTTTTCTAAGCTCCATGTACCTATGCAAAAGTCTCTTAAAAGATCCTGTCGTATCTGCCTCCAATACCGTTGCCAGCACCCCATTCCACACACTCACCACTCTCTGCGTAAAAAAACTTACCCCGACATCTCCTCTGCACTTTAAACCTGTGCCCTCTTGTGTTAGCCATTTCAGCCCTGGGAAAAAGCCTCTGACTATCCACACAATCAATGCCTCTCATCATCTTATACACCTCTATCAGGTCACCTCTCATCCTCCGTCACTCCAAGGAGAAAAGGCCGAGTTCACTCAACCTGCCTTCATAAGGCATGCTCCCCAGTCCAGGCAACATCTTTGTAAATCTCCTCTGCACCCTTTCTATAGTTTCTTGTAGTGAGGCAACCAGAACTGAGCACAGTACTCCAAGTGGATTCTTGTTTTTATATTCTATTCCCTTTGAAATAAATGCCAACATTGCATTTGCTGCCTTTACCACAGTCTCAACCTGTAAATTAACCTTCTGGGAGTCTTGCATGAGGACTCCCAAGACCCTCTGCATCTCTGATGTTTGAACCTTCTCCCCATTTAGAGAATAGTCAACACTATTGTTCCTTTTATCAAAATGCATTACCATGCAGCTGTCTCAATGCTGACCCCTGAGAAACACCACTAGTCACTGGCAGCCAACTAGAAAAGGGCCCTTCTATTCCCACTCGCTGCCTCCTGCCTGTCAGCCAAACCACCATCCATGCCAGTATCTTTACTGTAATGCCATAAGATTTTATCTTTTGTGTGGCACCTTATCAAATGCCTTCTCAGAATCCAAGTAAATGACATCCACTGCCTCTCTTTTGTCCACCTTGCTTGTTACTTTCTCGAAGAACTCATAACAGACTTGTCAGACGAGATTTCTCTTGACAGAAACCAGACTGACTTTGACTTATTTCAGTATTAGTCATTATGTGTGCCAAGGTAGCATAATGGTTAGCTGACATTATAGCAGCTTAGGTCGTCAGGGGAGTTTGGAGTTCATTCTCAGCATCCTCTGTGAGGAGTCTGTACGTCTTCCCTGTTGAATGTGTGGGCTTTCTCCGAGTCCTTCCATTTCCTCCTACAGTCCAATGATGTACTAGGCAGGTTAATTAGTCATTGTAAGTCAGGATTAATCAGGGTGGTCGAGGGTTGCTGGGCTGCCCAGGGGCCTATTCCGCGCTGTATCTCTGAATAAATTTTAAAAATAAATAAACACTAGCGATCTGGAGAAGCCTGGACAAAAGGATGTAATATAAGATGTCCGAGTTTGCCAGTGTCCCAGAGATAGGCAGAAGGGCACACTGTGATGAGAATAGTGTAACTGATTTTGTGAATCAGCAAAACCCAGGTGAATGCAGGTTAACGTCCAAACAATTCAGTCAAAGACATCAAAACATGGATTACTGACATAATGGAGAGAGACTGCGGATGAGTGAATTTCAGAGAGATCCAGGCGTTCTTCACCATGAATCAAAAAGATGAAAGGTGGGTACAGACGTAAAGAGGGTATATAGCTTATTGCTCTCTATTGCAAAGAAATTGGAGTTTGTAAAGAGTTTTTTTTACGCATATACATCCATTTAAAGTGATTGGAAGAGAGGTAGGCTTTTCACACAGAGAGTGATAGGTGCATATATTGCACCTGCACGATTGATGGTAGAGGCTGATAAAATAGGAATATTTTCTTAAACTTAGCTAGGTACATGGATGTAAAAAAAAAAGAGTGCTTTGGGCTGTGTCGGTGGGAGGGGTTAGACTGATCGTGGAGTATGTTTATGTAGGTCAATACCAACCTTGTAGTCTGAAGATACTGTACTGTGCTGTACTTTCCTATGTTCTACATGAGGCCACATCTTGAATACTGCATATAATTTTGGCCTCTGCACCCGAGAAGATATAGGAGGCAGTCCAAGAGAGATTCACCAGGCTAATTCCAGGAATGAGAAGGTTGTCCTATCCGGAGAGAAAGAACAGGTTGTGTCTGTATTCTTGAAGTTTAGAAGAATGAGTGGTGATCTTGTTGGAACATAGGATCCTAACGTTGTGACAGGGTAATTGTTAAGATGGTTCAAGAATCAAGTATCAACTTTTCATGAGTAAGAGCCTTTACGAGGATGAGGAGACTGCTTTAAAGGAGTAGAGATTTCTTCTAAAACGGAGTTTCTGGAATCGTGAGCTTTAGAGAGTTGTGGGGCCTAAAGGATTATTTAAAGGTAGATAATTTTGAAATGGTGAAGAATTGAGGGCTAATTGAATAGGTGCTGTCAGACCCCTGGGGTCGATCAGATATGATCACTTTAATAGGAGGTGTTGTGTTGTGTTCTGTTGTGTTCTTGAGGCATCATGTACTTCTGCAATTCCTTTTGCCGCTTTTCTGCTGAAATGGTTAGAGCATCTACAACTTTTCTCAGGCTTTCCACTGTCAATCACAGATGTAACAATGCATCATCTGCAGCTTTTCTAATGCTCCCGGCAATTAAATCTCAGTCATGAACACGAGCAACTATGAAAGCATGGGATTCTACTGGTCAAAGCACACATTTAGATCGGTAAAGTTTGTGACCAGCCTGCCATATGGGGTCATGTCAGAAATCTACTGGATATGGACAGATCAGTGCACTCTTCTTATCAAATCTCTTGTTAGTTTCTGACAGAATTCAGTCGTTAGGTCGGACATGAGAGTTCTCTCACCTGATAAATGTTAACTTTGCTCATCTCATCCATTTTGTTTATGGAGCTACGTCCACGGGCTGCATTAAGTCCTTGTTTTCTGCTGACTTACTGTGTGCATATCATTGCAGTCCTATAGCCCGAACACGGGCCCTTCAGCCCAATTGGTCCATGCACACCAAGATTTTAATCTCAGCTAGTCCCATTTGCCTGCATTTGGCCCATATGCTTCCATATCCATGTACGTGTCCAAGTATTATTTAAATATTGTTTTAAAAAAACTGCCATATGGGATCTTCCTCTGGTAGTTTATTGCATAGTGACAGCCCTCTCTCCTCTTACCTTAAATCAATGTCCTTAGTTCTGGATTTCCCCAACCCTGGGAAAAAGGCTGTGTGCATATTTCCTTCATGATTTTATACATCTCAAAAGATGACCCCACATTTTCCTATGCCCCAGTGGGAAAAAAAAGTTCCAACCCCTTCAACCTCTCCATATAAATCAGCCCTCAAGTCATGGCAACATCCTGTGTTACCACATAACGCAGTAAATCTGCATTGTGCTCTTCACAGTTTAATTACATCTTGCCTAGAGCAGAAGAACCAGAACTGAACACAATATTCCAAAAGTGGACATACGAGCAGCTTGTCAACTGCAACATAACATACCAACCTCTGTGCTCCTGACTGATGAAGGCCAGTGCGCCAAAAGCTCTTTGTACTTCTCTGTCCACCTGTGATACCACTTTCATTCTGTTTTACAACACTCTCAGGACGCCGCAGTTCAGTAAAAATGACGTATCCTCATTTGTTTTCCCATAATGCAACAGCTCATATTTATCCAGAATACTCTCCGTTTGCCATTGTTTAGCTGGCTGAGCATTATCCCCCTATAAATCCTGATAATCATCTTCACTGTCAATGACACCATCTTTAATGGCCATCTGCAAACTTACAAACCACCTCCTTGCCCTATAGCACCACAGAAGAGGCAGGGAGATGATGACTGACCACCAGGAAGAGCAGTAAGCCAAGCAGGATGACACCAAAATTGGCCGTATAGAGGATAGTGAAGAGCGTTCTCAAAGGCAAAGTAAATTTATTAGTGAACTATGTTTTTCAAAGACCACCCAATAGAAACAGGGACATCTGGGAGCAGATAGGGAGACAGATTCTGTAAAGGTATAATAATAACAGAGTTGTCCTAGTGGGAGATTTTAATTTCCCAAATATTGCTTGCATCTTCCTAGAGCGAGGGGTTTAGATAGGGTGCAATTTGTTAGGTGTGTTCAGGAAGATTTCCTGACACAATATGTAGATAATGCTACAAGAGGAGAGGCTGTACTTGATCTGTTATTAGGAAATGAACCTGGTCAGGTGTCAGATCTCTCAGTGGGAGAGCATTTTGGAGATAGTGATCACAATTCTATCTCCTTTACCATAGCATTGGAGAGGGATAGGTACAGACAAGTTAGGAAAGCGTTTAATTGGAGTAAGGGGAAATATGAAACTCTCAGGCAGGAATTTGGAAGCATAAATTGGGAACAGATGTTTTCAGGGAAATGTATGGAAGAAATGTGGCAAATGTTAAGGGATATTTGTGTAACGGTCTGCATAGGTACGTTCCAGTGAGACGGAAAGGATGGTAGGGTACAGGAACCGTGGTGTACAAAGGCTGTTGTAAATCTAGTCAAGAAGAAAAGAAAAGCTTACGAAAGGTTCAAAAGGCTAGATAATGACAGAGATCTAGAAAGATGTGAAAGGATAGGACCAATCAAGTGTGACAGTGGAAAAATGTGATTGGAGCTGGAGGAGATAGCAGAGGTAATTAATGATTACTTTGCTTCAGTATTCACTACGGAAAAGGATCTTGGCAATTGTAGTGATGACTTGCAGCAGATTGAAAAGCTTGAGCATGTAGACATTAAGAAAGAGGATGGGCTGGAGCTTTTGGAAAGCATCAAGTTAGATAAGTCACCAGAACCAGATGCGATGTACCCTACCGTGTGAGGCTAGGGAGGAGATTGCTGAGCCTGTGGCAATGATCTTTGCATCATCAGTGGGGATGGGGGAGGTTCCAAAGGATTGGAGGGTTGCAGGTGTTGTTCCCTTATTCAAGAAAAGGAGTAGAGATAGCCCAGGAAATTATAGACCAATGAGTCTTTCTTCAGTGGTTGGTAAGTTGATGGACAAGATCCTGAGAGGCAGGATTTATGAACATTTGGAGAGTCATAATATAATTAGGAATAGTCAGCATGGCTTTGTCAAAAGCAGGTCGTGCCTTACGAGCCTGATTGAATTTTTTGAAGATGTGACTAAACACACTGATGAAGGAAGAGCAGTCGATGTAGTGTATATGGATTTCAGCAAGCCATTTGATAAGGTGCTCCATGCAAGGCTTATTGCGAAAGTAAAGAGGCATGGGATCCAAGGGGACATTGCTTTGTGGATCCAGAATTGGCTTGCCCACATAAGGCAAAGAGTGATTGTAGATGGGTCATATCCTGCATGGAGGCCGGTGCCTCAGTGATCTGTTCTGAGACCCCTACACTTTGTGATTTTTATAAATGACCTAGATGAGGAAATGGAGGGATGGATTAGTAAAATTGCTGATGACACAAAGGTTGGGGGTGTTGTGGATAGTGTGGAGGTCTGTCAGAGGTTACAGCAAAACTGGGCTGAAAAGTGGCAGATGGCGTTCAACACCAGATAAGTGTGAGGTGGTTCATTTTGGTAGGTCAAGTGTGATGGCAGAATATAGTATTAATGGTAAGGCTCTTGGCAGTGTGGAGGATAAGAGGGATCTTGGGGTCTGAGTTCATAGAAACACTTAAAGCTGCTGCTCAGGCTGACTGTGGTTAAGAAGGTATACGGCCTTCATCAACTGTGGGATTGAGTTTAAGAGCCGAGAAGAAATGTTACAGCTTTTTAGGACCCTGGTCAAGACCCCATTTGGAGTACTGTGCTCAGTTCTGGTCACCCCACTACAGGAAGGATGTGGAATCTGTAGAAAGGGTGCAGATGAGATTTACAAGGACATTGCCTGGATTGGGGAGCATGCCTTATCAGAATAGGTTGAGTGAACTTTGACTTTTCTCCTAGGAGCGACAGAGGATGAGAGGTGACCTGATAGAGATGTATAAGATGATGAGAGGCATTGTCTCTCATGGTGATGGTGGATAGTCAGAGGCTTCTTCCCAGGGCTGAAATGGTTGCCACAAGAGGGCTCAGGTTTATGGTGCTAGGGAGTAGGTACAGAGGAGACGTTGGGGGGGATGCTTTTTACGCAGAGAGTTGTGAGTGTGTGGAATGGGCTGATGGCGACAGTGGTGGAAGCAGATAGAGAGCTATGGGTAACCCGAGGTAATTTCTAAAGTAAGTACATGTTCGGCACAGCATTGTGGGCCGAAGGGCCTGTCTTAAGCTGTAGGTTTTCTGTGTTTCTATGTATATGTCAGCATACTATTCTGAGATTAATTTTCTTGCAGACATTTACAGGAAAATAAATAAATGCAATAGAATTTACGAATTTATTAGATTAGACTAAGACTAACAAACAACCAGTGTGCAAAAGAAGGTAAAATATGCAAATTTAAATAAATAACACTGAGGGCTTGAGTTGTAGAGTCCTTGAATGTGATTCAAAGGTTACAACAGGATCTAGATCAAATGGCAGAAAAAGTTTAACTCGCAAATACAAATGCATCTTATTCAGTTAAACCATGGCAGGACTTGCGCAGTAAATGACCAGGCCCAAGTGTCTATTATAGAACAGAAAGCTAAGGGTACAACTGCGTAGTTCCCTGGATAGATGGATGAAGAAATTGTTGAAGCAATTTTAAATTCCTAGATGTTATTATTTCAGAGTACCTGTCCTGGGCCCAGCACATAAATGCGGTTATGAAGGAAGCTCAGCAGTGCCTCTATGTCCTTAGGAGATTTGGCATGACATCTAAAACTTTTGACACACTTCTATAGATGTGTAGTGGAGAGTATATTGACTGGCCTTATGGCTGCCTGGTATGGATACTCCAATATCCTCGAACAGAATAGTCTACAAAAAGTAGTAAATATAGCCCACTATAAGGAAAGCCCTCCCTATCATTGAGTAAATCTACACAAAGCATTGCCACAGGAAAGCAGCATCCATTATCAGGGATCCCCACCCACCCAGGACATACTCTCTTGTCACTGGTGCCATCAGGAGGAAGTTGCAAGAGCCTCAGGGCTCACATCACCTGGTTCAGGAATAGTTATTACCCCTCAACCAAAGGGGATGACTTTTCTTGCCCCATCATTGAAATGTTCCCACAGCCAACAGACTTGCTCCCAAAGACCCTTCATCTCATGTTCTCAATGGTTATTGCTTATATAAAGTTTTTTTTTTGTATTTGTAAGTTTGTTGTCTTCTGCACTCTGGTTGAATGCCCTATTTGGGCAGTCTTTTATTGATTCTGTTATGGTTATATTCTATATATTGAGTATGCCCACAAGAAAATGGATCTCGGGGCTGTATATAATATAATAATGTTAATATAATTTTAATATAACATCTAATATAATTTACTTTGAACTTTGAACTCTTGTCTTCTTTGGTCAGTATATTGAGTACAAGGGATGGCATGTCAAGTTCCAGCAGTACAAGACACTCGTGAAACCGCACAGTTCTGGTTACCCAGCTACAGGCTTGGAGTTACGAGCAGATAGTGGGTAGGCTGGAGACTTTTCCCATGGAACATAGAGGATGCGGGGTGACCTTAGAAAGGTTTATGAAATCAAGAGGGCAAAAAATAAGGCAACTGGTCAATCATTTTCCGTGATAGGGGAGTTCAAACTAGAAGGCATAGGTTTAATCTGAGAGGAGCAAAATTTAAAGAGGATCACACAGAGCTGTATGTATATAACAAGCTGCCAGAGGAAGTGATAGAGAGGGGTACAGTTTTGACCAGTACCTTGACAGGAAAGGTTTAGACTTTAAAGCAGCAGTTCCTAATCTTTTATTATGCCATGGACCAATACCATTAAGCAAGGGGTCCATGTACCCCGCAGCAAATGGGACTCGCACGATTAGGCTACTTGGTTAGCATGGAACAGTTGGGCTCAACTATGACTCAATAAGATCTTTCTTTGCATTGGTACTAATTACAAAAGTGAAAAAGAGAAATGAGGGTCCTGCAACATGAATTTAGAGAGTAACCTGGGCACCTGTATTTTATCAATGCCTTCCTGTTTCTTGTTTTGACTTCACTCTGCAGGTTCCTGTTACATATAGGTTTACAGAAATGCTGATTGCCCTTCCCCTTACACTTCCCAACCCCCTTCCTTCTCTTCCCCACTCTCTCCACCTCTCCCTTCCCTACTGCTCCCACCTCTCCTTTCTCTACCACTCCCACATCTCCCTTCCCCAAACTTCCTCCCTTCTCCCTTATCCACACCTCCTCCCCTGTCCCCACCTCTCCCTTTCTACTTTTCCCCATCCTTCCTACCTCTCCCACACCTTCTGCTCCCAACCCCCCTTCTCCAAAATAGACACAATTATGGGGACAAAAAAGATGTGACTTTAATTATGTTGCAGTTCTGTTTCTTGCTGAATTTAGTCGATTCCATTGGCCTTCTCAATTCATTGTTGTCTGTTTGCTCTGCAGCAGATCACTTACTGAGGTCTTCCTCTACAAATCGATCACCAGCGTCTTTACAGAGAGTTCAGGCCATGGACTCTGCAAAGTCCATATCTGGTGAGTTTAGAAGAGCTTGATAAGCCACTTCTGTTCCTGCATAATCATACTGCCGTGTGGAAACTTAGCTCTGCATTACAGAAGGTACTAAGATGAAATCAAAAGCTTTTTTAGCTATGTGAAGAGAAAGAAGATAGTTAAGAACAATGTTGGCCCCTTGAAGAATGAATTGGGAGAAATTGTTATGGGAAACAGGGAAATGGCAACAGAATTTAATGTATACTTTAGATCTGTCTTCACCAGGGAGGACACAAGCAATCTCCCAGATGTATGGATGGGCCAGGGTCATAAGATATCAGAGGAATTGAGACAGATTGACATTAGGAAAGAAACTGTGATGAGTAGACTGGTAGGACTGAAGGCTAATAAATCCCCGGGTCCAGATGGTCTGCATCCGAGGGTTCTAAAAGAGGTGGCTCGGGAAATTGTGGATGCATTGGTAATCATTTTCCAATGTTCCTTAGGTTCAGGATCAGTTCCTGAAGATTGGAGAGTGGCTAATGTTGTCCCACTTTTCAAGAAGGGAGGGAAGGAGAAAACGGAGAACTATCGCCCTGTTAGCCTAACGTCAGTCGTGGGGAAGATGCTTGAGTCCATTACTAAGGACGAAATAGTGGCACATCTTGATGGCAGTAATAGGATTAGGCCGAGCCAGCATGGATTTACCAAGGGCAAATCATGCTTGACTAATCTGTTGGAGTTTTTTGAGGGTGTAACAAGGATGTTAGACGAGGGTAAGCCAGTAGATGTTGTGTACCTAGATTTTCAGAAGGCATTCGATAAGGTGCCACATAGGAGATTGGTGAGTAAAATCAGAGCTCATGGCATTGGGGGCAGGGTTTCAACATGGATAGAAAACTGGTTGGCAGATAGAAAGCAAAGGGTAGCAGTGAATGGGTGTTTCTCAGACTGGCTGGAGGTGACTAGTGGGGTACCACAGGGCTCTGTATTGGGACCACAGCTCTTTACAATTTATGTCAATGATTTAGATGAGGGCATTGAAAACTATATCAGCAAGTTTGCTGACGATACTAAACTGGGTGGCAGTGTGACATGCGAAGAGGACGTTAGGAGAATACAGGGAGACTTGGATAGGCTGAGTGAGTGGGCAGATACTTGGCAGATGTCATTCAATGTGAATAAATGTGAAGTTTTCCACTTTGGAAGCTGGAACAAGAGGGCAGAGTATTGTCTGAACGGTGTCGAGTTAGGTAAGGGAGAAATGCAAAGAGACCTAGGAGTCCTAGTTCACCAGTCAATGAAGGTGAATGAGCAAGTGCAACAGGCAGTGAAGAGGGCAAATGGAATGTTGGCCTTTGTTACAAGGGGAATTGAATACAAGAGCAAGGATGTTCTTTTGCATTTGTACAGGGCCCTGGTGAGACCACACCTGGAATATTGTGTACAGTTTTGGTCTCCAGGTTTAAGGAAGGACATTCTGGCAATTGAGGAAGTGCAGCGTAGATTCACTAGGTTGATTCCTGGGATGGCAGGGCTGTCTTACGCAGAGAGATTGGAGAGATTGGGCTTGTACACGCTGGAATTGAGGAGATTGAGAGGGGATCTGATTGAAACGTTTAAGATAATTAAAGGATTTGATAGGATTGAGGCAGGAAATATGTTCCAGATGTTGGGAGAGTCCAGTACCAGAGGGCATGGATTGAGAATAAGAGGTCAGTTATTTAAAACAGAGTTGAGGAAGAGTTTCTTCTCCCAGAGAGTTGTGGAGGTGTGGAATGCACTGCCTCGGAAGACGGTGGAGGCCAATTCTCTGGATGCTTTCAAGAAGGAGCTGGATAGATATCTGATGGATAGGGGAATCAAGGGATATGGGGACAAGGCAGGGACTGGGTATTGATAGTGAATGATCAGCCATGATCTCAGAATGGCGGTGCAGACTCGAGGGGCCGAATGGTCTGCTTCTGCACCTATTGTCTATTGTCTATTGAAATGACAGAAAATGAGTGGAGACAACCACATTTCCTGTTTAACGTCCTTTCTGTTATTCATTTAAAAAATATATTTTCTTAGTCTCAAACCCCTCACTAAAGCAAAGTATCAAAATCTTTCACCATATAAAATTGTGGAGCTCTCTGCAGCATATTTTGTATGGTTTACTTTTAATTGTTGAACACACTGATTACGAGCGGGATCAGCCACTTAGCCCCACAGGCCTGCTCCACTCTTTAATAAAGTCACGACTGATACAACTGTGACTCAGCTCTTTCTTTCCTGTGTACTCCGGGTAACCATCACCCCAACTCCTTGTTCATGAAAAATCTTTCAGCTTCTGTCTATGAATAACCACTTTACTTTCCCTGCCAATTAAGGAAAAGAATTCCAAAGGTTATTAAGTGAAAAATAAAATTGCCTCACCTGACTTAAAGACAATCCTTAACTCTTAGAACAGTGACTCTTAATTTTCACTTCTCCCCAAGAGGAAACCTCCTCTCCACAACTCACTATCAGTAAGCTCCAGCAAACACAAACATATCCTGTCAAACTGTAGACCAAGTCATCACCGAGTTATGCTGTGGCCCACAGAGTCTGCACTGATCATCAAGCATCCGTTTTAAATAAACTAGTCCTATTTCATTTTATTCTCCCTTCCCCAGTTCTACCCCCTCCCTCTGATCTACCCCTCACTTACATACTAGGGACAGTTGATAGTAGCCAATCCAAATGCCTCTGAGATGTGGCAGGAACAGGAGCAACTGGGGAAACCCATGCAAACAGGGTCATGGGTCACACATACAGGTCAGGATAGAGCTTGAACCTGTTAGGCAGCAACTCTGAGCTGCCCCACTTTGCTGCTCTCTTCTTCACAAGGAAACTTTGACATCCACTCAAGTTGCAGTGCATTTACTTCCATCCATAGCTACGTAATTGAAGAATGACTCCCTATTCAGTTCTCCTGGCAATAAAATCTAACATTCTATAACAGTACTGATGCTGGGAGTCAGAATCAGGTTTATTATCCTCGGCATGCATCGTGAAATTTGTTAACTTACTGCAGTTCAATGCAATACATGATGTAAAAATAAATAAATTACGGAATATTACAGTAAAAATCTCGCAAAAACAGAAACAATATATATTTAAAAAGTGAGGTAGTATTCATGGGTTCAATGTCCATTTAGGAATTGGATGGCAGAGGGGAAGAAGCTGTTCTTGAATCGCTGAGTGTGTGCCTTCAGGCTTCTGTACCTCCTGCCAGATGGTAACAGTGAGAAAAGGTCATGCCCCGGGTGCTGGGGATCCGTAATTAATAGTGGACGCTGCCTTTCTGAGACACTGCTCCTTGCAGGTGTCCCTGAGGGTAACACCCAAGATGGAGCCGACTAAATTCACAACCCTCTTCAGCTTCTTTCAGTCCTGTGCAGTAGCCCCCTCCTCCCCACCAGCCTGTTAGAATGCTCTCCACGGTATATTTATAGAAGTCTTTGTTGGCATACTAGATCTCTTCAAACTCCTAATGAAATATAGTCGTTGTCTTGCCTTCTTTAGAGTTGCATCAATATGTTGAGACTAGGTTAGGTGCTCGGAGATCTGGACAACCAGGAACTTGAAAGTGGCCATGCTCTGCACTTCTGATGGTCTGTGAGGATTGATAGGTGTTCTGCATCACTGCGGGAAGCAAGGGCAGAGGTTGCTGCTCTTTGGCGATTATCTTTGCTTCCGCATTAGCCATAGAAGTAGTACCTGGATGATTGGAGGTTCTTTTGTTCAGGCAAGGGAATAGGGATGATTATAGACCAGTAAACCTTTCTTAAGTGGTGGGCAAATTATTGGAGAATTCTTAGAGACATGAGTACTTGGAGAAGCATAGTCTGATTAGCGATAGTATGCCTTTGTGGGGGGTGGTAGGTCATGACTCACAAACCTGATTAAAGTCTTTAGGGATGTGACAAAACACAGTGATAAAAGTAGAGCAGTGGATATGGCTTTTAGTAAGGCATGTGATAGGGATCCTCATGACAGGCTCATTCAGATAGTCAAAAAGCATAGCATCCCGGGAAAGAAACTTGGCAGAACAATTAGTGGAGACAAGTGTTGGTAAGATCTCAGACAACGTCAGGAACTAAAAGGTTGAGCATGGTGCAACTAGTCCGCCACAACAGACAGGATCTCCCGGTTGCCACTCACTTCAACTCTTCTTCACATTCCCATTCAGATATGTCCATACATGGCCTCCTCTACTGCCATGATGAGGCCAAACTGCAGTTGGAGGAACAACACCTTATATACCGTCTGGGTAGTATCCAGCCCCTTGGTATGAACATCGAGTTCTCCAAATACCGGTAATTCCCTCCCTCTCCCTTCCCCCATCTCAGTTTCACTCTGCCTCCTCCTCCAGCTGCCTATCACCTCTCTTATGACTCTGCCTTCTACTACCCATAGTGCTTTCCCCTTAGATTCCTTCTTCACCTCTCCTGCCTATCCCTTCCCTGCTTTCCCTCCCCCACCCCTTGATCTTTCCTCTGATTGGTTTTCCACCCTCCCCCCCACCTTCTTTATAGGGCCCCTGCTCTTAGTCCTGACGAAGGGTCTCAACTCGAAACGTTGACTGCTTCTTTCAACGGATGCTGCCCGACCTGCTGAGTTCATCCAGCTTTTTTGTACGTCATGATCAGCCCTGGGAAAAAGCCTCTGACTATCCACACAATCAATCCCTCTCAAATGTGTGAAATAATTCATTTTAGAAGGTCGAATTTGAAGTCAGTATACAGGATTCTTGGCAGTGTGGAAGAAGAAAAAGATCAGAGGGTCCATGTTCTTAAATCACTCAATGGTGTCATGCAAGTTGGTAGGGTTGTTGAGAAGGCATATGATGTGTTGGTGTTCATTAGTCATGGGGTTGAGTTCAAAAGCCACAAGGTAATGTTGCAGCTGTATAAAACTCCACTTAGACTACACTTGGGATATTGTCACCTCATTATAAAAGGGGTATGTAAGTTTTGGAGAGGGTGCAGAAGAGCTTCACCAGGATGCTGCCTGGACTGAAGGGCATGTCTTAAGAAGATCGGCTGAGCGAGCTCAGAATTTTCTCTTTGAAGCAAAGGAGGGTGAGAGGTGACCTGATAGAGGTGTACAGGATAATGAGAGGCATTGATAAAGTGAATAGCCACGGACTTTCTCCTAGGGCAGAAAGGGCTAATACAAGGGGGCATAATTTTCTTTCCTTTCCAATATTTTTATTAGTTTCTACATAGAAGAATACAGAGTACAAGAAAGTGTATATAAAAGGTCAAAAAGATTTTTAAAACTACCATTTACACTATATCTGTTCATAATAACAATTACTTTACCCCATATTCATACGTTAATCAATAGTTATATTTAACTATACTAATTTATTATAAAATAAGAATCTAATCCCTACTGAGACCGAAGCTGTTCATTAAGGAGATAAGAAGGTAAAGTACCTTCTCATAGAACATTACAGCACAGAAACAGGCCTCTTGGCCCTTCTTGGCTGTGCCGAACCATTTTTCTGCCTAGTCCCACTGACCTGCGCCTGGACCGTATCCCTCCAAACCCCTCTCATCCATGTACCTGTCCAAGTTTTTCTTAAATGTTAAAAGTGAGCCCGCATTTACCACTTCATCTGGCAGCTCATTCCACACTCCCACCATTCTCTGCGTACAGAAGCCCCCCCCCCCCCAATATAATCATATAACAATTACAGCATGAAAACAGGCCATCTCGGCCCTTCTAGTCCGTGCCGACGCTTACACTCACCTAGTCCCACTGGCCCGCACTCAGCCCATAACCCTCCATTCCTTTCCTGTCCATATACCTATCCAATTTTATTTTAAATGACAATACCGAACCTGCCTCTACCACTTCTACTGGAAGCTCATTCCACACAGCTACCACTCTCTGAGTAAAGAAACTCCCCCTCATGTTACCCTTAAACTTTTGCCCCCTAACTCTCAAATCATTTCCTCTTGTTTGAATCTCCCCTACTCTCAATGGAAAAAGCCCATCCACGTCAACTCTATCTATCCCCCTCATAATTTTAAATACCTCTATCAAGTCCCCCCTCAATCTTCTACCTAAAGACCTAACTTGTTCAGCCTTTCCCTGTAACTTAGGTGCTGAAACCCAGGTAACATTCTAGTAAATCTTCTCTGTACTCTCTCTGTTTTGTTGATATCTTTCCTATAATTCAGTGACCAGAACTGTACACAATACTCCAAATTCGGCCTCACCAATGCCTTGTACAATTTTAACATTACATCCCAACTCCTATACTCAATGCTCTGATTTATAAAGCCCAGCATACCAAAAGCTTTCTTCACCACCCTATCCACATGAGATTCCATTTATCTCATTCCACATGAGATAAATGTTCCCTTTAAACTTTTCCCCTTTTACCCTTAACCCATCTCCTCTGGTTTTTTCTCCCCTAGCCTCAGTGGAAAAAGCCTGCTTGCATTCACTCTATCTCTACCCATCATAATTTTATATACCTCTATCAATTGTCCCCTCATTCTCCTACACTCCAGGGAATAAAATCATAACCTATTCAACCTTTCTCTGTAACTCAGTTTCTCAAGTCCCAGCAACATCCTTGTAAACCTTCTCTGCACTCTTTCAACCTTATTAATATCTTTCCTGTAATTTGGTGACTAAAACTGCACACAATACTGCAAATTCATTTAAATAAAAATTAATAATAGCCAACATCTGAGTTTAAACAACAAGTTGAAGTTTTTGAAAATAGTTCAGAAAAGGTTCCCACAATGTTTGAAAGTCTTGATGAGATTCAGAAATTGAACAACGAATCTTCTCTATATCTAAACATGACATAACGTCACATAACCATTGAGCATGAGTAGGAGGAAAAGCATCTTTCCATTTAAAGAAAAGTGTCCTCCTAGCTGTAAGAGAGCTAAAGGACAAAATATGTAAATCAGGTGTCTTCAACTTAATATCTTGTCCTGCCACAATACCAAACAGGGCTGTCAGAGGGTTAGGCTTAAAAATAACTTTAAAAAGTAAGGAAAAAGTTTGAAAAACTTCTTCCAATATTTTTTAAGATTCAGGCAAGTCCAAAACATATGAATTAATGATGCTTCTCCATTATTACATCCATCACAGTAGGGAGATATATCCGAATAAAAACAAGATAGCTAATCCTTAGTCATATGAGCTCTGTGTACCACCTTAAATTGTATGAGGGAATGACGAGCACATGGCGATGAAGTATTAACCAGTTTAAACATTTCATTCCAAGCTTCCTCAGATATTGATGTCTGTAAATCTTGTTCCCAGAGATTCTTAATTTTATCTGAAGGAACATTCCAGTAACATACCATAAATCTTAGATACTGAACCATTATGAAAAGGTATCAAACTAAAAATTACATCTAGTAAGTTCTTATCTGAGCTTATAGAAAATGTACAAAATTGAGATCTTAAAAAGTCTCTGATTTGTAATTACCTAAAAAAGTGAGTCTTGGGTAAACTATGTTTAGCTGACAATTGCTCAAAGGGGGCATAATTTTACGGTGATTGGAGGAAAATTATAGCGATTGATATCAGAGGTAAGTTCTTTTCAGAGAGATGGTGGGTGCCTGAAATGCCTCCAGTGTGGTGTTAGAAACAGGGGCATTAAAAAAAATTTCTAGATAGGCACACGGATGAGAGAAAAATGAAAGTCCATGTGTGAGGGACCTGTTAGATTGATCTTAGAGTAGGTTAATACAGTGGCACAACATTGTGGGCCAAAGAGCCTGTAGTGTGTTATTTTGTATGTAGATTGGACAGTTGCACATTTTTTTAACTTTGCCAGATCTTTTCCCATTCATCTCATTTACCTACCTCACTTTGTAACTTCCTTATATGCTCTTTACAGCTTAATTTTCTTTGTCTATGTTTTGTCAACCATTTTTGCACCCCCATCTTAGTCATGTTCAGCTCCAGCACAATTCCTGTGGCATGAAACTCTACATTTTGCCAAACAGCAGCAGACCCACTGAAGCCAACACTCTTGTTTTATGTGATCCAGCTGATCTATCCACAGCCATCTGTAATCTACCATGAGCTTTTATTTTCTACAAAACCTTTAGTGCAGCACTCTTTCAAATACCTTCTGGAAATTGAAATGTGGTACGTTCACCAATTCTCCTTTATTTACTCCAATAATGGGTCAGGTGTGATTTTCCTTTTGTAAACCCAGTGATTTTGCCTGACTGCTTTGAATTTTGCCAAGTGGCCTGTAGTTTCCTTACTTGTCACACATTTTGAATTAAGCAGCTACATTGTAGTTTCCAGTTTCTCCTTCCACTGTACCAAACTCTTAGGCACATGTAAAAAAATTCTGTCAAGCAAATATGGTTTCAAAATAATGGAATGAAAAGTTTATAAGTATCAATAAAAAAGAACTAAAAGCAATATTTGGTGACCACCCTTAGCCTTGGAAACTGCATCAGTTCTCTTTACAGTATCATGCAGTTTCATTACAAAGTTGTCTGGTAGGTTGTTCCAAGGACCTTTCATCTAACCTCACCCCTGTAGTGCATTCCAGGTACCCATCCCTCTCACCTTAAATGCATGCATTTATTTCAATGGTGTTCCAATTCAGGGGAAAAGATAGCAGCTGTCTTCTCTATATACTGTCTACTCATAACTTTATAAATTTCTATCTGATCTCCCCTCAGCCATTCCAGAGAAAACAACCTGTGTTTGCCCAGCCTGTCCTTACAGCAATGCCCAATAGCCAGAAAGCATCATGATACGCTTCTTGCGCACCCCCTCCAAAGCCATCACGTCTTGCTTATAACGGGTCAACCAGAACTGAATGCAGAACTATCCCTGTCAGAATTTTCTGCAGAGCTTGAGATCTGCTTAGCACCAGATTTAGAAAGCAAATGGGCCTTTTGAGATGACACTTGGGAGGATGAGAAGCTGATAGATAAGAGCTACAGGGAGTTGTAGCTCTTCTGACAGTTGGATGACTGTCAGGAGGGGGAAGTGGAATGGGGTCAGAAAGCTACAGCAGCAGAAATTGGGCCCTTCAGCCCATCCCAAATTAGGATTATTGGTCCATGAGTACATCCCAAACTGTTATTTCTGCCTAGGCCTATCAACCTACCATAGCCTTCCATACCCTTCCATACCCCTAACATCCAGGTACTTGTTGAAATTGTTGCAGCCAAACCTGCGTCCACCGCTTCCACTGCTAGCTCATTCCACACTCCCACCACCCTCCAAGTGAAGGTGTTCCCCTTCAGGTTCTTCTTAAATATTCACCTTTAACCAATAGTTCTAGTCTCACTCAATCTCAGTGGAAACAGCCGTCTTGCATTTACCTTATCTCTAACACTCATAATTTTCTGTACCTCAATCAAATCTTCCTTCATTCTCCCACGCTCCAGGCAATAAAGTTCTAACTTATTCAACCTTTCCTTATAACTCAGGTCCTCAAATCCCAGCAACAAACTTGTAAATTTATCTCTGTATTCTTTCAATCTTATTACCATCCTCCCTGCAGGTAAGTGACTAGAACTGCACATAATAATCCAAATTTCACCCCCAAAGACTTACGCACAACATCCTAACTCCTGTAACACACACAAAATGCTGGAGTAACTCAGCTGGCCGGGCAGCATCTATGCAAAAGATTCTTCATCACCCCGAAACATTGACTGTTTGCTCTTCTCCATAGATGCTGCCTGGCCTGCTGAGTTCCTCCAGCATTTTACGTGCATCTGCAGAATTTCTCTTGTTTGTGATCCTAACTCCTTTGATTTCTCAGGGACAAGTTGCCAAAATCTCTCTCCCCACAGATGCTGCTGAATTTTTCTATCATTTTCTGCTTTTATTTCAGATCTCCAGCATCTGCATTTTTTGTTTTGATTTTTAGAATTCTTTTCAATTTGACCACTTCATTACTAAACTCAGAGGCAGAATGTACAAGTATTTTTTTCAGTAAAATGAGATTTTAATCTTGAATCAGATTTTCTGCAGTTTCTCTATATGTGGCGTGGAAGCTTTCCCATCTTCTTCTCATTTGATCATAGATCGAAAACTCTAGAGAGTCAAACAATTAATTTGAAGTGAAATTTCAAAGAAGCATATCCAGGAAAAAAAACTTGGACAGTTTTCAGTCCAGTATTTTTGGTACAGCTTGAGACTTGTCCGAGAATGAACTATTGTGCTTATCTAGTTTAAATCGTTGTACTGTCTTCCCATGGATGAATGTCAGGCTCCAGAAGTAGGGTTTCAGTGATCATAAGACATTGGAGGAGAATTAGGCCATTCAAGTCAGCTCTGACTCTCCGTTAGTTTTAAAAGCAGTTTCACACCAGTGTTCACTGGGTTGGACAATCCACATCAGGGGTGTGGGGCAATTGAGATTTTATAGGCAGAGTTTCCCAGCAGATTCTGAGTTGAGGAATGATTAATCAGCAAGAGAATCAGTGCGTAAAACTAGCTACCTTTCAGTCAGGTCCAAGATTTAAAAGCGGAGCTTCACGCCAGTTTTTTTTTCAGTTGAGCAATCCATGTCAAGGGTGCGTCAGAAGAGCTACATTTTAATCAGGAGGGCAAATGAGATTTTAAAGGCAGAGTTTCACAGTAGTCTCTTTCAGTTGAGGAGCATCCAATCAGCAGGGATTCATTAGAAAGGCTCAATAAAAATTATTGAAGAGCAAGTGGAGAGCCCATTGCTTTGGAATGTGCCAGTGTGTAGAGTGGCTGTAGCTCATCAGGCTTAGGTGAGATCAGGTTTGGGTGAGGTATATTGTCTTGTGAGTCTCTCTCTCTCTCTCTCTCTCTCTCCCTCTCTCTCTCCCTCTCCCTCTCCCTCTCCCTCTCCCTCTCCCCCTCCCTCTCCCCCCTCCCTCTCTCTCCCTCCCTCCCTCCCTCTCTTCCCCCCTCCCTCTCTTCTCCCCTCTCTCTCTCCCTCCCTCCCTCCTTATTTGTTCATTCCTCATCTGTTAGGGCATAGTAGATTAGTGAGAATGGCTGCAGGGGCAGTGTTTTGTACTGCAGCTCGATGACCTTCCACTCTCACAGGAGAATGAGGAGGTGATAGACAGGAACTTCAGGGAGGTAGTCACCCCTAGGATGCAGAAGACAGGTGACAGGGTGACTCTCAGGAGGGAGAGGGTAAATGTACAGCCAGTACAGAGTACACCGGTGGCCATTCCCCTCAATAATAAGTATACAACTTTAGATACTGTTGAGTGGGATGACCTACCGGGGGGGGGGGGGGGGGGGGGGGGAGCAACAGTGACTGGGTCTCTGGCATTGAAGCTAGTGCTGTGGCTCAGAAGAGCAGAGAGACGAAGAAGACTGCAGTGTTGTTAAGGGGATTCCTTAGAGGAACAGAGACGAGGTTCTCTGGGTGCAGTAGAGACACCGGGATGGTATGTTGCCTCCCTGGTGCCAGGATCAGGGATGTCTCGGATCAGGTCCATGGCATTCTCAGGGGTGAGGGTGAACTGCCAGAAGTCTTGGTACATATTGGCACCAAAGACATAAGTAGACAAGCTGAGGAGGACTTGAAGAGAGATTTTAGGAAGCTAGGTAGAAAGCTGAGTAACAGAGGACCTCCAGGTTAGTAATCTCAGGATTACTGCCTGTGCCACGTGTCAGTGAGGGTAAGAATAAGATGATTTGGCAGGTCAGTGCGTGGCTAAAGAATTGGTGCGGGTGGCAGGGTTTCTGATTTCAGGATCTTTGGGATCTCTCTTGGGAAGATATGACCTTTACAAAAGGGACGGGTTACATCTGAACCCGAGAGGGTCTAATATTCTTGTGGGCAGGTTGGCTAGAGTTGTTCAGGTGGATTTAAACTAATTTGGCAGGGTGATGGGAACTGGAGTGATAGTGCTGAAGATGATGTAGTTGGTTTACAAACAGTCAATGTGTAGTGACAATCCTAGCAAGGCGAGGCTGATGATAAGAGCAACATTGCAGACAACAGGATGAGTTGCCATGAAAAAGGTGGACTTAATTGGAAGGGTGATTACAGAACAAAGTGTTATCTGAATGTGCGCAGTATACGATTAAGGTAGATGAACTTGTGGCACAGTGACAGTTTGGCATGTATGATGTTGTAGACATTATAACTAGGAGATTGATGTCCAAGAATACAGACTGTATCAAAAGGACAGGTAGAGGTGGCATTGGTAAAAATGAAATCAAATCATTAGAAAGAGGTGACAGAGGGTCAGAAAGTGTTGAATAATTGTGGATGGAGCTGAGGAACTGCAAGTATAATAAGACCCCGATGGGAGTTATATACAGACCCTCAAACAGTAGTAAGACTGTAGTCTACAAATTACAATGGGAGATAGAAAATGCACGCCAAAAGGGCAATGTTACAGTAGTCATGGGGGATTTTAATATGCAGGTAGATTGGGAAAATCAGGTTGTTGCTGGATTCCAAGAATGCCTATGAGATGGTGTTTTAGAGCAGCTGGTAATTGAGCCCACTAGGGGATCAGGTATTCTGATGGTGTGCAGTGAACCGGGATTGTTAGAGAACCCCGAGGGGAAAGAGATCATAATATGATTGAATTCACCCTGAAATTTGAGAAGGAGAGGCTAAAGTCAGGTGTATCAGTATTGCAGTGGATAAAGAGGCATGAAAGGAGAGTTGGCCAGAATTGATTGGAAAAGCACATTGGCATGGATCACGGCAGAACAGCAATGGCTGGAATTTTTGGAAGCAATTCAGAAGGCAGGGGATAAAAACATCCCAAAGAGGAAGAAGAAGTATTCTAAAGGCAAGATGACACAGCTGTGGCTAACAAGAGAAGTCAAAGCCAACATAAAATCTAAAGAGAGGCCATATAATAGAGCAAAAATTAGTGGGAAGTTAGAGGATTCAAAAGCTTTTAAATACCAACAGAAGGCAACTAAAAAAGTAATTAAAAAGGTAAATATGGAATATAAAAGTAAGCTAGCCAATAATATTAAAGAGGATACCAAACGTTTACTCAGACGCATAAAAAGTAAAAGAGAGGTGAGAGTGGATATCGGACTGCTGGAAAACAATGCTGGAGAGGTAGTAACGAAATGGCAAGCAAACTGAATAAATACAGTTGAAATCAGAAATTTACATACACCTTAGCCAAATACACAAACTCAGTTTTTCACAATTCCTGACTTTTAATCCTAGAAAACATTCCCTGTCTTAGGTCAATTAAGATCACTACCTTATTTTAAGAATGTGAAATGTCAGAATAATAGTAGAGCAAATGATTTATTTCAGCTTTTATTTCTTTCATCACATTCCCAGTGGGTCAGAAGTTTACATACACTTTGTTAGTATTTGGTAGCATTGCCTTTAAATTGTTTAACTTGGGTCAAACATTGGGTCCCACAAGCTTCTCACAATAAGTTGCTGGAACTTTGTTCCATTCCTCCAGACAGAACTGGTGCGACTGAGTCAGGTTTGTAGGCCTCCATGCTCGCACACACTTTTTCAGTTCTGCCCACAAATTTTCTATCGGATTGAGGTCAGGGCTTTGTGATGGCCACTCCAATACCTTGACTTTGTTGTCCTTCAGCAGTTTTGCCACAATTTTGGAGGTATGCTTGGGGTCATTGTCCATTTTGAAGACCCATTTGCGACCGAGCGTTAACCTCCTGGCTGATGTCTTGAGATGTTGCTTCAATATATCCACATAATTTTCCTTCCTCATGATGTCATCTATTTTGTGAAGTGCACCAGTCCCTCCTGCAGCAAAGCACCCCACAACATAATACTGCCACCCCCATGCTTCACGGTTGGGATGGTGTTCTTCGGCTTGCAAGCCTCACCCTTTTTCCACCAAACATAACAATGGTCATTATGGGCAAACAGTTCAATTTTTTGTTTCATCAGACCAGAGGACATTTCTCCAAAAAGTAAGATATTTGTCCCCATGTGCACTTGCAAGCTGTAGTCTGGCTTTTTTTTGGAGCAGTGGCTTCTTCCTTGCTGAGCAGCCTTTCAGGTTATGTCAATATAGGACTCGTTTTACTGTGGATATAGATACTTGTCTACATGTTTCCCCCAGCATCTTCACAAGGTCCTTTGCTGTTGATCTGGGATTGATTTGAACTTTTTGCGCCGAAGTACGTTCATCTATAGGAGACAGAATGCGTCTCCTTCCTGAGCAGTATGACAGCTGCATGGTCCCATGGCGTTTATACTTGCGTACTATTATTTATACAGATGAATGTGGTATCTTCAGGCATTTGGAAATTGCTCACAAGGATGAAACAGACTTATGGAAGTCCACAGTTTTTTTTCTGATGTCCTGGCTGATTTCTTTTGATTTTGTTTGTAAACTTCTGACCCACTGGAATTGCGATCAATTAAAAGTGAAATAATCTGTCTGTAAACAATCATTGGAAAAATTACTTGTGTCATGCACAAAGTAGATGTCCTGAACGTCTTGCCAAAACTATAGTTTGCTATTATGAAATCTGTGGAGTGGTTAAGCAATGAGTTTTAATGACTTCAACCTAAGTGTATGTAAACTTCTGACTTAAACTGTATTTGCATTGGTCTTCACTGTAGAAGACACTAGCAGTATGGTGGAAGCTCCAGGTGTCGGGGTCATGAAGTGTGTGGTTACCATTTCTAGGGAGAAGGTTCTTGGGGAAACTGAAAATTGAAGTTAGATACGTCATCTGGACCAAATGGTGTACACTTCAGGGTTCTGAAGGAGGTGGCTGAAGAGACTGTGGAGGCATTAGTAATGATCTGTCAAGAATCACTAGATTCTGGAACGGTTCCAGAAGACTGGAAAATTGCAAATGTCATTCCACTCTTCAAGAAGGGAGAGAGACAGATGAAAGGAAATTGTAGGCCAGTTAGACTGACTGTCATGGTTGAGAAGACACTGGAGTCAGTTGTTCAGGATGTGGTTTTGGGATACTTGGAGGCACATGATAAAATAGGCCAAAGTCAGCATGGTTTCCTCAAGGGAGAATCTTACCTGATAAACCTGTTGGAATTCTTTAAAGAAATAACAAGCGGGATAGGCAAAGGAGAATCGGCTGATGTTATATTCTTGGATTTTCAAAAGACTTTTGACAGGGTGCCACACATGAGGCTGCTTAACAAGCTACGATTCCATGTTATTACAGGAAAGATTCTAGCAAGGATAAAGCAGTGGCCAATTGGCAGGAGGCAAAGAATGGGAATAAAGGGAGCCTTTTCTGGTTGGCTGTTGGTGACTAGTGGAGTTCCACGGGGGTCAGTGTTGGGGCCAATTCTTTTTACGCTATACGTCAGTGATTTGGATGAAGGAGTTGATGGCTTTGTTGCAAAGTTTACATATGATACGAAGGTAGGTGGAGGGCAGTTAGTTTTACAGAAAGATTTAGACAGATTGAGAATGGGCAAAAACATGAAAAATGGAACACGGTGTCAATAGGTGTGTGGTCATGCACTTTGGTAGAAGAAGTGAAAGGGTTGACAATTTTCAAAATGGAGAGAGAATACAAAAATGGAATTGCATAGGGACTTGGGAAAGCTTGTGCAGGATTTCCTAAAGGTTAGTTTGCAGGTTGAGTCTGTGGTGTAGAAGGTAAAAGCAATGTTAGCATTATTTTATGGTTTAAGGCATAGGAGCAGATTTAGGCCATTAAGCCTATCAAATCTGCTCCACCATTCAATTGTGGCTGATACTTTTCTCCCCCCCACTCCTTGGCCTTCTCCCCATAACCTTTGATGCCATGTCTAATCAAAAACCTGTTAAGTTCTGCCATAAATACACAGCTGACCATGGTAACAAATTCCACAAATTCATCACTTCTAGCTAAAGAACTTTCCCCTCATTTCTGTTTTAAATGGAAGCCCCTCTATCCTGAGGCTGTGCCCGCTTGTCCTAGACTCCCCCACCATGGAAAACATCCTTTCCACATCTACTCTGTCTAGGCTTTTCAGCATTCGAAAGGTTTCAATGAGATCCCCCTCTCATCCTTCTAAGTTCCAGTGAGTACAGACCCAGAGCCAACAAACATTCCTCGTATAATAGCCCCTTCATTCTCAGAATCCTTGTGAACCTCATCTGAACCCTCTCCAATGCCAGCACATCTTTTCTAAGATAAAGAGCCCAAAACTGTTCGCAGTACTCAAGGTGAGGCCTCAGCAGTGCCTTATGAAGCCTCAGCATCACATCCCAGCGCTTGTATTCTAGACCTCTTGAAATGAATGCTAACATTGCATTTGCCTTCCTCATCACCAACTCAACCTACAAGTTAGCCTCTAGGATGTTCTGAACAAGGACTCTCAAGTCCCACTGTAGCTCAGATTTTTGGATTTTCTCCCCATTTGGAAAATGGTCCGCAAATTTATTTCTACTATCAAAGTGCATGTCCATGCATTTCTCAACATTATATTTCATTTGCCACTTTCTTGCCCATTCTCCTCATCTAAGTCCTTCTGCAGCCTACCTGTTTCCTCAACACTATCTGCCCCTCCACCAATCTTTGTATCATCTACAAACACGGCAACAAAGCCATCTATTCCACCATCCAAGTCATTGATATACAGCATAAAATACAGTGGTTCCAACACCAACCCTTATGGAACACCACTAGTCACTGGCAGCCAACCGCTCGTTTTATTCCCACTCCTTGCCTCCTACCAATCAACCATGCTAGTAACTCTCCTGTAATACTATGCGTTCTTAACTTAGTAAGCAGCCTTATGTGTGGCACCTTGTCAAAGGCCTCTTGGATGTCCAAATGTACAACATTTACTGCATCCTCTGTATCTACCCTACTTGTAATCTCCTCAAAGAATTCCAACAGGTTTGTCCTGCAAGAAAACCATGCTGACTTGGTCCTATCTTGCCACGTGTCACCAGGTAGTCCAGAGCCTCATTCTTAACAGTTGACTCCAGCATCTTCCCAGCCACTGAGCTCAGGCTAACTTCTCTTCCCTCACACCCTTCAATATCTGGCACACTGTTGTGTGTTCCAGTGAAGACTGATGCAAAATACTCATTTAGTTCATCTGCCATCTCCTTGCCCCTCATTATAATTTTTCCAGCCTCATGTTCTAGAGCTCCTATACCCACTCTCAATTCTCTTTTATATTTTTATATACTTGAAGAAGCTTTTACTATCCACTTTGATATTGTTTGCTAGCTTGCTTTCATATTTCATCTTTTCCCTCCTATGACTCATAGTTGCTCTCTGTAGGTTTTTAAAAGCTTCCCAATCCTTTGTCTTCCCACTAATTGTTGCTTTATTGTCTGCTGTCGCTTTTGCTTTTACATTCGCTTGGATTTCCCTGTACTATTTTGCCATTTGAGTTTTTCTTTGTTTTCGGAATACATCTATCCTGCACCTTCCTCATTTTTCCCAGAAACTCACGCCATTGCTGTTCTTCTGTCATCCCTGCCAGCATCTCCTTACAATTTACTTTTGCCATCTCCTCTCTCATACCACTGTAATTTCCTTTACTCCACTGAAGTACTGCTACGTCAGACTTTACTTTCTCCCTGTCAAATTTCAAATTGCGATCACTGGCTCCTAAAGGTTCTTTTTTCTTAAGCTCCCTAATCACCTCTGGTTTGTTACATAACACTCAGTTCAGTATAGCTGATGCCCTAGTAGGCTCAATGACAAAGTGCTCTAAAAAACCATCTCGTAGATATTCAACAAACACATTTCTTGAGATCCATTACCAAACTGATTTTCCCAATTGACCTGCAATTTGAAACCTCCCATGACTATCATAATATTGTTGTTTTGATGCACCTTTTCTATTTCCTGTTGTAATCTGTGGTCCAAATCCCAGCTACTGTTGGGAGGCCTCAGGATCATTGTACCCTTGCAGTTTCTTACTCAACCCAAAAGGATTCAACATTTCTGATCCTATGTCACATTTTTCTACTGATTTCATGCCACTCTTTACTAGCAGAGCCACAGTACCCCCTCTGCCTAACTTCTTGTCCCTTCAATACAGCATGTAACCTTGGACATTTACCTCCCAACTACAACCATCCTTCAGCCACGATTCAGTGATGGCCACATCATACCTAAAAATCTGTAATAGTTTAACAAGATCATCCACCTTATTTTTTACACTCCGTGCATTGAAGTATAACATTCTTGAGTGCTGTATTTGCTACCCTTTCTGATTCCATAATGCACTGATACTCAACTTGCTGGCTGCAATTTTGTCCTATCATCTGCCCGCCCTTCCTGACATCTTTGCTTTATTAATACTCTTCCCAACAGCTATAACAAGCCTGCCCGCGAGAACATTGGTCTCCTTCGGGTTCAGGTGCAACCTGTCATATCTTCCCTCCAGAAGAGATTCCAGTGATTTAAAGAACCTGAAGCCCTGCCCCCTGCACCAGCTTCTCAGCCACACATTAGTCTGCCAAATCATAATGTTTCTACCCTCCTGGCACGCAGGCAGCAATCCAGAAATTACCCTGGAAGTCCCACTTCTCAGCTTTCTGCCTACCTCTCTAAATTCTCTTTTCAGGACTCTTTGATTTTCCTTCCTATGTCATTGGTACCAATATGTACCAAGGTATCGGCTGCTCTCCCTCCCTCTCCAAAATGTTGTGGGCACGATCCAAGATGTCCCTGACTCTGGCACCTAGGAGGCAACATTCACCTCCACAGAATCTCACATCTGTTCCCTCCCCTATCACTACCCCTTCTCTCTCTTTCCCTTCTGCACCACGGACCCACGCGCAGTGACAGTTACTTGGTCTCTGTGGCATTCCCCTGGGAGATCATCCCCCACAACAGTATCCAAAGTGGCACACTTATTAATGAGGGGAATGGCCACGGGGTTCTCTGCACTAACTGCTTACTCACATTTCCATTTCTCCTGACAGTCACCCAGCTACTCACCTCCTGCAACTTCGGTGTGATGACTTCCCTGTAATTCTGATTGATTATCTGTTCACTCTCCCATACAAACGGAAGGTCATCCAGCTGCTGCTCCAGATCCCTAACACGGTCCACAAGGAGCTGCAGCCGGATGCACTTCACGCAGATGTAGTTCCCCGGGAGAATCTGGGTCTTCCAGGTCTCCAACACCCGGCATGAAGAACATACAGCAGCCATTTACTACACTAGGTACAGTCAGAGGGAAAAAAAGAGAACCTTAACAGAAAGTTACCCAAAGCCAATGCCTCTTTCGAGCTAAAGCCTCCTTTGAGCCAAAGCCTGACACTCCTACTGTCACCACAGGCCGAGTCCCAACAATGTCTGCCCTGCTTGTCCCTTCTGTGCTTTTAAACAAGTGTTGCCGATCTGCGAGAAGCCTCGGTCACAGTGGCCTGCCCCTGCTGCTGATTGGGCTGCCAGAATTTCAAGAGGACTGTAATATAAAAGCAAGGATGTAATGTTATGACATTATAAAGCACTGGTGAGGCCTCTATTGTGAGCAGTTTTGGGTCCTCATCTTAGAAAGGATGTGCTTACATTAGAGAAGATTCAAAAGAGGTTCCTGAAAATTATTCCAGGTTTTGAACAGCTTGTCATTTGAAGTGTGTTTGATGGCTCTGGGTCTGTGTTCACTAGAATTCTGAAGAATGTGGGGTGACAGCACTGAATGCTATGGAATGGTGAAAGGCTTTGAAAGAGCGTATAGGGAGAGGATGTTTTCTATGCTGCGAGTGTCTAAGACCAGGGGCTAAAGCTGCAGAATAGCAGGGCATCATCTCAGAATGGAGATGAGATGAGGTGGACTTTACTGCGGTGAATCTGTGCAATTCTTTGCCACAGACAGCTGTGAGGGTCAGGTCTTTATGTATATTTAAGGCAGAGGTTGATATTGATTGGTCAGGGTATGAAGGGGGCTGAAGGGACAAATAGATCGGCCGTGATGAAATGACGGAGCAAACGCGATGGGTCAAATGGCCTGCTCCTGCATCTTATTGTCTTGTGTATGGCTGATTTATTGTCCTTCTCAGCCCCATTCTCCCCATAACCTTTGATGCCCTGACTAGCCAAGAACCTATCCGCCTCTGCTTTATATATACCCAATGTCTTGGACTCCACAGCTGACTGTGGAAATGAATTCCATACATTCACCAACCTTTAGCTAAACAAATTCCTTCTCATCTCAGTTCTAAATAGATGACCTTCTATTCTGAGACTTTGCCCTGTGGTCCTAGACTCCCCCACCATAGGAAGCATCCTCTCCACATACGCTCTATCTAGGCCTTTCGATATTCAATAGGTTTAAATGAGTTTCCTTCTCATTATTCTAAGCTCCAGCAAGTAGAATTACATCAAATTCTTCTTATACATTAACCCTGGAATCATTCTCATGAACCTCCTCTGGACCCTCTCCAAAGCTAGCACATCTTTTCATAAGGGGCTGAAAACTACACTCTATGTAGTCTGATCAATGCTTTACAAGCTTCAGCATCACATCCTTGTCTTGTATGCTAGTCCTGTCAAACTGAATGCTAACATTGAATTTGCCTTCCTCACCACCATCTCAATGTTTAGGAAATCCTGCGCAAGGAATACCAACTCCCTTTGCACCTCTGATTTTGGAATATCTTCCCCCATTTGGAAATAGTCTACACCTTTATTCCTTCTTCCAAAGTGTATGACAATAAACTTCCCTACTTGCTATTACATCTGCCACTTCTTTGTCATTCTCTTAATCAGTTCTTCTGAAGCCTCCCTGCCTGTCCCTCCATCTACCACCTGTAAACTTGATATGTCAATGTGAAATGAAATGATCCCAGTACAACCCCTGCAGGACATCACTAGCCACCACCTGCCAACCAGAATAGGCACAAGAATACAACTGCAGATGGTGTGGATCAAAGAATACGTACACAATGCTGGAAGAACTCAGCAGGTCAGGCAGCATCCGTGAGAAAAGAGTGTACAGTGTTGTATACATAACCAGAATAGGCCCCCTTTATTTTGCCTCCTGGCAATCAGTCAGTCTTTTATCCATGGTAGTCTTTGCTGTCATACCATGGACTTATGTCTTCTTAAGCAGCCTGATGTGCTGCACCTTGTCAGAAGCCTTCTGTAAATCCAAGTGAACTACATCCAGAGATTCTCCGTAGTCCATCCTTTGTGTTATTTCCTCAAAGAATTCCAAAAGATTTGTCCCCGTGGTGGCTTTGACCTAATTTATCATGTGCCTCCAAGTACCCCGAAACCTCATCCTTCATAAAGGACTCCAGCATCTTCCCATCCACTGAAGTCAGGCTAACTGGCCTATAATTTTCTTTCTTATACCCTCCTCCTTTTTTAAAGAGTGGAGTGATACTTGTAATTTTCCAGTCCTCTGGAATCATTCCAGACTCTAATAATTCTTGAAAGATCATTACTAATGCATCTACAATCTCTCCAACTACCTATTTGAGAACCCTGGTGTGTAGTCCATCTCTTCCCAAGTGCCTTTCCTTAGAAAAAGCAACTACACTCACTTCTGTTCCCTGACACTCGGATTTCTGACATACTGCTAGTGTCTTCCACTGTGAAAATTGATGTAAAATACTTATTAAATACATCCATTATTTCTTTGCCCCCATTGCTACTTCTCCATTGTCATTTTCCAGCAGTCCAATATTCTCGCCTTTTTTACTCTTTATGTGCTTGGAAAAGCTTTTGGTATCCTCTTTTATATTATTGACTAGCTTACTTTCAGATTTCATCTTTTCTGTCATTTTTATTTTAGTTGCCTTCTGTTGGTTTTTAAAATCTTCCCAATCCTCTAACTCCCCACTGTTTTTGCCCTCTGCTTTGGTTTTATGCTGTCTTTGACTCCTCTTGCCACCCACAGTTGCCTCATCCTCCTTTTAGAGTACATCTTCATCTTTGTGATATTCTGCCTTTCAGGTTGCCCCCAGAAACTCCAGCCGTTGGTGTTCTTCTATCATCCCCGCTGGTGTCCCCTTCCAATCAACTTCGGTCAACTCCTCTCAATTCCTTTTACTTCACTGATACATCCGATTTTAGCCTTTCCTCTTCAAACTGCAGCGTGAATCCTGTCATATTATGATCACTGCCTCCTCAGGCTTCCTTTACTTTAAGCTCTCTAACCAAATCTAGGTCATTACATGACACCCAGAATTGCTGATTCCCTAGTGGGCTCAACAACAGGTTGCTCTAAAAAGCACCTTGTAGGCATTTCACAAAATCTCTCTCTTAGGATCAAGCACCAACCTAACTTTCCCAATCTATCTACATATTGAAATTCCCCCATGACTATTGCAACATTGCCCTTTTTACATGCCTTTTTTTCTCCTGTTATAATTTGTACTCCACATCCTGGCTACTGTTAGGAGGCCTGTATATAACTCCAATCAGGGTCTTTTTACACTTGCACTCTCCCACAAGCCTGTTAAGGCAAAGCCACTCTTAACACTGCCCACTTACTTAACTGCCACATCATCAATGGCCGATCTGTTCAAACCCTGCATCTTTTTACTGGCCCTTACTAATTAACCTTAGTTACTATTAACCCAAGTAATCTCCTGCTCCACAGACAAGTTCTAACAGGCTCTGATCGTCTTTTAAAACTGGTGCCGTGTCTTTGTCATGCTTTTAACTTTCTTCCTGCAGTGTCTCGAAGAAGCAGTGAGGAGATTAAACGTGATCTGACAGTCACAGATAGCTCCTCGCCATCATCATTGATGGGAATGACTACCACCTCACCACAGTTGTCCTTGACATCTTCATCCCCTACAGCTTCAGTAACGCCAACTGCACGTAGCCGCCTCAGGTAAGGGTCATGTGATCAAGTCACTGAACCACCCTTGCATATCTAACACAGTTATGGTCTTTAAGCATTAATGTTTATGCTAAATCTGATAGAGTGGATTGAACAGTGTAGTTAAGATAATTTTAACCAAGCTATGTCAGGGGCAGCGGTCATAGAGACGTAGAACAACATAGCACAGAAACAAGCCCAACTAGTCTGAGCCAAACTGTTATTCTGTCTAGACCCATCAACCTGCACCTGGACCATAGCCATCCATACCTCTCCCATCCCTGTATTTACCCAAACTTAACTGTTGCAATCACATCCGCATCTTTTACTAGCATTCTTACACCACCCTCGGACTGAAGAAATTCCCCTCAGGTTCCCCTTAAATATTTCACCTTTCACCCTTAACCTTTGACCTCTACTTGAGTGGAAAAAGGACCTCTATGTGATCTCATTCTCCTACATTCCACGGAATAAAGTCCTAACCTTTCCCTATAATGGAGGTCCTCAAGTCCCAGCAATATTCTTGTAAGTGTTCTTTATACTCTTTCAATGTTATTGATATCGTTCCACTCGGTGGGTGACCAGAATGGTGATCCTGAGCAACTATTTGCAAGACATTTTAATTCTTCAGCTCCCACTCTCAGTTCTCCAGAAGCATGTCCAAAATAGCGAACCTAAGCTCAAGGTGTGACGCGTTACCTTCAGTTTCAGATAATCAACCATTTCAGTCTTGGATCTCATTTGAGTCCTGATGAAGGGGCTGGACCCAAAACATCAACTGTACTCTTTTCCATAGATGCTGCCTGGCCTGCTGAGTTCCTCCAGCATTTGTGTTTATTGCTTGGATTTCCAGCATCTACAGATTTTCTTGTGTTCGTTTTTTACACCATACTTACGCACTCTTCTGCTTCTCTCTCTCAGCTAGCATCACCACACAATTTAAAATCATACTTCAAAGAGAAAAGCCTTTCAGCCAACGTATTCATGACAGTCATCAAGCTCCCATCGATACTGATCCCTCTTGGTCTGTAGACTTCCAAGCCTTGGTCAATCTTCTCCAGATACGTCTTCAGTGAGCGTCTTTGCCTCCACCACTCCATTTCAGATTCCTACCTCTTAACCATTACCTTAAACCTTTGCCCTTTATGGAGAAGACAGTATGGTATGGTAGTGGTTAACACAACACTACAATACAAGTGACCCCAGGTTCAATTTCCGCCACTGCTTGTAAGGAGTTTGGACGTTTTCTCCATGACTGTTTGGGTTTCCTCCCACAGTCCAAAGACATACCAGTTGGTAGGTTAATAGGTCATTGTAAATTGTCCCCTGATTGCGCTCGGATTAAAATGGGGATTACTGGGCGGCAGGGCTCGAAACGCCTATTTCACATAAATATATAAATGAACATAGTTCTGTACAGAGTTGGAACAGCCCACGATGTCACTGCAAGGCATGATACCGATGCTGTCCCACAATCTCAGTTGAGGTTAGGTTTGAGGGACAGGGATTGGGAGAGTTAGAGGTCAGGTCGGAGTTTCGGCACTCTACGATGAAGGACAGCCATGAACTGATCTCAGGTCAGCATGGCCTGTGGACAGAGATCAGCACGGACACACGGGCTAATGGTCCTGCAGGTGTAGGGAAAAGAGATTATGCGGACAGTAGGCATTAGAGCTAGTGACCCCACTTCCATGCCGTTGAGTCTAGAGTTCAGGGTTCCAACACAGGCAAGTCCAGAGTTCAAAGCCTAGAATTAAGGGTCCCCATCATCAGCAAGTCCTGGGGTTCACACTAAAGATCGAAGCCCAAAGGTCAAGGACAGAAGTTAGCGAATCTGGATATTGAGGGTCAATGGCCAAAGCCCTGAGTCTGCTGGAGGCCCGTAGGCAACCCGTCCTGGGTTTTGGTTGGGGGGGGGTGTGTGAGAGAGAGTGGGGGGGCTCGTTATGCCGTTATTGTTGCTTGTGTTGTACAGCTGCACATTTGGCACACACTTTGTTGGCGACAGATTGTGTGGCACATCCTTAAGTTGTATTGATTGTTCATGCAAGCAATGCAGTTCACTGTATGTTTCAATGTGCACGTGATAAATAGATTAACCTGTATTTAATCCCATCTGCCTGCACCTGGCCTGTATCCTATTTCCGGCTCTTCATGTGCTTGTGAAAATGCTTCATCTCTAGGTATTGCAATTGTACTTCAATTGTACTTCAAAGGTTCATTTATTGACATTTCAAAGGTTCAGAAATTGTTGTTCCTTTTCATGCCTCGTACTGCATCGGGTGGGATTTTTGCTGTTTCTGTAGCATTTTGACAGTGTTTTACAAAACTGAGTTGCTAGCTCGGCGCTCAACCCAGCATGGATGGAGAGCATGCAAGGGGTCAGCCGGATTTGAACTCGGGTCTATTTACCTCAAAGTCTGGTGCTGATGCCACTACACCACAGGCCAGCTAACATTCAGTGTGTGTGGAAAAAAATTTCCGCACAATCTCCTTTAAACTTACACTCTCACCTTAAATCTGTGCGCTCCAGTATCTGACATTTCCACCCTCTCTATGCCTCTCATAATTTTATATCTAACAGATGATGCTTCTGAGAAAACAATCCAAATTGTCCAACTTCTGCTTAAAGCTAATATCTTTCGATCCAAGTAATGTCCTTGAGAGCTTCTTATGAACCTTCTCCACGTTCATCCCCTAACATGGCGACTGGAACTGCACACCAGATTTGGCCTGGCTGATGTCTTATAGAGCTGCAGCATGCCAAATTGTATGTCTAATGCCCCAACGGGTGAAGGCCAATATGCTCTATGTCTTCATTACTGCACTGTCTACTTTCCCTTACATCTTTCAAGGCTTACTCTCTATCTGTATGTCACTGATCTTGCCATTTCTTGTACATTTAGACACTTGTGCAGAGTGGGAAAGTTTGTCTTATCTATTCCTCTCATTATTTTGTACACCTCCTTAAGCCTCCTGCACTCTAAGGAAAATAAACCTAGCCTATCCAGTCTCTCCCTAAAACTAAAATGCTTCAGCCCCAGAAACATCCAAGTGAATCTCTTCTGTTACTGCTTCTTGATTAACTTAATACCTAGTCTCTCCTCAAAACTAAAATGCTTCAGCCCCAGAAACATCCAAGTGAATCTCTTCTGTTACTGCTTCTTGATTAACTTAATACCTAGTCTCTCCTCAAAACTAAAATGCTTCAGCCCCAGAAACATCCAAGTGAATCTCTTCTGTTACTGCTTCTTGGTTAACTTAATACCTGGGATGTCATCTTTGGGATCCTTTGGCTCATACACCAAGGTTCCTTTGTTGATCGATCTCCTCAGGTTCCCACCATTCAATGTGTTAGTCCTCCCAAAATGCTTCACCTGACACTTGTCAGGATTAAATTTAATCTGCCATTGCCCTGTCACCCTGCAGCTGAAGACAGTTTCCTCACTATCAACAGCGAGCATCAGCAACTTTTATGTCAACTGCAAGCCTACTGATCAAATCTTTCACATTCACATCAGAATTATTAACGTACTTAATATGCAGTAAAAGTTCACAGGCTTTCATCAGAGTAACAATCCTCCACTATTACCCTCTAGAGAAGGTTTAATTGCTGATTATTTCAGCTGTAGAGCCACAAAATCTGAGGTTGAATTTTCCTTTACTTCATTGATAAGTGTACGTACAATGTGTGACCACCATTAATTAAGTCCAATTGGCATATAGTGAATCAACTATGATTACTCCCTGGGGTGTGTCAATGTTCTCTCTTGAGTAAATGCCCAGTTTTGAAGATCATTCCTCTTCCTAATGGAGATCGGTTTTGCCCACAGGAGGCATCTCCCAGTTCCTGAATAAAAATGACAAGATCGTACAGTGTGTAGCCTCTGTGTTCCTGGGATAAATTATTCACAGTTGACATCTGTCTAGTCTCTGATGACAGCATCCTGGTCCCAGGTTACAGTTAGCAGAGCTCCAATACTGGCTGTCTGAGACTGGAGAGATTTTGAACAGCCTTCATTTGTGACTGCATGGGAACTGTAATGTACGTTTTGCAAGATGTATTTACCATGACTTTCAGCTTGCAGCAGTTATCACGAGCTGACTGGAGGATGCAAGCAACCAAGTGCTGCTGCCATCTTGTTCTTGGTCCTCACTGGTCTCCATTTCTGCTGTAAAAGTGAACAGAGGTGAAACTTTGGTCTCATTGTAAGTCAGCAGTTCTGATATGTTATCCGAGTTACAGTGTTCATAACAGAGTTTGTTTGTAATTTGTTGGTTAAAGTAAATGCTCTTCTTAAATCCAGTCAGAGTTGATATACTTGATAGCTTTTAAACTGGCAACTATTGATATACACAAAATGCTGATGGAATTCAGCATGTTAGACAGCATCCATGGAAATGAAAAATAAATAGTCAATGTTTTGGGCCACGACCCTTCTTCAGGATGATTTCTTGGCCCAGAATGTTAACTTGTTTGTTCACTTCCATGGATGATGCTACCTGTGCTGCTGAGTTCATCCAGTATTTTGCATATATTGGTTTGGATTTCGAGCACCTGCAGAATTTCTAAAATGTAACTATTGATCTGCAACTATTGATATGTTTTATACAAGGGAGGAGAGAAAAGATCCGTTGTCAGCACTGGCTCGTGAATATGGCGGCTCCAAGAGGAATGCACTTCTGAAGTGGTGTCAGAAGAAGACGGAAGGTTATCAGGTAAGTGAGGAAGCACCATGATTGCACAGTAAGAGGAAGGTGTTTGTACGTGCTGATTCTAATTGGTGAACACTGATTATCTCAAAACCCTAAACAAAGTGTTATTACTGAATAGCATTTCCTGCTGAAGGGTTTCGGCTTGCTATGTCAACTGTACTTTTTTCCATAGATGCTGCCTGGCCTGCTGAGTTCCGCCAACATTTTTTGTGTGTTGTTTGGATTTCCGGCATCTGCAAATCTTCTCTTGTTTGTGATTTTATTAGTTAATCATATTAGTATTAGTTACCTTTGAAAGAGCTAATTGAACAATACCCACTCATGGAGTAGTTAGTGCTCAACAGGAAAGATGGACAAAGCAGTGGCTGATTGGCAGGAGGCAAAGGGTGAGAATAAGGGGAGCCTTTTCTCGTTGACTTCCGGCGACTAGTGGTTTTGCATAGCGGTCTGTAGTGGGACCAATTCTTTTTACGTTACATGTCAATGACTTGGATGACAGAATTGATGACTTTGTTGTTGCGTACAATACGAAGATAGGTGGAGGGGCAGCCAGCTTTGAGGAAGGAGAGAGGCTGCAGAAGGAATTAGGTGAGGAGAATGGGCAAAGAAGTGACAAATGAAATAGTGCCAGGAAATTTATTGTCATGCACCTTCGATCTTCTAAGTGGGGAGAAAATTCAAAAAATGAGGTGCAGAAGGACTCGGAAGTCCTTGTACAGGACTTCCTAAAGGATAAATTGCCGGTGGAGCCTGTGGTGAGGAAGGCAAATGCAATGTTAGCATTCATTTCAAGAGGACTAGAATATAAAAGCAAGGATGTAATATTGAGGCTTTATAAAGCACTGGTGAGGCCTCTTGGAGTATTGTGAACACCTTCCACCTTAAATATAGGTATGGACTTGGCCGGACCACCGTCTGTGGCAGAACATTCCACAGATTCACTACTCTCTGGCTTAAAAAAAATTCCTCCTTACCTCTGTTCTAAAAGGTTGCCCCTCAGTTTTGAGATAGTGCCCTTTAGTTCTGGATACCCCCACCAAAAGAAACATCCTCTCCACATCCACCTTATCTAGTCCTTTCAACATTTGGTAGGTTTCTATGAGATCCCCTCACATTCTTCTAAATTCCAGTGAGTACAGGCCCAAAGCTGCCAAGTGCTCCCCATATGTTAACCCCTTCATTCCCAGAATCATCCTCACGAACCTCCTCTGGATTCTCTCCAATGACAACACATTCTTTCTGAGATATGGGGCCCAAAACTGTTGACAATACTCCAAGTGTGGCCTGACTGGTGTCTTATAAACTCTCAGCATTATCTCCTTGCTTTTATATTCTATTCCCCTTGAAATAAATGCCAGAGCATATAAATTTACAGCACATTACAGGCTCTTTGGCCCACAATATGTAACCCACTTAGAAGCTGCCTAGAATTTTCCAACCACATACCCTCTATTTTACTAAGCTCCATGTGCCTATCCAAGAGTCTCTTAAAAGACCCTATCGTATCTGCATCCACCACCTTCACTGGCAGTGCATTCCACACACACACCACTCTCTGTGTGAAAAACTTACCTCTGACCACCCCCTTGTAACTACTTCCAAGCACCTTAAAACTATGCCTACTCACATTAGCATTTCAACCCTAGGAAAAAGCCTCTGGCTATCCACCCAATTAATGCCTTGCATCATCTTATACACCTCTGTCAGGTCACCTCTCATCCTCTGTCACTCCAAGGAGAGAAGGCCGAGTTCACTCAACCTATTTTCCTAAGGTATGCTCTCCAATCCAGGCCATAAGACCATGAGATATAGGAGCAGAAGTAGACCATTCGGCCTATTGAGTCTGTCCCACCAGTCCATCAAAGAATGATCCAATTATTCCAGTCATCCCCACTCCCCTGCCTTCTCCCCGTACCCTTTGATGCCCTGGCTAATCCTGTCTTTCTCTGCCTTAAATGCACCCAATGACTTGGCATCCACAGCCGCTTGTGGCAGCAAATTCCACAGATTTACCACCCTCTGACTAAAGTAATTTCACTGCTTATCAGTTCTAAAAGGACGACCTTCAATCATGAAGTCGTGCCCTCTTGTCCTATAATCCCCTACCGTGGGAAATAACTTTGCCATATTTACTCTGTTCAGGCTGTTTAAAATTCAGAATGTTTCTGTGAGATCCCCCCTCATTCTCCTGAACTCTAGGGAATACAGCCCAAGAGCTGCCAGACATTCCTCATACGGTAACCCTTTCATTCCTGGAATCATTCTCATGAATCTTCTCTGAACCCTCTCCAATGTTAGGATGTCCTTTCTAAAATGCGGAGCCCAAAACTGCACACAGTACTCCAAGTGTGGTCTCACAAGTGCCTTATAGAGCCTCAACATCACATCCCTTCTCTTTATATTCTATACCTCTAGAAATGAATGCCAACATTGCATTCACCTTCTTCACCACCGACTCCACCTGGCAGTTAACCTTTAGGCTATCCTGCACAAGGACTCCCAAGTCCCTTTGCATCTCTGCATTTTGAATTCTCTCCCCATCTAAATTGTAGTCTGCCCATTTATTTCTTCCACCAAAGTAGATGACCATACCCTTTCCAACATTGTATTTCATTTGCCATTTCTTTGCCCATTACCCTAAACTATCTAAGTCTCTCTGCAGGCTCTCTGTTTCCTCAATACTAGCTGTTCCTCCACCTATCTTTGTATCATTGGCTAATTTAGCCACAAATCCGTTAATCCCATAATGCAAATTATTGACATACATCGTAAAAAGCAGCAGTCCCAACATCAACCCCGGTGGAATGCCACTAGTAACTGGCAGCCAGCCAGAGCAGGATCCCTTTATTCCCACTCTCTGTTTTCAGCCGATCAGCCAACGCTCCACTCATGCTAGTAACTTCCCTGTAATTCCATGGGCTCTTATCTTGCAAAGCAGCCTCATGTACAGCACCTTGTTAAAGGCCTTCTGAAAATCCAAGAACACCACGTCTACTGCATCTCCTTTGTCTACCCCGCTTGTAATTTCCTCAAAGAATTATTGTAGGTTAGTCAGGCGGGAAACCATGCTGGCTTTGGCCTATCTTGTCATGTGCTTCCAGGTACTTGCGATCAGTTCTAACAATTTCCCAACCACTGATGTCAGGCCAACAGGTCTATACTATTCTTTCTGCTGCCTCCCACTCTTCTTAAATAGCAGAGTAGCATTTGTAATTTTCTAGTCATCCGGTACAATGCCAGAATCTATCCTTCATAACCCAAGGGTGCATTCCATCAGGTCCAACACCACCCTCAGACCATTAAGCTTCCTGAGCAACTTCTCAGTCGTAATTTTAATTGCACTTACTTCACTTCCCTGACACTCTTGAATGTCTGGTATACTGCAGACGTCTTCCACTGTGAAGACTGATGGAAACTATGCATTCAGTTCCTCTGCCATCTCTGTTTCTCATTACAATATCCCCAGCGTCATTTTCTATTGGACCTATATCGACCCTCAACTCTCTTCTACCTCTTAAAAAAAAGCTTTTATTACCTTCTTTGATATTAGTTGCCAGCTTCCTTTCGTAATTCATCTTTTCCTTCCTAATGACCTTCTTAGTTTTCTTCTGCAAGTTTTTAAAAGCTTCCCAATCTTCTATCTTTCCACTAGCTCTGGCTTCCTTGTATGCCCTCAATTTTGCTTTTACTTTGGTTCTGACTTCACATATCAGCCACGGTAGTGTCCTTCTTCCAATTTCTTCTTATTTGAAATACATCCGTCTTGCATTTCCCTCATTTTTTGCAGAAGCTCCAGCTATTGCTGCTCTGCTGTCCTTCCTGCTAGTGTCCCTTTTCAGTCGACTTCAGCCAGTTCCCCTCTCATTCCATTGTAATTTCCTTTATTCAACTGAAATACTGACAAACTGGAATTAAGTTTCTCCTTCTCAAATTTCAAAGTGAACTCAATCATATTGTGATCATTGTTCACTAAGGATTCCTTAACCTTAGGCTCTCTTATCACCTCTGGATCATTGCACAACACCCAATCCAGCACAGCCGATCCCCTGGTGGGCTCAATTACAAGCTGTTCTAAAAAGCCATCCCTTGGACATTCTACAAATTCTCCTCCAATCCTATGTCATCCTTTTTTAATGATTTTATATTATTTCTTTTACACAGGGTCACACCAACTCCTCTGCCTACTAACCTACCTTTCTAATACACTGTATATCCTTGGACATTCACCTCCCAATGGCAACCATCCCTTATCCAAGTTTCAGAGATGGCCACAATGTCATACTTGTCAATCTGTAGCTGAATTTCATGATTGTCCATTTTATTTCTTATGCTGCAACATCCTCATAAATCTCTTCTGTGCTCTTTCTATAGTATCCACATCCTTCCTATAGTGAGGTGACCAGAACTGAACACAGTACACCAAGTGGGGTCTAACTGAGGTCATCTGTAGCTGTAACATTACCTCATGGCTCTTGAACTTAATCCCATGTTTGATGAAGGCCAACACACCATACACCTTCTTAATAACACTGTCACCTGTGCAGCAGCTTTGAGTGTCCTGTGGACAGGGACCCCAAGATATCACTGATCCTCTACACTGCCAAGAGTCTTACCATTAGTATTATATTCTGTCTTCAAACTTGACCTTCTGAAATGAACCACTTCACCCTTACCTGGGTTGAACTCCATCTGCCACTTCTAAGCCCAGTTCTGCATCCTATCGATGTCACCTCTGACAACTATTCACAACTTCAAAGTTGACCCCCAACCTTTGCTGTCATCAGCAAACATACTAATCTATCCTTTCTACTTCCTCATCCAGGTCATTTATAAAAATCACAAAAAGAAGGGGTCCCAGAACAGATCCCTGTGGAACATCACTGGCCACTATCCTCCATGCAGAATACGAACCATCTACAACCACCCTTTGCCTTCTGTGGACAAGCCAATTCTGGATCCATTAAGCAATGTCTCCTTGGACCCCATGCCTCTGCACTTTCTGAATGAGCCTCACATGGGGAACCTTGTCAAATTCCTTACTGAAATCCATATGCACTACAGCCACTGCTCTACCTTCATCAATGTGTTTTGTTACATCCTCAAAGAATTCAATCAGGTCCGTAAGGCGTGACCTGCCCTTAATGAAGCCATGCTATCCCTAATCAGATCATGTCTCTCCAAATGCTCATAAAACCTGCCTCTCATGTTCTTCTCCAACAACTCACTGGTCTATAATTTCCTGGGTTATCTCTACTCCCTAGAACAAGGGAACGACATCTGCAACCTTCCAGTCTTCTGGTACTTCTTCCATCCATGTTGATAATGCAAAGATTATCGCCAGAGGCTCAGCAATCTCCTTCCTCGATTCCCACAGTAGCCTGGGTTGTATCTCATCTGGTCCCAACGACTTAGCTAACTTACTAACTTTCAGAAGTTCCAGCACATCCTCTTTCTTAATGTCTATACACTCAGGCATTTCAGTCTGCTGTAAGTCATCCCCACAATTGCCAAGGTCCTTTTCCCTGGTGAATACTGAAGCGAAGTATTCATTAAGTACCTCCACTACCCCCCTCTGGCTCCATGCACACGTTTCCATTCTCGCTCCTGATTGGTCCTATTCTCACACAGCTCATCCTCTTGCTCTTCACGTACTTGTCGAATGCCTTGGGGTTTTCCTTAATACTACTCACCAAGGCCTTCTCATGGCTCTTTCTAGCTCTCCTTCGGCCCACAAAGTTGTGCCGAACATGTCCCTACCTTAGAAATTACTAAACTTACCTATATCCCTCTATTTTCCTAAGCTCCAAGTACCTATCTAAAAGTCTCTTAAAAGACCCTATCATATCAGCCTCCACCACCGTTGCCGGCAGCCCATAACACGCACTCACCACTCTCTGAGTAAAAAACTTACCCCTGACTTCTCATCTGCACCTACTCCCCAGCACCTTAAACCTGTGTCCTCTTGTGGCAACATTTCAGCCCTGGGGAAAAGCTTCTGACTATCCACATGATCAGTGCCTCTCATCATCTTGTACACCTCTATCAGGTCACCTCTCATCCTCCGTCGCTCCAAGGGGAAAAGGCCGAGTTCACTCAACCTATTCTCATAGGGCATGCTCCCCAATCCAGGCAACATCCTTGTCAATCTCCTCTGCACTCTCTCTATGGCTTCCATGTCCTTCCTGTAGTGAGGCGACCAGAACTGATGATACACACTGTACACACTGAAATTTAAAAGAATGGGTGGGGATCTCACTGAAACCTACCGAATGTTGAAAAGGACTAGATAGGGTGGATGTGGAGAAGATGTGTCCTAAGGTGGGGGTATCCAAAACTGAGGGGCAACCTTTTAGAACAGAGGTAGGGAGGAATGTTTTTTTCAGCCAGAGAGTAGTAAATCTATGGAATGCTCTGCCACAGATTGCGGGGGCGGCCAAGTCCATGCACATATTTAAGGTGGAAGTTGATAGTTTCCTGATCAGCCTAAGGATATGGCAAGAAAGTGGATGTATGGGATTGAATGAGATCTGGGATCAGCCATGATGGAATGGTACAGCAGACTTGATGGGCTGAATGGCCTAATTCTGCTCCTGTGTCTTATGGTCTTCTGTTTATTGGTGGGATCATGGTCCAGAGGGAGGTAAGTATGTTGGCAGGATGCTTCAGTTAGCCAAGCCCCAGCAGCGCCACCTTTGTCAGCAGGTTTGATGAGAGGTTGGTGAAGTTGGTCATTCATGAAGCTGCAGTTTCAGGGGATGTTTGGTTATGGTGATGATACGAGGTGGAGGGGCGTAGGACAGTGACACGGAGCAATCTTGGGAAGCTTCATTTTGGAGATGTGCTAAGGAAGTAATGCTCAAGGTGTTGGCCAGAATTTGGAAGGCTCTGTCTTGTTTGGTGTTGTGTTTTGTGGATGTCGTTCAAGCTAGGCATTCAAACAGGCACTGTATCTCACTCCTGGTTGCAGTAGTTATGGCAAAGGAAAACAAGACTTCACCAGTTTTATGTGGTTCGGCCTGATCTGATTCCTTCAGGAACCACCTAAACATTGGTGAAGTCATGGATGTTGTTTTGCACAATAAGAAAAGGATCCTAATCACAAAATCAGATATTAGACCAGCCAAATAATTTGAATTTAATTTGTTTAGGGTTGCTTTGTATACCCTGTGGCTATGTTGTGCTCCAAGTGATTTATGCAGTTGTTTACATCAGAATGTAAACTGATCTTGCAGCACTATGCAAAAATCCTCAGCACATGTAAAAAAAATTTGTAGAGCAAAAGATGCTTTCAAAAAAATGAAAAGTTCATTAATATCAAAAAATTACTATAAAGAGCAGTTAACTAAAAAAAACTAAATCAAATCAATCTTTGGTGTGACTACCCTTTGCTTTTAAAACTGCATCAGTTCTCTTTGCTACACTGTCATTCAGTTTTTATAAGAAAATTGGCTGGTAGATTGTTCAAACCATCTTGGAAAACTTGTCACAGTTCTTCTGCAGACTTTGGCTCTCTGGCTTGCTCCTTTCTCTCCGGGTAATCCCGTACTGGCTCCTTGATGACTGGGATTACCCGGAGATCAGGGCTCCTTGGAGGCCGTACCTTCTGAAACCATAAGGAAATCTGTGGTGCCTAAGACGTTTGCTCAGTACTGTACGTGTATTCAGTGACCAGGCTAATCACTCTTTACAGATATAGACATGTGCTTTTCTTAGTGGTAATCTCAGCACAATTCTTCCAGTCCCCCTCAGCCTGCCCCACCCTCCTCAACCTCAACTCTATCTGCCAACAATATTTTCAGACACAAAAGGCCATGCTTCTCATCCCTTTGATCTCCTAAAACTTCTGCTGTTGGGCATATAAAACCATCTGAGGAAAATTCCAAAAATACATCAACTAAACGACTCATTGGATTAAGAATCGGAATCAGGTTTAATATCACCATCATATGGATGAAAGAAAAATGGAGGGTTATGGGGTAGTGTGGGTTTAGTACTTTTTTTTTAAGGATTATATGGGTCAGCACAACATGGAGGGCTGAAGGGCCTGTACTGTGCTGTAGTGTTCTATGGTTCTATATGTTGTGAAATTTGTTAAACTTTGCGGCAGCAGTACAACATGATAATATAGAGGAAAAAGCTGTGAATTACAGGATTATACTCATATATACCGCAAGTAATATACACATATATTAAATAGTTAAATTAATTAAGTAGCGCAAAAATAATTTCTTTTAAAGTAGTGAGGTAGTGTTCATGGATTCAATGTCTATTCGGAAAATGAATGGCAGAGAAAAACAAGCTGTTCCTGAATCACTGAGTGTGTGCCTTCAGGCTTCTGTACCTCCTTCCCGATGGTAACAATGAGAAACGGGCATGTCCTGGGTAGTGGGGCACCTTTCTGAGGCACCAGTACTTGAGGATGTCTTGGATACTACAGAGGCTAGTACCCAAGATGGAACTGACTGATTTAACAACTCTGCAGTTTACTTCGATCCGTGTGGCAGGCCCTCCACTAGATGGTGATGCAGCCAGTTAGAATGTGCTCCACAATACATCTGTAGAAATTTGCAAGTGTTCTTAGTGACGTACCAATCTCCTCAAACTCCTAATGAGATATAGCCGCTGTCTTGCCTTCTTTATAGCTGCACTGATATGTTGGGACCAGGTTAAGTCCTCGGAGTTATTACTATCCCAGAACTTGAAATTGCTCACTCTCTTCACTTCTGATCCCTTTATGAGGACTGGTGTGTGTTCCCTCATCTTCCCCTTCCTGAAGTCCACAGTCAGTTCTTTGTTCTTCCTGACATTGAGTGCAAGGTTGTTGCTGCAACACCACTCAACCAGCTGATCAGCCTCGCTCCTGTACGTCCTCTTGTCACCATCTGAGGTTCAGCCAACAATGGTTGTATCATCAGCAAATTTATAGATGGCATTTGAGCTTCGTCTAGCCATGCAGTTGTGATGTAGAGAGAGTAGAGCCCTGAGGTGTGCCATTGTTGATGTTTAGTGAGATAGAGACGTTATTTCCGATCTGCACAGATTGTGGTCCTCCGGTTAGGAACTCAGGGATCCAGTTACAGAGGCCCAGATTCTGTAGTTTTTTGATCAGGATTGTAGGAATGATGGTGTCAATGAACAGCATCCTGACAGGATATGACAATTGTGTTACAATTACTTGCCTGCAACTTCACCTGGTGTTTGTCAGTTACATTTAGAGTTGAAAGTAAATTTATTACCAAAGTGCATATATATTTGTCACTATACACAACCCTAAGATTTATTTTCTTGCGAGCATTCTCGATAATTCCATTATGCAATAATAATCATAATAGAATCAATGAAAGGCCACAGGAACTTGGGTGTTCAGCCAGTGTACGAAAGACAGCAAACTGCAAGCACAGAAAGAGATAAATAAGCAATAAATATTGAGAACATGAAATGAAGAGTCTTTGAAAGTGAGTCCATAGGCTGTAGGAACATTTCAATGATGGGGTAAATAAAGTTGAATGGATTTATTCCCTTTGGTTCAGAAGCTGATGGCTGAGGGATAATTACTTGTCCTGAGCCTGGTGGGGTGAGTCCTGAGGCTCCTGATGGCAGCAGCGAGAAGAGAGCATGGCCTGGGTGCTGGGGGTCACATGATGGATGCTGCTTTCCCTGCAACAACACTTTGTGTAAATTTGCTCAGTGGTGGGGAGGACTTTATCCGTGAACTCGGGCCATATCCACTACTTTTTGAAGGATATTCCATTCAAAGGCATTGGTGTTTCCATTCAAGTCTGTGACATCTACAGAAGTTTGTTGAAGTTTTAGATGTCATGCCAAATCTTTGCAAGTTCCTAAGGAAGTAGAGGAGCTGCCATGCTTTCTTGATAATTGTAATCGCATGCTGAGCCCAGGACAGCAACTCTGAAATAATAGCACTGAGGAATTTGGTGTTGATTGGAGTATTGCAACAGAAACGTTCCTGCGCAAGTCCGGTGCAGAGCTTTAAAATGCCAATTTCCATAAAAGAGAGCTACTGTCCAGCGGTTCAGATTTTCTCTTGTTCTGTTCTGGGTGTCAGATGTGGATTTCCAGGAGACTTCCAGCCTCCCTGGTGGCCATGTCTGCACCAGGTGCATCGAGATGCAGCTGCTTAGAGACCGTGTTAAGGAACTGGTGCTGCAGCTCGATGACCTTCGGCTTGTTAGGGAAAGTGAAGCAGTGATAGACAGGAGTTACAGGGAGGTAATCACTCCCAAGGCTTCAGGAGACGGATAAATGTGCAACTGTCAGGAGAGGGAAGGAAGAACGTCAGTGGAGACCACCCCTGTGGCCACCCCCCTCAACAATAAGTACTCCATTCTGAGTAGTGTTTGGGGTTGGGGGGGAGCTTTCCTGGGGAAAGCAACAGCGACCATGCCTCTGGCACTGAGTCTGAACCTGTGGCTCAGAAGGATGGGGAACTGAAGAGGATGGCAACAGAAAAGGGGACTCTATAGTTAGGCGGACGGATAGGTGATTCTGTGGGCGCAAGAAGAAAGCATAATAAGATGGTAGTTTGCCTCCCAGATGCCAGGCTCCGCGATGTTTTTGAACGTGTCCACAATATCCTGAAAAGGAAGGGTGAGCAGTGAGAAGTCATGGTGCATATTGGTACCAACAACATAGGTCGAAAAAGAGAGGAGGTCCTGAAAACAGGCTACAGGGAGTTAGGAAAGAAGCTGAGAAACAGGACCTCAAGGGTAGTAATCTTGGGATTGCTGCCTGTGCCACACGACAGTGAGGATGGGAATAGAATGAAGTGACAGATAAATGTGTGACTGAAGAGTAAAAGCAGGGGGCAGGGATTCAGATTTCTGGATATTGGGACCTTTTCTGGGCCAGGTGTGACCTGTACAAAAGGGACAGGTTGCACTTGAATCTGAGGGGGACCAATATTCTTGTGGGCCCACTTTCTAGAGCTGTAGGGAGTGGTGTAAACTAACATGGCAGGGGAATAGGAACCAGTATGATAGAGCTGAGGATGAGCCAGAGGGTTTACAAGTAGGTGATGAATGTAAGGAAGGTCAAGCCAATGATTGGGTACAAATGCAGAGAGAGTAAAGAGTTAAATTGTACCAAAATTGAAAAGGGTAAAGAATGCAGGACTGAAGGTGTTGTATTTAAATGCATGTAGCATTCAGAATAAGGTGGACAAACTCAAGGCGTAGAGATTTGTCGGTATGACGTGGGCATCACTGAGTCAAAAGCCATAGTTGGGAGCTTAATATCAAAGAATATACTTTGTATTGAAAGGACAGGCAGGAAGGCGTAGGTGGTGGTGTAGCTCTGTTAGTAAGAGATGGAATTAATCTTTAGAAAGAGGTGACATAGGGTCAGAGAATGTTGAATCTTTGAGGGTTGAGTTGAGAAACCACAAGGGTAAAAAAAAAAATGGGTATCATATATAGGTCTCTAAATAGTAGCCAAGATGTGGGTCTGAGATTGCAAAGGGAGCTAGAAAAGGCACATAATAAAAGTAATGACACAATTGTAATAGAGGATTTCTATACACAAAGGGTTTGGGGAAGTCAGATTGGTATCAGATTGCAAGACAGGGAATTTGTTGAATGCCTACAAGTTGGCTTTTTAGAGCAGCTTGTGCTTGAGCTGACTCAGGGAAAGGCAATCTTAGATTGGGTGTTGTGTAATAACCCAGATCTTCTTAGGGAGCGTAATGTAAAGGAACCCTTAGGAACCTGTGATCGTAATATGACTGAATTCATACTGCAATTTGAGAGGGAGAAGCGTAAGTCACATGTATCAGTATCACAATGGAATAAAGGGTTTTGCAGAGGCATTAGAGAGGAGCTTGCCTGGTTGATTGGAGGGGCGTACTGAAGGCCTAGCAGAGTTTCTGTGAATGGTTCACAAGGTGCAGGAGAGATGTGTACCACAGAATGTCACTTACTTGGTTTTTCAGAAGGTATTTGAAAGCTGCCACACATGGGCTGCATAATAAGATAAAATCCTATGTTGTTACAGGAAAGATACTGGCATGCATCAGGGAATGGCTGACAGGCAGGAGGCAGTGAATGGGAATAAAAGGGGCCTTTCTGGTTGGCTGCCAGTGACTAGTGATGTTCCTCAGGGGTCAGTATTGGGACTGCTGCTTTGATGGTTTTGTGGCAAAGTTTGATAATACAAAGATAGGTGGAGGGGTAAGTAGTGCTGAGGAAGCAATGTGATTGCAGCAGGCCTTCGACAAATTGGAAGAATGGCCAAAAATGTGGAAGATAGGTTACAGTTTTAGGAAATATATGACAATACGTTTTAGTAAAAGGAACAATACTGAGGACTGTTTTCTAAATGGGGAGAAGTTCAAGCATCAGAGGTTCAGAGGGGCTTAGGAGTCCTCATACAAGATTCCCAGAAGGTTCATTTACAGGTCGAATCGGTGGTAAAGAGGGCAGATGCAACGTTGGCATGTACTTCAATGGGAATAGAATATAAAAGCAAGGAGATGAAGAGAGGGTGTTTCCTGTGGTAGGAGGTATCCAGAACTCGAGGACACAGCCTGAAAATTGAGGGGCAACCTTTTTGAACAGAGGTAAGGAGGAATTTTTTTTAGACAGAGAGTAGTGAATCTGTGGAATGCTCTACCACAGACTGCTGTGGAGGCCAATTCCGTGGGTATATTTAAAGCAGAAGTTGATCATTTCCTGACCAGTCAGGGCATCAAAGAATATGGCGAGAAGGCAGGTATATGGGGTTGAGTGGGATCTGGGATCAGCCATGATGGAATGGCAGAGCAGGGCTGAATGGCCTAATTCTGCTCCTTTGTCTTATGGTCTAATTTAAAGTTGCTGACCTTCTCCACCTCTTATTGTCTCATGAGGACTGGCCTTTGGACATCTTGTTTCCTCCTCCTGAAGTCAATAATCAGCTCCTTGGCCTTGCTGATACTGAGTAAAAGGTTGTTGTTATGGCACCACAGCCAGATTTTCAATCTCCCTCCTATATGTTTTGTCTCCCCTCTGATTTGGCCTACAACAGTGATGTTGCCAGCAAACTTGAATATGACATTGGATTTGTGCTTAGCCACGCAGTCATTCGTATGAAGCGAGTATGCAAGTTGCGAAGCGCACAGCCGTATGGTGCATCTGTGCTGATGAAGATCATGAGATACTGTTGCCGATCCAAACTGACTGGAGTCCGCATTTGAGGAAATTGCCAGAAGAGATATTGAGGCCAAGGTCTTGAAGCTTATTGATTAGTTTTGAGGGGTTGATGGTATTGAATGCTGAGCTGTGGTTGATAAAGAGCATCCTGATGCATGCATCTTTGCTCTCCAGATATTCCAGGGTTGAGTGAAGAGCCAATGAAAATAATAGAGCAAAGTGTTTAATGTATAAAAGTAGTTAGGTTTAAGACTAAGTTAAGTGAATGAAGAAAGGAATTTTATCAAGTTGAAGGAGACAAGAGATGTCTGCATTCTAGGAGTTATGCAACTGCCCACAGTTTGTTCTATAATTCCTCAGACATTAATTTAACAAATTGAAGGGCATAGCCTTTCAGCTTCTGGGATAATTGCTACTAATTGGAGTCAGATCTAGGGCAGCATTGTTATGTCTCTATTTATTACATTATAGTAGACAGAAAAACAATGATTGATGTAGCTTGCAATATAGGATCGTTCCTTCAATTGATTTTCTTGCTTCACAACTTCAAAGAGATTTATTCCAGCTAATTGTTTTATTTTTGAGTGTTCATGCTACGTTTCCCTCTTTCTTTGTCTGCCCATTTAAACTATGCCTTGCCTAAAATGTGCGTCCATTGTAATCTCCTACAATTTGGGAGTTTCTGAAAGCTTATTCTATTCAAGAAAGGAACAAGGGAAAGTCCTGGGAACTATAGACCAGTGAATCTCACATCAGTTATAGGAAAATTGCTGGAGAATATTATCAGTGATAGGACATATGAGAATTTGGAAACCTGCAGCCTAATTAAAGAGATCCAGCATGGCTTTATGTGGGCAAATTGTATCTTAGTGATTTGATGGAGTAGTTTGACAAGGTGACGAGAGAGATTGATGAACGTAGGGTAGTAGATGTTCCCTCCATGGATTTTAGTAAGGTGCCTCACTACAGGAAGGCTGTGGAAACCATAGAAAGGATGCAGAGGAGATTTACAAGGATGTTGCCTGGACTGGGGAGCATGCCCTATGAGAATAGATTGAGTGAACTTGGCCTTTTCTCCTTGGAGCAACGGAGGATGAGAGGTGACCTGATGATGAGAGGCATTGATCATGTGGATAGTCAGAGGCTTTTTCCCCAGGACTGAAATGGCTAACATGAGAGGGCATAGTTTTAAGGTGCTTAGGAGTAGGTTAAGAGGAGGTGTCGGGTAAGTTTTTTATGCAGAGAGTGGTGAGTGCGTGGAATGGGCTGCCGGTGGTGGAGTGGTGGAGGCGGATACAATATAGGGTCTTTTAAAAGGCTTCTGGATGGCTACATGGAGCTTAGATAAATAGAGGGGTATCGGAAACCAGAGATAATTTCTAAAGTAAGTACTTGTTCGGCACAGCTTTGTGGGTTGAAGGGCCTGTATTGTGCTGTAGGCTTTCTATGTTTGATAAAGCCCCTCATAGGAGGTGAATCCAGAAGATCAAGATGCATGGGTGACTAGTTGTGTTCCTCGGTATTGGGACTGCTTCTTTTCACATTGATTGAGATAATGGAACTGATGGCTTTGTGGCAAAGTTTGCAGATGATACAAAGATAGATGGAGGGGTGGGTTGTGCTGAGGAAGCAATGCAATTGTAGTGGGGCTTAGGTAAATTTGAAAAATGGCCAAGCAGATGGAATACAGTGTTGGGAAATGTATGATAATGCATTTTGGTAAAAGGAACAGTAGTGTGGATTGTTATCTAAATGGGGAGAAGGTTCAAACATCAGAGGTGCAGAGGGACTTAGGAGTCCTCGTCCAAGATTCCCAGAAGATAAAATTTACAGGTCAAGTGTGTGGTAAAGAAGGCAAATGCAATGTTGGCATTTATTTCAGGGGGAATAAAACATAAAAGCAAGAAGATACTGCTAGTCAGAACGCACTTGGAATATTGTCAATGGTTCTGGGCCCCACAGGATGTGTTGTCATTGGGGAGAATCCAGAGGAGGTTCACGAGGATGATTCTGGGAATGAAGGGGTTAACAAATGCGGAGCATTTGGCAGCTTTGGTGCATGGAGATCTCATTGAAACCTACTGAATGTTGAAAGGACTAAACAGTGCATGTGCAGAGGATCTTTCCTACAGTATCCAGAACTAGAGGGCACAGCCTCAAAATTGTGAGACGACCCTTTAGAACAGAGGTAAGGAGGAATTTTTTTTTTAGACAGAGTAGTGAATTGTGGAATGCTTTGCCACGGACCCCAGGTGAGGCCAAGTCCATGGGTATGTTTAAAGCGGAAGGTGATAGTTTCCTGATTGGTTCAGACATCACAGGTGGGATCCGGGATCAGCTATGGTGGAGCAGACTCGATGGGCTGAATGGTCTGATTCTGCTTCTATGTCTTATGGGGTCTGCAGCAAATTGGCTATTTGGATTCAGAACAGGCATGCCCAGAGAAGTTAGAGGATAGTGGTTGAAGGGACTTAATCGAGCTGGAAGTCTATAATTGGATCTGTGCTCGGACCTCTGCTGCTTCTGATGTATATTACAAATGACCTGGATGAAAATATAGATGGGTGGGTTGGTAAGTTTGCCGATGATACCAAGGTTGGTAGAGTTGTGGATAGTGTGGAAGATTGGCGAAGGATACGGTGCAATGTAGATCAGTTGCAGATATCAGCAGAGAAATTGCAGGTGGGGTATAACCTTCTGAGTTGTCGAACCTTAGTAGCGCAAATGCAAGGAGACAGTACACTGTTAAAGGACAAAATCCTTCACAGTATTGCTGAGCGGAGAGATCTTGGGATTTAAGGTCATAGCTCCTGGAAAGTGGCTGCACAGGTTAATAGGGTTGTTACGAAGGCTTAAGGAATGTTTGCTGTTATAAATCAAGGCATTGTGTTCAAGAGTCAAGAGTAAATGTTGCAACTTCATAAAACTTTGGTAAGGCCACATTTGGAGTATACATTTCTGGTCACCCACAATAGGAAGGATGTCGAGGCTTTAGAGAGGTTGCAGAAGAGGTTTACCAGGATGCTGCCTGACTTAGAGGGCATGTGCTATCATGAGAGACTGAGGGGAGATCCAATAGTGGTTTAAAAGATTATGAGAGTCACAGATAGACTAGACAGGTAGTACCTTTTCCATAGGTTGAAACGTCTAATACCAGAGGGCGTGCATCAAAGGTGAGACGGTGGGTGTTCAAAGGGAAAGTGAGGGGTGGGTTTTTTACGCTGAGCGGTGGATACCTGGAATACGCTGGTAGAGGCAAGTACATTATAGGCTTTTAAGAGACGTTTAAATGGGTACTCGAACGAGAGGAAGATGGAGAGATATGGTCACAGAGATTAGTGTTTTATGTGTTAACAAATTTCACGTCGCATGCCGCTGATAATAAACCTGATTTTGATTGGCTTTGCGGTTGGTTTAGTGCAACCTTGCAGGCCAAGCGATCTGGTCCTGTGCTGTACTACTACCACTGTATTGTCTATAAATCTGCAGTTTCTTCTTGTATGCCAAAGGTGTGCTGTTTGGTAGGTTAATTGAATGCTGTAAATTGCCCCTGGTGTAGCAGTATCATCAGGAGGGGTTGTTAGGATTAGTGTAGGAATAGAATAAGTGAGTGCTGCACGACTCTATGATTGTTTGAAGGGAGGCTGAGACTGTGATGAAAGACTGAAGAAATCATAAAAGATTTTAAAGACCAAAATGGAAATGTAGCAAGACCATAAGACTTAGGAACAAAATGAGGCCATTAACCCATTCAATCATGGCTGATCATTTCCTCCTTTCCTCAGCCCCACACCCCAGCCTCCTCCCCATAACCATAGAACACTACAGCACAGTTCAGGCCCTTCAGCCCTCTATGTTGTGCCAACCCATTATAATCCTTAAAAAAATTACTAAACCCACACTACCCCATAACCCTCCATTTTTCTTTCATCCATGTGCCTGTCCAATACCCCTAATGTTTTAGCCTCCACCACCATCCCTGGCAAGTCATTCCAGGCACTCACAAACCTCTGTGTAAAAAAAACTTACCCCTGATGTCTCCCCTAAACTTCCCTCCCTTAATTTTGTACATATGCCCTCTGGTGTTTGCTATTGGTAAGGTAAGTTTTTTATGCAGAGAGTGGTGAGTGCTTGGAATGGATTGCTGGTAATGGTGGTGAAGACAGATTCAACAGGGTCTTTTAAGGGACTCTTGGATAGGTTCATGGAGCTTAGAAAAATAGAGGGCTATGGGTAACCCTAGGTCATTTCTCATGTAACTACGTGATCAGCACTACACTGCGGGCTGAAGGGCCTGTGTTGTGCTGTAGGTTTTCTGTTTCTGTGAGATTCCCCTCTCATCCTTCTAAATTCCAGCAAGTACAGGCCCAGAGCCACCTAAAGTTCCTTGATAGACCAAATGACCTAATTCTGCTCCTATGTCTTATGGTCTAAATGCTCCACATATGATAACCCTTTCATTCCCGGAATCATCCTTGTGAACCTCCTCTGAACCCTCTCCAATGCCAGCACATCTTTTCTTAGATGAGGAGACCAAAGTTAAGGTCCTGATAAAGCCTCAGCATCATATCCCCTCTCTTGTACTCTAGACCTCTTGAAATGAATGTTAACATAGCATTTGCCTTCCTCACCACAGACTCAACCTGCAAGTTAACATTCAGAGTGTTCTGCACAAGGACTCCCAAGTCCCTTTGCATCTCAGATTTTTGGATTTTCTCCCCTTTTAGAAAATAGTCTGCACATTTATTTCTTTTACCAAATTGCATGACCATGCATTTTCCAACATTTAATTTTCCGCTTTCTTTCCCATTCTCCTAATCTAAGTCCTTCTGCAGCCTTCCTGTTTCCTCAACACTACCTGCCCCTTCACTAATCTTCATATCATCTGCAAACTTGGCAACAAAGCCAACTCTTCCATCATCCAATTAATTGATATACAGTAAAAAAGAAGCGGTCCCAACACTGGTCCCTGCAGAACACCACTAGTCATTGGCAGCCAACCAGTCGTGTTCCTTTTACAGTCGGCCCTCCTTATCCGCGAGGGATTGGTTCTGGGACCCCTTGTGGATGCTAAGCAACACGGATGTTCAAGTCCCTTATTCAACCTGTCTCAATGTGGTGGACCTTAGGACCCAGCAGAACCCCAGACCTTATTTAACCCGTTGCAGTGCGGTGGACATTAGGACCTGGCGGCGGAGCTCTGAATCAGCAGTGTTTCTGTTCACAAAAATAATCACAATCACGATTGAAAATAAAGTGGAAATAATAAAGCGATCAGAAAGAGGTGAAATGCCATCGGTCATTGGAAAAGCGTTAGGCTACAGTTGGTCAACGATCAGAACAATTTTAAAGGACAAGGTGGGAAAGGCCCTGCCCTGATGAAAGCTACAATTATTACTAAGCAACTCAGTGGTTTAATTATTGTGTTTTGGGCTTTTGATCCTCCACATCAACCAGGCACGGATGGAGAGTGCACTCGGAAGTGGCCTGTCACTGGATCAAACTCAGGAACTTCCTGAGCCCGACACTGAAACATACGTTCTTAAGTGTTTTATATGCATAGAAAGCTAAAATATATACTATATACTAAGACAAACGTTTGACTAACTGACGCTAAATAATAGCGGATGTACCTGTTCCGACTTACACAGTAAGAGAACTTACGATTTTTTTTTGATCCTGATCCACAGCAACCTACGCAAATACTCCCGTATACTTTAAATCATCTCTAGATTACTTATAATACCTAATACAATGTAAATGCTATGTAAATAGTTGTTATACTGCATTGTTTAGGGAATAATGACAAGAAAAAAATGTCTGTACATGCTCGATCAACAAGTGCTGGAAGAGCACTTCTGGGTTTTCTCGATTTGTGGTTGGTTGAATTTGCGCATGCGGAACTCGCAGATAAGGAGGGCCGGCTGTATTTCCACATGCTGCCTCCTACCAATCAGCCAATGCTCTAACCATTTTAGTAACTTTCTTATAATACCATGGGCTCTTAACTTGGTAAGCAGCCTCAAGTGTTGCACCTTGTCAAAGGCCTTCTGAAAGTCCAAATATACAACATCCACTGCATCCCCTTTATCTATCCTACCTGTAATCTCCTCAAACAATTCCAACAGGTTCATCAGGCAGGATTTTCCCTGAAGGAAACCACGCTGACTTTGTCCTATCTTGTCCTGTGTCACCAAGTACTCCATCACCTCATCCTTAACAATTGACTGTAACATCTTACCAACCACTGAGGTCAGGCTAACTGTAATTTCCTTTTTGCTGCCTCCCTCCTTTCTTAAAGAGTGAAGTGACATTTGTAATTTTCCATTCCTCCAGAACCATGCCAGAGTTCAATGATTCTGGAAAGATCATTACTAATATCACCACAATCTCTATCGCTCCCTCCTTGAGAACCCTAGGATGCAGTTCCATCTGGTCCAGGTGATATGCATCTTAGGTCTTTCAGCTTTTTGAGCACCTTCTCACTTGTAATAGTAACTGTAGTCATTTCTCTTACACACATCCTACACTGCTAGTATCTTCCACAGTGAAGACTGATGCAAAATATTCATTTAGTTCATCCACCAACTCCTTGATCCCCGTTACTATTTCTCCAGCCTCTTTTTTTTATGGTTCTATATCCTGTTTCATCTCTTTTCACTTTTTATAGACTTGAAAAAGTTTTTTTTATTTACCCTGATAGAAATATAGAAAACCTAAGCATAATACAGACCCTTTGGCCCACAATGCTGTGCCGAACATGTACTTAATTTAGAAATTACCTGGGGTTACCCGTAGCCCTCGATTTTTCTAAGCTCCATGTACCTATCCAGGAGTCTCTTATTAGATGATTTTTTTTTCTAGCTTGCTTTCATATTTCATCTTTTCCCTCCTAATGACTCATAGTTGCTCTCTGTAGTTTTTTTAAAAGCTTCCCAATTTTCAATCTCCCACTAATTTTTGCTCTTTTGCTTTTACATTAGCTTTGACTTCTCTTATCAGCCATGGTTTTACCTCTTTTGCTGTTTTGAGTATTTCTTTGTTTTTGGAATACGTCTGTCCTGCACCCTCATTTCCCCCAGAAACTCATGCCATTGCTGTTCTGCTGTCATCCCTTCATCTCCTTCCAATATACTTTGATCAATTCCTCTCTCACACCATTGTAATTTCCTTTACTCCACTGAAATGCTGCTACGTCAGACTTTATTTTCACCCTATCAAATTTTAAGTTGAACTCAATCATATTGTAATCACTGCCTCCTGAGGGTTCCTTGCCTTAAGCTCACTAGTCGTCTCGGTTCATTACATAACATCCAATCCAATATAGCTGATCCCCTTGCAGGCTGAATGACAAACCACTCTAAAAATCCATCTCCTAAGGCATTCAACAAATTCACTCTCTTGAAATCCATTACCAACCTGATTTCCCAATTGACCTGCACGTTAAAATCTCCCATGACTATCATAGGCATGTAGTAGAGGACTTTGCACTGCAGCTGAATGAGAACTGTATCTTGTTCTTCATCTGGGAAGAAAATTGCTGTAGGAGTTTAAAAAAAGATGTAAATGAATCTCAGTGAAGTAGGGTCTGGCTAGTATCATCTCACCAACATTTGCTAGAACTTTTTGATGACTGTGAGTTGGAGAAGCAGTCTGTACAGCTGGATGTCAGCAACCTACTTTCCAAGCTGCCCCGCTGTGTGAGTTGAGGATGAGTCACAGCTAGATTCTTGGGCCTCTGAAATAATGAGAAGCCTTTACAAGAGTGTAAATCGTAGAATACTTATTGATGTTCTAACTGTGAGAACGTGTGACCATCAACAGCAATTGCCTCTAAATTTTACCATTTTACTACCTGTTGAATATAAACAACAATTTTAAAAATAGATTGGGCTTAGTTAGATTGTGAGTTGTTAGTAAAAGATTTCTGATGGTGTTTTACTAAGACCTATTATCTGCCAGGAAAAAACACAGGCTGTTGTAACATCAAAGCTGCCAAATTCATTATCAAAGGACAGAATGAATTTTGTTAAAAATGCGCAAAATTGTAAACTTTATTAAAAAGCAGAACATATTATCCCAAAACACCTTTAGCTGGAAGGCAGTCTTTAATGTTCAGAGGGAAATGCTCAGGAAATTGGATATGACAGAAGCAAACAACTGTGTAAATTCAAATTGGAGTGCTGAAAATCCACAATAATTTCAGGCTGTTATCCAAACATCAAATATCAACCCAATATTAGAATTGTTTTATATAAATGTAGAAAGTATGTGATTACAATATGCCTTTAGCTTGTGCAGCAATGAACATTTTGTGTCCGGATAAAGGAATGTTATTGTCAGATTATTTAAATTGTGTTTAAGAGAAGGTGGCATTATTAAATGTCAAATTTGTACGTTTTCCCCATAACCACGTGGGATTCCATCGGGTGTTCTGGTTTCCTCCCACAGTCCAAAGACATATCGGTTGGTAGGTCAATTGGTCATTTTAAATTGTCCAGTGATTAGGCTAGGATTAAATCAGGGCATAGCTTGAAGGGCCTACTTGGCACTATATCTTAATAAATAATAAATAAATCCCTCTTATTTCTAAAATTATCCTTAATATCATATTTCTTACTTGGCATATCAAAACCTACTACATTCCACCATTCGAAAACTTTAATAAACAATTTTAAGTTGGAGATTTTTCACAAATATCAAGTGAAGATGAGCAGCTGTGTACAAAATTAGCCACGTACACTGTAGGATCGCAAACTTGCAGCAGGGTGCTGGGGTCTGGTATTGTCCATTGGAGGGTGTCAGATGCTCTCCCAAAATGTTGAGAATTCCCACCCACTGGGCAAATTGATCACAAGACATTTGTTGGTTTTAAAGCTTTTTCCCTCAGAGAAGGTTCTTTGGAGTTGTACTAAATAAAAAGAGAAAATGCTAGAAAAACTCAGCAGGTCAGACAGTATCAGAGGAAAGAGGAACAGCAACATTTCAGGTCCGTCAGAGCTGGGAAAGAGAAAGATTCAAGTTAGTTTTCAGTTGGAGAGAAGATGATGAGAAATGCATAGAACAGAGGACATGAGAAATGACTGATAGACAAAATTAATTAGTGTTCTAAAAATATTAAGGCAAGAGATTAGCCAAGGAAAGAGCAGGGTCCATTAAGTATCGTCGGGGCAGTCTATGCATGGAGCTGGAGGATGCAGTTGAGGTCTTAAATTAATACTTATCGCAAAGAGAATGATGTGTTGAGCTACAAGCAATTAACAAGGACATAGGGCATGTTTTCTCTGGCCCAGACTCAGTAGACCAAATGGTCACCTGATCTTTTAACACTTGTAGATCAGCTCTGAGAGGCTAGGGGCTGGTTGGGACAGTCGGACACTTGGCGGGATGGTCATTTCTGGGTCTGTGGTGGGGATGGTAGGTTAGGGGGCTGGAGTTGCTGGTGAAACTAGAACAGAGTTTTGTTTTCGTTTTGACAAAATTAGTCTTTCAGAGCTGAATGATTTATCAATAGATCGCTTAGTTGCGTAACATGGATTAGGTCATGTCCCATGTGTCAAGAGACAAAACTAATTGTTAGAAGTAAATTATACTGGTGAAAGCTAGCTGCAGCCTGAATGTATCAAGTCACCCAGTGGGTACAAAGAGAGCAGGTTAAGTCCTGATGTTGGGAACTGATCTGTGTGATAGTGTGAATTACTGCAACCAGCACGAATATTACATTTTATTTAAGCATGTTCTGAGGTGTTAACATAGAATATTTTTTAGTTAGAATTATTTCTATCTAAATTGCCCAGGCACTGATGTCCTGTATCTCCTGTGCAGGAATTGCATCCCTATAATTTATGAGTACTTATGCAAATAGTGTCAATAGTGCACTGCAAGAAGATAATTTCACAGTAAAAAGGCACTGTGTACTGAGTTACGTGATTGGCAGGCAAGGAGTGCAGATATCAACTCTCAGTGAACCCACATTCATACCAACTCTGGCAGCAGCCTCGTTTCCTGGCTTGAGCTTGGTGTCCTCCTTCCTTATTTAAGATTTGAATCAGCTGAGACTATATTAAGACCATGTTCCCTCTGCACAGTGAAAACATTTTAACAAAGGATTTCCGACGCCAAAACTCATCTATTGAATTGAAGGCTGCTCTGAGTCAGCTGTTTAGAGTCTGAATGATGTCTGTGAGTCGTGACACGTACAATGACATCAGCTCGAGCCTGACAATGTTAGGAAAAGGAGTTTTAATGGAATGGGAAACTAACCATTTGAGAAAAGTTTGATCTTTCACACAATGCTGGCTTGTTTGTTTGATTGATTTAATGATATGGATTTTTATTTAAAAAGAAGTCAAAGGACTACTTCATGTTTAATAAAGCACATAGAAGCAGGCAGGCTATTCTGATGACAACTGCCACAGAAGAGATCTCTGGCATTAACATAAGAGTCTGGGTACCAGCACCAGATTGACAAAGGTCTAGTGTGCACAGTTCAATACACACTGGCAGCCATGCATAGTTCACAGCAATTCAAAAATGACCAGTGATGACACAGCTGTTTCTGTCAGGAACCTGTGATGGATATTAGCAGACATGACATTTGGCATGCTTACGATCTTCATTTACCTCTGTGGTCCCCACCCTTCATGGTCTGTTAATTGCTGAAGTTTTTTTTGGTCAGCTGTACTAATTATTCTGACATGCAGTCAATACTAATGTTTTAACAGGTTATAAATATTATGTGTTAAATATAATGTCAAAGATGCATATGAAAAATAAATCGAACAGCCTGCCCCTGTGTTTCTAATAACCAGTACTGCTTATTGTTCTTGTGTTTAAAGTGCTTTTACGGGATTATGGTGGGAAGTTCCAGTTCATTTATTGTTACATTTTAGCTTGCGTTATACAGTTATTTGCTTGTGTATTTGTGGATCACCCTGACTGTAACCTTCCCCCATCTGTGTGAGACTGGTTGGGTTCACTTTCCAGGTTATGTTTTGTGTTTATCACAATAAAACCTATTGTTGAGTTAAAGAACTTCCTCGTCCGTCATTATGGACCTAATGCTCGCCACAATACACAATCCACGAGTTCCACTTGTGCGAATTCAACCAACCGCGAATCGAGAAAACCTGGAAGTGCTCTTCCAGCACTTGTTGTTCGAGAATGTAGGCTTTTTTTGTCATTATTCCCTAAATAATGCAGTGTAACAACTATTTACATAGCATTTACATTGTATTAGGTATTATAAGTAATCTAGAGATGATTTAAAGTATACGGGAGGATGTGTGTAGGTTATCGTGGATCGGGATTTAAAAAAACGGAAGTTCTCTTACTAAGTAAGTCAGAACAGGTACATCTGGTATGATTTAGCGTCATTTAGTCAAACGTTTATCTTAGTATATAGTATATTTTACCTTTCTATGCATATAAAACACTTAAGAAACATATGTATTTCAATAATTAAACCACTGCGTTGATTAGTAATAATTGTAGCTTTCATCAGGGCAAGGTCTTTTACGTGCTCCATTAAAATTGTTCCAATTGTTGACTGACTGTAGCCTAACGCTTTTCCAATGACCGATGGCGTTTCACCTCTTTCCGGTTGCTTTATTATTTCCACTTTATTTTCAATCATGATCATGACTATTTTTGTGAACAGAAACACTGCAGGTTCAGAGCTCCGCCACCGGGTCCTAATGTCCACCGCACTGAGACAGGTTAAATAAGGGACTTGAGCATCCACATTTTTTGGTATCTGCGACGGTCCTGGAACCAATCCCTTGCGGTTAAGGAGGGCCGACTGTATATATAATATTCTTCGAACCAGCGCTGAGAAAGCACTTAATATTATTGTTACTTTGAGCATTTAGTGAGATCCTTGAGAATGATGCAAACTAGTTTTTGAACATCTGATTGCAACTTAGTTAAAGATGATCAAAAATCACCTCTTTTCACAACATCAAGACATTTACGAGCTCTTAATCACAGGTGAAGAACCATATTCAACTAGTTAAGAGGTGGGAAATCCAATTAAAGACCAACCTTGCTTTCTCCCAGAGCTCTGGAAGCTTATTTTGAATATCACTAGTTATACAGATATTTTGCTTACTGCATTTGAATTTTGCTGAGCTGTTATATCACTCTGCAGCTAAGTAAGACATTCTTGCAAATGGTTCCACCACCCAACCTGGAATATGCATCTCCAGTAGGTCTCTGAACTGAAATTCCATAACAGTGTGCGTTGTTTCAAATTATCAAGATATTGATGTCAATGCTGAAAAGTTTGTATTTTCTAAGAAAAGCAGTAATGGCCTCTTGGCATGATATGAGATTGTAGTTTTTTCCTTGTAACTGTTTGATAAATTTAGTTTTTCAAATATATCTGACAGATAAAGTATGCCAGACTTAGCAGTGACAATTTGTTTTCCACGCTGCGCATCATTTAGAAATTCTACAATACAATCCCAAAGTGCAACAAAGAGAGGAAGACAATTACCTCCTGATAACAATTGAACCTCTGTGTGCATTAGTAGCCATTCAAAGTCTCCTTTATTTTTTTCACAAAGTTGTCACAAGAAGACTATCTTGAAGTGCATTTGATTTGGTGAAGTTGACTGCCATTATTGCAGTAGCAAGGGGGTCATGCAAACATTCTCCCAATGTTTTTGCAACCAAATGGTGACAGTATATGTCGCGGTGTATACAAAAAATGTCAGGCACAGCATTATTTAAATAAGCAATGAATCCTCTTCCTACCATCAAAGCAGCAACATCAGTTGCATAAGCTACTATATCTTCCAGTGCAATATTGTTTTCCAAGAAATAGCTCATGACTTCTTCAAAATTAGGTTCCCCTTTGGTGTCTGTCTTAAGCTATCGGGCAAATAACGTTTCATCGCTGGCCTGATCATTATTCAAAAACCTAACGTACAGTATGCCATCAGAAGGATTTCATTATCAAGTAATGTGCTTTCATCAATTTGCAGGGCAAACTTCTTAGCTTGCAGTTATGCAACTAGTTATGTTTCCACATCATTTATTGTTTCATCAATTTGCCTTGATACTGATGAGTTCTTTGAATAGTTTCATATGCACTCTTGATTCATAACAGTAGAAATGACAGCAAAAACTGTCATTTGCCTACATTATGTATTTTGCTGGCTTTTGCAATTACGTCTGAAATCTCAAAGGATGCAAGAAAACCTTTGTCTTTCTTTGGTGCTTTTTCACCGAACGTTTTTCTTTTAGAGAACTGCTTGATGCTCTCATGGCAGCAGTACCCTGTAGTAGCTACGGGTAACCTGATCGATAAAGAAATGTGTCTACACACTGTTTATATACTGTGTGTATGTATTTTTATGTAACAGAAACATCAATACAATTGTATGAATAGGCTCTATAGAAAATTAGTAAACATCAAAGAATTATAATGTATAATCTCACTTGAAAACATAGATATATTGAATATACATTTAAAATAAACATCGCTTTTTAGGCAGGTTTTTTTAATAATTAAATTTTTAGGTAAACATATGCAAATTCTATGTGGCAATAAAGACTATGTACTCACCAAGGAAAGTGAATTGAACTTCCTTTCAAAGTAATTAAAATATCAAAGATTTAGTGGAACGTAGTGGCAGAATTCACATGTTCTTGCTTCTCTGCAGTTAACCATTTCTGGCAGATAACCCTACTGCACTAACTGCCTCCTCATGTCACATTTTATTTATATTGTAACATGGAAGACAGTCACCTGCTGCATAGCTCACTGATCGGCCATCTGCATTGTGTGATTTGGGGGTGGATGTGGAGGGGGGCTCAGTGAGCCACCCTGCAGGGCGCCAGCGCTGACTTGTGCATGATCAATGAGGAGCAAGAGGTGATGCACCCTCCGCGCACACAGATTAGGCTGTTTTCCTGCCTCATTTGTATGATGTTACATGTTTTCCCATTCATTTCATTGTGTTCCAATTAAACTCATTTATTTATTAGTATTATTTCATCAGTATTTAGTAAACTTATCAGAAACACCTGTGGTCTCAGTTTCTTGTTTTTCACTTGTGGCCCATACAAACTCCAGCGTGAGCCACTAGGGGCCACATGGCCACTTTGAGAACCACTGGATTTAGAGGATATGTGCTATCAGGAAAGGTCGTACAAACGAGGGTTGTTTTCTTTGGAGTGACAAAGGCTGAGGGGAAACCCGATAGAAGATTATGAGAGGCAAAGGTAGGCATCCAGTACCTTTTCGTCTAATATTAGAGGGCATGCATGTTAACTGATAGGGCAAAGGTTCAAAGGAGATGTGCAGAGTAAATTGTTTTTTACACAGTGATGAGTGTCTGGAATACTCTACTGGCGTGATAGTGGAAGCAAATACAATAGCGGCCTTAAGAGGCTCTGAGATTCAATGAAAGTATTCACCCCACCCTGCACCCCCTGGTAAATTTTCATATTTTATTGTTTTACAACAGTGGATTTAATTTGGCTGTTTTGAACAGATCAACAGATAACAAAACTTTTGTTTCAAAGTGAAAACAGATCACTACAAAGTCATCCAAGTTCATCACAAATATAAAACACAAAATAATTGATTGCGTAAGTATTCACCACCCTTTAATATGACACATCAAATGATCACTGGTGCAGCCAATTGGTTAACAAAGTCACATAATTAGTTAAATGGAGATTACCTGTGTGAAGGTGTTTCAGTGAATTGGATAGTAGTGAATTGATAGTAGTAACAGTACACCTGTGTCTGGAACGTCCAACTGCTGGTGAGTCAGTATTCTGACAAAGACTACACCGTGAAGACAAAAGAACACTCCAAGCAACTCCGTGAAAAGGTTATTGAAAAGCACAAGTCAGGGGATGGATACAAGGAAATTTCCAATTCACTGAATATCCCTTGGAGTACAGTTAAGTCAATCATCAAGAAATGGGAAGAATATGGCACAGTTGTAAATCTGCCTGGAGCAGATTGTCTTCAAAAACTGAGTGGCCGTGCAAAAGGGGACTAGTGAGGGAGGCCACCAAAAGACCTATGACAACTCTAGAGGAGTTGTAAGCTTCAGGGGCTGACATGGGAAAGACTGTCCATACAACAACTGGCCCAGGTGCTTCACTAGTCGCAAAGCTTTATTTATGGGAGAGAGGCAAAGAGAAAGCCACTGTTGAAAAAAACCTCACATGAAATCTCAGCTACAGTTTGCCAGAAGATGTGGGGAACTCTGAAGTCAGCTGGAAGAAGGTTCTATGGTCTGACGAAACCAAAATTGAGCTTTTTGGCCATCAGACTAAACAATGCACGTCACAAACAAACCATCCCTACCGTAAAGTATGGTGGTGACTGCTCTGGGGGTGCTTCACTGCAGCAGGCCCTGTAAGGTTTGTGGGTAAAATGAATACAGGGAAATCCTGGAGGAAAACCTGGTGCAGTCTGCAATGAGAACGGCAACTCGGGATTTGTTTTCCAGCAAGACAGTGACCCCAAACTTAAAGCCATAGCTACACAGGAATGGCTTAAAAACATCAAAGTTAATGTCCTGGAGTGGCCAAGTTAGAGTCCAGACCTCAATCCAATTGAGAAGTGGCTGCAATTGAAAAGGGCTGTTCACTCGCGATTCCCATGCAATCTGACAGAGCTTGAGTAGTTTTGTAAAGAAGAATGGGAAAATATTGCAGTGTCCAGATGTGCAAAGCTGACAGAGACCTATCCAAATAACAACACACACAAAATGCTGGTGGAACGCAGCAGGCCAGGCAGCATCGACAGGGAGAAGCGCTGTTGACGTTTCGGGCCGAGACCCTTCGTCAGGACTAACTGAAAGGAAAGATAGTGAGAGATTTGAAAATAGTGGGGGGAGGGGGAAATGCGAAATGATAGGAGAAGACCGAAGGGGGTGGGATGAAGCTAAGAGCTGGAAAGGTGATTGGCGAAAGTGATACAGAGCTGGAGAAGGGAAAGGATCATGGGACGGGAGGCCTAGGGAGAAAGAAAGGCGGAGGGGGGAGCACCAGAGGGAGATGGAGAACAGGCAAACAACTAAATATGTCAGGGATGGGGTAAGAAGGGGAGGAGGGGCATTAACGGAAGTTAGAGAAGTCAATGTTCATGCCATCAGGTTGGAGGCTACCCAGCCGGTATATAAGGTGTTGTTCCTCCAACCTGAGTTTGGATTCATTTTGACAACAGAGGAGGCCATGGATAGACATATCAGAATGGGAATGGGATGTGGAATTAAAATGTGTAATATGAGACCTATCCACACAGACTCAAAGCTGTAATTGCTGCCAAAGGTGCATCTACTAAATACTGACTTGAAGGGGGTGAGTAATTGTGCAATCAATTATTGTGTGTTTAATAATTGTAATAAATTTAGAACAATTTGTAGAAATTTGTTTTCACTTTGACATGAAAGTGTCTTTCCGGTTGATCAGTGTCAAAAAAGCCAAATTAAATCCACTGTGCTTCAATGTCGTAAAACAATAAAACATGAGTGGGGTGAATACTTTTTTAGACTCTGTAGGTACATGGATATGCACAGAGTGGAGAGAAGGGGTTCCAGTTGCAAGCCGAAGGCATGGTGGTCATTATTAGCACTGAGCTATGTCATAGAGTCATAAAACACTACAGCAGCTGAACAAGGTTAATTTAAAAGGTTCTTGGACACCTATATGGATGGGTAGTTTATTTGGCCCATCTGTTCTGTGCTGAACCATTAATTTGCCTGATCTCATCGATCTGCTCTGGAACCATAGCCCAGCATACCCCTCCCATTCTTGTACCTCTTCAAATTTCTCTTAAATGTTGAATCAAGCCCGCATCCACTATGTGCTGGCAGCTCGTTCCACACTCTCACCGCCTTCTAAGTGAAGAAGCTCCCCTCATGTTCTTGGACATTTCGCCTTTCACCCTTAACTCATGATGTCTAGTAGTCTCAGTCAACTCAGTGGAAAAAGCCTGTTTGCATCTTCAATATCTGGACCCATCATAATTTTGTATTTGTAGAAACATAGAAAACCTACAGCACATTACAGGCCCTTTGGCCCACAATGTTGTCCCAAGCATGTAACCTACTCTAGAAACTGCCTAGAATTTCTCTACTTAAAAGCCCCTATTGCATCCACCTTTATCACCTTCGCTGGCAGTGCATTCCAAGCACCCACACTCTGTGTGGAAAAACTTACCCCCTTGTATCTACTTCCAAGCACTTTAAAACCGTGCCCTCTCGAGTTAGCCATTTCAGCCCTGGGAAAAAGCCTCTGGCTACCCACATGATCAATGCCCCTCATCTTATACATCTCTGTCAGGTCACCTGTCATCCTCCATCGTTCCAAAGAGAAAAGGCCAAGTTCACTCAACCTACTCTCATAAGGCATGCTCCCCAATCCAGACGCCAATACCATGCAGTGATGAACAGCAACCTGATGTATGGGTTACTGTTGTCCAGAAGATATTAGAGAGTCACTGAAATGTGCCATTTCCATAAGCAGTGGTCCCCAACCACCGGGCCGTGGACCGGTATCGGGATGTAAAGCATGTACTACTGGGCCGTGAGGGAACGATATGAGTCAGCTGCACCTTTCCTCATTCCCTGTCATGCCCACCTTTGAACTTGAACGCACACGAGGTCGTTACCCACTCACGTGAGGTCATCAGTCGGTCATTAACCTGCAACTACTCGATGAGTAAAAAACAAATGTCGCTTGAGAGTTTCTTTGGAAGAGGGGGTAGGGACATAAAAGGCCTAACGATGATGATAACGCAGAGACTGCTGAGGCCGAGACTGCAAAAAAAAAAGAAAGCTTCCTTCAACAGGAAATATGACAAGTCGTACATAAAATATGGCTTTAATGCGACCGGTGACTCACACGCTCCAAGCCCCCTTGTGTGATATGTGGAGACAAGCTGTCTAATGAGGCAACAAAGCCCTCAAAACTGCTTCTGCACCCTGAGTCCAAGCACCCTGCACCTAAAGACAAACCCGCTGAGTTTTTTGAGTGGAAAAAATCGTGAGCGAGCGGGACAGAAGCTCCCTGAGAGCCACCAGCTCCACAAATGCTGCTGCTCTGACAGCGTCGTACTGAGTGGTGAGCCGTGTGGCTAAGGCTGAGAAGCCTTTCACTGTTGGTGAGGAAATCGTGAGCGAGCGGGACAGAAGCTCCCTGAGAGCCACCAGCTCCACAAATGCTGCTGCTCTGACAGCGTCGTACTGAGTGGTGAGCCGTGTGGCTAAGGCTGAGAAGCCTTTCACTGTTGGTGAGGAAATCGTGAGCGAGCGGGACAGAAGCTCCCTGAGAGCCACCAGCTCCACAAATGCTGCTGCTCTGACAGCGTCGTACTGAGTGGTGAGCCGTGTGGCTAAGGCTGAGAAGCCTTTCACTGTTGGTGAGGAAATCGTGAGCGAGCGGGACAGAAGCTCCCTGAGAGCCACCAGCTCCACAAATGCTGCTGCTCTGACAGCGTCGTACTGAGTGGTGAGCCGTGTGGCTAAGGCTGAGAAGCCTTTCCTTGTTGGTGAGGAATTGATTCTGCCTGCTGCCAAGGACATGTGCCGTGAACTGTTGGGAGAAGCTGCAGCTAACAAGATGGCACAGGTTTCTCTTTCAGCTACCACAGTTTCAAGGAGAATCGATGACATGGCGGAGGACATCGAAGCACAGCTGTTGGAACGGCTTAGCGAGTCACCATGGTATGCTATAAGGTCGACGAGTCTACCGATGTCAACTACAAGGCAATACTGCTGGTTTATGTGCGATATATATTTCAAGACGATGTGCACGAGGATGTGTTATGTGCACTGCCGCTGCCAACTAACACGACTGGGGCAGAACTATTCAGGTCTTTGAATGACGACGTGTCAGGCAAACTGGACTGGTCATTCTGTGTTGGAATATGCACAGACGGGGCTGCAGCTATGACTGGACGGCTGTCTGGTTTCACTACCCAAGTCAAAGATGTTGCTCCTGTATACCAAACTGTGGCTAGCCAAAAAATGTCACCTGATTTTAACAGCATATTGAGTGACATTGTTGAAGTTATCAATCACGTCAAAGCAAAAGCCCTTAACTCACGTCTGTTCAAGCAGCTTTGCGAGGAAATGGATGCAGAGCACAAATTCCTTCTCTCACACACTGACGTCAGGTGGCTGTCAAGGGGGAGAGCCCTGGCCAGGGTTTTTTGAGTTTAGAGAGCCGCTACAGAGATTTCTTTCAGGAAAAGAGTCACCACTGGCAGTACACTTCAGTGACGAGGAGTGGATAGCAAAATTCACTTATCTGTGTGTCATCTTTGACTTGCTCAATGAACTCAACTTGTCACTTCAGGGGAGAATGACAACTGTCTTCAAGTTGGCAGATAAAATGTCTGCTTTCAAAGCCAAACTGGAACTGTGCGGGCGGCGAGTGGATGGGGGTATATTTGACATGTTCCCAACATTAGCTGGGATTTTGGGAGACTGAGGCTGCACCGTCCTTCTCACAGCTGGTGCGCGATCATCTTACCTTCACTGTTGACAGAATTCGAGCATTACTTCCCAGCCGCAAACGACCCAAGACGTGCAAAGGAATGGGTCCGTGACCCATTTGTGAATGTCCCTGGTGAATCATCCATGTCAGCGCGGGAAGAAGATCAACTCCTCGAGCTTGCAAATGACGGTGGGCTGAAAAGTATGTTTGACATAACATCTCTGCTGGCATTCTGGATCAAAGTTAAGACTGAATATCCTGAGATAGCCACAAAAGCACTGAAAACGTTGCTTCCATTTCCAACATCATATCTCTGCGAAGTGGGGTTTTCTGCAATGAATGCAACAAAAACTAAATTACGGAATAGACTGGACATGAGGAATCTCCTTCGAATATCGCTGTCTCCCATCACCCCTCGATGGGACCATCTTGTTGCAGGGAAACAAGCCCAGGGCTCCCACTGATTCAGTGATATTGGTGTGTTGCAATGATTTTATATGTTCATACAAGGAAAGTATTTGCTGTGTGTTTAATATCCAAACGTCACTTAATGTTATGATGCTATTGACTTATAAATGACGTATAATTGAGTTATCACTATATTCATGCGAGGAAAGTAGGCGCTGTGACTTTAATATTAAATTCGTTAGATAAACCCTTTTAGAAACTAAACAAAGTTGAGTGTATTAGTCACTCATAAGTGACTTTCACCTATATTCCAGTTGTGATTAACACCCGCACACCCGTTGGCGGGTCTGCAAGAATATTGTCAATATTAAGTCGATCCACAGTGCAAAAAAGGTTGGTGACCCCTGCGAGACAGCACCCAAGGTCAGAATTAAACTCATTCACCTGCTGCTCCACTGTGCCCACTTGGCATCGATGAGGTCAGCCAGGCTCTCTACTCGAGTAGGAATGAGTTACTTGTATCAGGGAGGGGAGAGTAGCAACCTTACTGATTGCAATCATGACCTGGTACAGCAATTCTTACAAGTGGCTGTAGAGAGTAGTGGTCGCAGTCCAGTCCATCACAGGCACAGCCTTCCTCACCATTGACAACATCTACAGGGGCACTGTCTAGAGTGGAGTTTTCTGTGGCCACATGCATTTTACCCAAAGATACGTGGGTTGGTAGATAATTGGCAAATGTAAATTGGCTGTGGTATGTAGGTCAGTGTTGGAGATTTTGGGACTATGGAGAGAATAGGAGATGGGGAAGATCAGTGGGGAATGAGTCAGCCCTATCAGCTGACACAAAAATGGCCTCTCTCTATGTCACGAGAAACTATGAACGTGTCTGCTGTTTCCCCTCTATCTCTTGTGGTGCAGACTTCCTGAAAATAATCTTATAAATGTGTCAGCTGTGATTTCCCCTTCATAAATCTATTCTGATTCCATTCGATCAGATTATGATTTTCCAGTTATGCTGCTTTTATTTCGTTAATTGATTCTAACATTTTTCCAACAGTCGATGGTAGGCTAATCGGCCTTTAATTATCTAGTATTTCCCTCCCTTCTTTTTGAATGGGCTTGTCACATTAGCAGTTTTCCAGCCCTTTGGCACGTCTCCAAAATCTAAGAGCTTTTGGAAGATTGCAAGTAATACATCCACTATTTCGTTAGCCGTTTCCTTTAAGACCTAGAATACAAGCCACCCAGACTGTTGGGTATTAAGTTTATTTTTAGCACTAAAAGACTAAATTTTCATCATACCATTACTCTGGTGGAAGTGATGGTACTTAATTCCTCCCAGAATTATCTAGTATTCATAGAATATTTCATTGTATCAACTGCCATAAAGACTGATGCTGAATATATTAACCCCTGTGTTTCTTTGTTCCCATAAGTATTACCCACTTTCAGCAGTGTTTTTAATGAAGAATGACACTTCACTTGAATTGACCTGCACACAATTAATATAGTTGCAGGAGATCTATCCCACATGTATAAACAACAGTTGAGAAAGTAAATGCTGTGGTGAATATTCTTTATTGTAGTGAATGAGCTAAGTGATGAATATCACTGACCTTTAGGATACTTACCTTCATTACCCTCTTGTTGCATTCCCTGTTTTATCCCGGTGTTTGAGGGCGCTTTAAGGCCTAGTTCGTTTCCTTCCACCAGCACTATGTTTGTCACTCCAGTGTCTTGAACCAGAGGGGTAACTTCACTCAGCTTCGCTTGCCCTGTCACTGAACCCTTCCCACTTTCAAGGAATTTTCATCACGTGTCCTTGTAGTTTCACATCTGGAAGATGCTAAAAGTGGGGTTCCACAGGGATTAGTGTTAGAGCTGCTGCTGTTTGTAACTTACATTGATGATACGGATAAGCACATAACAAAAAAAGCAAGTACAGTTTGCCGATGACACAAAATTAGGGAGCTGGTCTGATAACATTCAGGCAGCAGAATCAATGCAGTTAGATCTAAACAAAATTCAGATGTGGGCGGATAAATAGATGAAAATTAATGTAAATAAATATAAAGTATTACATATAGGAAGTAAATATTAGATAGAAATATACAGTGGGGGGTCTTGAGTTAGAAAGGGTTTGGGCATCCAGGCAGACTCTTCACTGTCAACGTCCAGACAATACACAGAAGTGACTGGGATAGCTAATAGAATGTAGGGCTGTATAATGCACTCAGTGAGTTCAAGTCAAGCGATGTTCTCCTTTAGCTCTATAATATGCTCGTGAGGCCACACCTTGAATACTGTCAACATCCAGACAATGTACGGAAGTGACTGGGATAGCTAATAGAATAACGCACTCAGTGAGTTCAAGTCAAGCGATGTTCTCCTTTAGCTCTATAATATGCTCGTGAGGCCACACCTTGAATACTGTGTACAATTTTGATCTCCATGTTGTGTGAGGGATGTGAATGCACTGGAGAGAGTCCAGAGAAGGGCAGCTAGACTCATTCCAGGTCTGCAGGGTATGAGCTATGAAGAAAAATGTGAAAGAATTAAACCTTTTCAGCCTAAGTAGACGTAGAGCAAGAGGAGACATGACAGAAGTGTTCAAAATCATTAACTGAAGCGGATGCCAACTGCTGCTTCAAAATTAATCCATCATCAAAGACATGGGGTCATAGGTGGAAATTGGTTAAAGGGAGATTTCAGACTAAATTCAGGAAGCGTTTCTTTACGCTGCAAATTGTGGACACATGGAACAAACTAGATAGATAAAAAATAGATGTGTATTTGATCTGTCCTGACAAAGGGTCTCAGCCCAAAACGTTGACAGCACTTCTCCCTATAGGTGCTGCCTGGCCTGCTGCGTTCCACTAGCATTTTGTGTGTGTTGTGCATTTGAGAGTAGTACTTTCAAATCTAAACTCAATAGTTATTTCAATGCACAATGCACAACCCTATATTTGGCAAGCTTCATTGGGCCAAATCTGTCAAAAACTTTCTATTGTTCAATATTTATTTTTTTTATCTTTTGTATTTGCACAGTTTGTTATCTTTTGCATACTGGTTGTCCAACCAATTGGTGCAGTGTTTCATCACGATTATTCGATTTATTGAGTATGCCTGCAGGGAAATTAATCTCCAAAGGTTGTATTTGGTGACATGTATGTACCTTGATAATAAATTTTACTTTGAATTTTGAACTTTGGACACTATCACATGCAAAGTATTAGATAATAGTCCTTCATTTGATCCCTACGGACTCCCAAGTGCATCCCATTTTCACAGTAATTTGCCAACTCCAACTTCTAATGCTCAGTAGGACAAGGGAAGCAGATTCAAGTCAGATTTGAGTTATGGGGGACTGAACTCTGCAAGCTGTCATCTTGCAGCACCGAAGCCGTATCTTTGGCAGATTAAGAAAGTCAGCACATTCTCAGGGTATCAGCTTGCTCTTCAGGTGAATAAAATGGGTGGGGGTGTACAGAAGAGAGTAGACATCTGGATTTATAAAAAAAACCCTGTAGCAGCACGTGAATAGCATAAATAAGCCCAAGGTGGTGGAAAGCATTTCCGCTTCCTTCAGTATTTAATACTCTTGTTTTAAAGAGCAGCAGTTCCAAGGAATGTTAACCAGCAATATGGGATTAATCAAAATACTTTGTTTTATTCCTTATCCTAGAACATCGACATCACAAACTTCAGCAGTAGTTGGAATGATGGGCTGGCATTCTGTGCTGTGCTTCACACCTACCTTCCGGCACATATCCCATATCAGGAGCTGAACAGTCAGGACAAGGTAGGATGATGTGTCAGCTGAAGATGTTGATTTTGTAATAATGTGCATTAAAATATATTCTGCTGCCCTTCTTAGACCGTAATACCATAAGAGATGGGAGCCATTCGAGTCTGCTCCATCATTCCATCTCAACCCATTTGACCTTAATTGCATGGTATTACTGGAGTACTGATAGAATTCCATAGCCATTCCCAGTAAGTGCGGACCTGAGACAACTTGACCAATGTTTCAGATCTTTAACTCTGCTAGATGCCTCATGTTGTTCAGTTAGTACAGATGGGAGTGTGCTGAATAGTGTAGATGCAACCTATCGCTCTTCCTTGTCCATATAGTAATGGAAATGTTTATAATTCTCCTATATTCATGCAGTAAGATTAAGCCAGACTGAAAGCTCTTTACTTGCAGTATTTCCACAAGTGTGAGGGGACATCCTAGAAAGCTCAACAATATGTGGAGACTGTGGGAACAAGAAGGGCACAGACAGTTCAGTTTGTATATATGGTCGGTAAAAGATAGGGGACCAGACGTGTAGACAAATTGCAAAGATATGTAATGTAGCAAGATTACAGTAGTAGGAAATTTCAGCTTTCCAAGTATTCACTTAGATTGTTTTAGTGTGAAATACACAAATAAAGATGGTATGTTTAAATTATTTTCAGGAGAACTTTTTTTGAGTCAGTGCTAGATGCCCTCTTAGAGAAGAGGCAGTACTGTCTTAGGGGCTGGAACTGCAAGTGGTTGAAATGTCCATGGGAGAACATTTTAGAGATAGTAACAATACTCTAGGCTTTAAGGCAGTTATTGAAAAGGATAAGAATCATTCTGCAGGTAATTGTAATGTCAGAATAGGAACAGGTTATGTGCAGGGAGATTGACATCCAACAAGTGGGAGTTATTCAGAAGTGCGGTGGTGAGTGTTCAAGAGCAACACACTGCCATGAGGTGAAAGCTAAATTGGGCAATTCAAAGGAATCCTTCGTGTGTAAGGGACATTGGTGAGGCACTTACAGTAATGTGTACAATTATGGGAGAAATATCATTAAACTGGTTTCAAAGATGCTGCTTAGACTCCGGGGTCTGAGTCACAGGGAAAGGATTTACAGGTTGCAACTTCCAAGCCAGAAGTTGAGAGGTGACTCAAAGTTCTGCAAAGTTATGAGAGACATAGGCGAAATGAATACTAAGAAAATATTCCCTGTAGCAGAGATCTCTAAAATTAGAGGGCATTGGTTTGAAGTATGGGTAAGAGGTTTAAGGGGGGACCAGAGAGAGAATTTTTCTTTACCAGTGGGGTGGTTGGAACCTGGAATGCATTACCTGAACGGATGGTGGAGGCAGGTTCTCTCAATATTTAACAAGAATGTGGATGAACACTCAAATTGCCAAGGCATGGGCCAAGTGCTTGCAAAGAGGCTTAGTTTAGACTGGCATTTGACAGTCAGCATATAGATGGTGGGCTGAAGGAGTCCAGAAAATGGTTCTCAACCCAAAACATAGATTGTCCATTTCCTGTGATAGATGATCCACTCAGTTCCTCAAGCAGTTTATGTGGCTCTAGATTCCAGAATCTGCAATCTCTTGTGTCTCCTGTTTCTGTGTTGTGTGTCTCAGTGACCAGTTCAGAGGCTGGTCACCAATAACCACTTCCCAATGCCCAGCTCGTACTCCACCAAGACCCCTCAACTCCTGACCTCTTTGACCAAATACCAGACTGAAGAGCTGAAGTTTAGAAGGGAGGTGAGAGTGACTGCCCTGACACCAAGGTATGACTGAATGCAGTATCAACCAGCCCTGGGAAAACAGAAGCCAGTCCCTCAGACAGAAAGATGGTTGTGGTTATTGCAAGTCACTAACCCCAGCCCCAGGAAATCATTTCATGAGTTTCACAGTGCAGTTTCCTAGGCCCAACTGACTTCAGCTTTTTAGTGATCTTCCTTCCATCATAAGGTCTGTGTGAACTTGTTGCTCCTGAATTTCAGGCTGGCAATGACTGCCATTGCCAGATGTCTATCTCCCTGCATGTGGTTGTACCTGTCCTGTCTTATGATATCACTACAGTCAAACCCAGTAAGATAAAAGCCAATATTCCATTACCTACATAGGACCCTGGTCAGACCCCACTTGGAGTACTGTGCTCAGTTCTGGTCGCCTCACTACAGGAAGGATGTGGAAGCTATAGAAAGGTGCAGAGGAGATTTACAAGGATGTTGCCTGGATTGGGGAGCATGCCTTATGAGAATAGGTTGAGAGAACTCGGCCTTTTCTCCTTGGAGCGACGGAGAATAAGAGGTGACCTGACAGAGGTGTATAAGATGATGAGAGGCATTGATCGTGTGGATAGTCAGAGGCTTTTTCCCAGGGCTGAAATGGCTGCCACAAGAGGACACAGGTTTAAGGTGCTGGGGAGTAGGTACAGAGGAGATGTCAGGAGTAAGTTTTTTTACTCAGAGAGTGGTGAGTGCGTGGAATGGGCTGAAGGCAACGGTGGTGCAGATGGATACAATAGGGTCTTTTAAGAGGCTTTTAGATAGGTACATGGAGCTTAGTAAAATAGAGGGCTATAGGTAAGCCTAGTAATTTCTAAGGTAGGGACGTGTTCAACACAACTTTGTGAGCCGAAGGGCCTGTATTGTGCTGTAGGTTTTCTATGTTTTCTCTGTTACCGATTGCTCGCTGCCACTTATGTGCGGGAGGGGGGACTTCAGGGTTCTCACGTTTAACTGTCGTTCATTCTTTGAGGCACTTCTCTGTTTTCGTGGATGTTTGCGAAGAAAAAGCATTTCATGGTGTATATTGTATAAATTTCTCTGACATTAAATTGGACCTTTGAACCTGCTCTGCTTTATGCTAAATTTCTGTTTCATTTACAAGAACCCCTCAATGTCCTTGTGCTACAGTTTCCTACAGTCTTTCTTCATTTAAATAATTGGGTTCATCATACTTTCTTCCAAGTTGAAATAATTGTACATTTTCACACATAAAATTCCATCTGCCAACTCAGTCCCTGCTCACTTATTCTATGAATACATTTGTAAACTCGTATCCTCATCATGGCTTCCCTTTCCTTTGATTTCATCTCATTCACATACTTGCCTCTAGTATGTTCACTACCTTCTTCTAAGTCATTAAATATATTGTAAACAACCATGTAAGACCTGCATGTAAATGCGCATAAAAGCGACAGGGTGTATTGAGAGAGGAGTTAATGGGATTCTGGGCTTCATACAATACAAAATCAGTGAGGTCAAATTGTAGACAAGGAAGTGCAAATTCTGCAACAAGCACACTCAGCTGGTCAGTCAGCATCTATTGAGGCAGCATCTTGGGTCAAAACTGCATCAAGAATCTGAAACATCATCTTACAGCTTTAGCCTCTATAGATCCCAATTGACCCACTATTCTCATGTGATCTGAGGTAATGCTGAGCCTTTCTGTATAAAGCCTTTGCTAAGGCTACAACTGGATCACTGTGTCCAATTTTGCTTATCACTCTCGGTGTAAGGGTTCCAGACAAGGTGGCAGAGGGGTTTATTCAATGGGACCAGACATGAGGATTGCATCTACAGGGTTAGACTGGAGAATAGGGGTTTGGGAGAACGGGCAAAAAAGTGGCAGATGGAATAGAGTTGGGAAATATATGATAATGCATTTTGGTAAAAGGAACACTAGTGCAGACTATTACCTAAATGGGGAGAAAATACAAACATCAGAGATGCAAAGGGACTTGGGAGTCCTTGTGTAAGACTCCCAAAAGGTTAAATCACAGGTTGAGTTTGTGGTAAAGAAGGCAAATGCAATGTTAGCACTCATTTCAAGGGGAATAGAATATAAAAGCGAGGAGATATTGCAGAGGCTTTATAAGACACTAGTCAGGCTGCACTTGGGGTATTGTCAACAGTGTTGGGCCCCATATCTCAGAAAGGATGTGTTGTCTTTGGAGAGAGTCCAGAGGAAGTTCACAATGGTGATTCAAGGAATGGAGGAGTTAACCTTTTGGCAGCTTTGGGCCTGTACTCTCTGGAATTTAGAAGTATGCAGGGGGATGTCATTGAAGCCTACTAAATGTTGAAAGGACTAGATAAGATGGATGTGGAGAGGATGTTTCCGATGGTGGGGCTGTCCAGAACTAGAGGGCGCAGCCTCAAAATTGAGGAGTGAGCTTTTAGAACAGGGGTAAGAAGGAATTTCTTTTAGCCGGCGAGTAATGAATCTGTGGAATGCACTGCCAAGTCCATGGGTATCTTTAAAGCAAAAGTTATTTGTTTCCTGATTAGTTCAGGTATCACAGGTTATGGTGAGAAGGCAGGTGTATGGGGTTAAGTGGGTTCTGGGAAGAGACCCTGATGATCTTCTCAGCTGGCCATCTACAATATGAACCATCTACAACCATCCTTTGCCTTCTGTGGGCAAGCCAATTCTGGATCCACAAAGCAACGTCTCCTAGGATCCCATGCCTCCTTACTTTGTGAATGAGCCTCGCAGAGGGAACCTCTCAAATGCCTTACTGAAATCCATATATGTACATCCATTGCTCAACCTTCATCAGTGTGTTTTGTTACATCCTTAAAGAATTCAATCGGCACGACCTGTCCTTGATAAAGCCATGCTGATTATCCCTAATCTGACTATGTCTTTCCAAATGCTTATAAATCCTGCCTCAGGATCTTCTCCAACAATTCACCCACCACTGAAGTAAGAAAGTGAATGAGAGATTTGTGAAGAAAATCATTATTAGGTGGAAACAAAATCAGACAAGATTTTCAAAAGGGTAGTCTCTTGTGGGGGAAAATTGTTTGTAGGGCTGTGGGGAACAAACAGCCCTACAATTGATTGACATGATGGTCTCCAGGGCCTTTTGTGTGACAACAACACTGTTCTGGGTCAAACCGTATTAACAAAATTCCCCCTGTAGTGTTGCACCCAAAAGTTTAGAATTCTTTTTGACAGCAGACTTTTAATTTTCTGTATCTTTGATTCACAGCGAAGGAATTTTTCCCTGGCCTTCCAGGCAGCTGAAAGTGTTGGCATCAAGTCTACTCTGGTGAGTTTTTAAATAAACATTTGGATTATATGTTCAGTTGTTCAACACAATATCCAAGCACTTCCTGCCTTAATACTTTATTATTCTCCTTTTAATGAGCTGTTATGCTCCCAGGAGTGCTAAAAGCAATTTGTTACACCCTTTTTTTTACATGTACAGATTGTCAGCTTCGGGCTAAACATTATGCAAAGGTGTGGGCATCCTTTGTGTGCTGGGCATAGGCATTTAGTTTCCAGATTATTGTGAATTTGCTGATTTTCATTCAGTGCTTATTCTACTAAACACTTTCATGTGTATGCAGTATAATACAGGGAAATAAACTATAGACAGTTCAAGAGCTGTTTAAGACATCAGAGCTCTGTGTCGATGCCCCGGTAATTCTGTGCTCTAAGACTTGAGATCCAGTGAGCAAGCCATACTTCGTATGAGACTTCAGACTCTCGGGTATAGCCGGTACACCGTGTATGGTCTGAGTCTCTCAAGTATGGTGGGTGTCCTGTACCGTCTGTGAGTATTGAGCTACAGTCAGCTGACCATCACCAGAGTATGACCGTCCAGTGAGCACACTATGAAGCATTCTGAGTCTTTAACTTTAGTGAATGCACTGAAGCAGGGTGGTCTGAGATGATTTTGAGAGTTCAGATACCATTGTCGCACCAGAATCAGGTTTATTATCACTGTCTTATATGACATAAAATCTCTTGTTTTGCAGCAGCAATATATTACAGGGACAAAATTACTATAAATTATAAATGAAATGCAAAAATAAAAGAATAATGAAATAGTGTTTGTGTGTACATGAAGCATTCAGAAATCTGATGGCAGAGGGAAGGAGCTGTTCCTGAATTATTGAGTATGGATGTCCAGGCTCCTTTGCGGTGGTAATGATGGTAAGAGGGCATGTCAGATGGTTAGGGCCTGTAATGATAGATGACATCTTTTTGAGGTACCGCTTCTTGAATAGATCAGAGCATTAGTCCTACCAGGCTCAACCTTTTGATTCCTGACTTTGTGTGTAGGCTTAACAATATCTTTATCCACAACCACTCCACTAACTGTTTCATGCTCTGGCTCCCATCCCCCTGCAATTTAAAGCCCTGCCCTTTCCCCCCACCCCCCCATGCAGCACTAGCAAACCTTTCCACTAGGAACACACACAAAATGCTGAGTGCCCGCAGCACCTTGCATGTGTTGCTTGGATTTCCAGCATCTGCAGATTTTCTCTTGTTTGTGATTGGCTTTCCACTAGGGTATTAGCCCCCCCCCCCTCCAGTTCAGGTGCAAACTGTCCCTTCTGTATAAGTCTCACCTTCCCTGGAAGAAAGCTGAATGATCCAAAAATCTGAAATGCTCCCTCCTGCACCATCTCCTTAGCCATGTTAAACTGTATGGTCTTTCTATTTCTGTCCTTTAACTTAGCACCTAAACTCACTTTGCAGGACCTGGTCACCCCTCCTCCCCATGTTATTAGTACCAATGTGGACCACAGATAAGTGGGAGGGTGAGCAGCCAGGTTAAGAGTTAAGTGCTGCTGTAAGACTAAAACTGACTACAGAACCTTCATTGGAAATATTAGTAAAAATGTGTATTAATCTTGTACAGGCAACCCCCTGCATTAAGCAGAGGTTGCATTCCTAGAAAATGGCTTTTCATAATGCGAAGCTACATGCATCAAGAAACACGTATTTTAAAAAACGCATGTTCTAATTCAAAGCCATAAAGCAAAAGTCACCTGTAGAACTTTTATTGGTTTTGGTCTGTCTTGTTTTTCTTCATATCATGCCTTCAGTTTTTCATGGATCTGTAAAACAATACAAATCCCCATTCTGGAGAGGGTTTGCAACAGATTTTTGGGGTAAATGGAAATTGTATATCCTTGGCCAAATTATCAGACCTAATAATATGATTCTGTTATGTCTCCCATTCCAGGATATCAATGAGATGGTGAGCACAGAACGGCCAGACTGGCAGAGTCTGATGCAATACGTGACAGCTATATACAAGTACTTTGAAACTTGAATCTTGCATCGGTGACCAGTAAAGCCAGTGTTTGCAGAGCAACAGTTGGCTTTGGGCAGGAATGTTGATACAGCTCTTCATATAACAGCCTTACAACATTCATTCCAGTAACTTCACACAGGATCACTTTGAAAAGAACGAACATTCCCCAGGTTCTATAACTTGTCCAGTGAAGAGGTGTGCAGCTGAGAGACGACACTGTTGTTCTAGATTTATCTGTTGGTGTATGCTTGCAGTGGTGAACTGATGGACGGTACAGCTTCCAAAGGCTGAGAAATAAATGATCCATTCCAGCTAACATTAAAGACTTGCTGCACTGATCTGAGAAGAAAGATGAAGTTATGTCCAAAAGTCAGGCAGCATTTTCAAGTGTCAGTCCACACAGTAATATCCATGGCTGTCCCTTCACCAATGCCTAATTCCATTGTTAGGCCATGAGCTCACAGTACAATTTCAAACTTCGGCTTGAGATTGCCAATATAAGTCACCTGGACTGTGGTTTTCAGGATGAATAGCTCAAGTTTAGCATTAGTACTTGGTCTTAAGGCGTTACTCTGAACAGTCTGTTTACTCTGTCAAATCCTAAAATCGTGCTCCGTGGTTCCCCGAAGGATCATCTGCTACAAGCGTTGAATAATTCTTCCAGACCAATGAGAAGAAGTCTCCTGTGTCAAAAGGCTAGTCTTCAATCTGTCCTTATTTAGAATATTAACTAGTTATAAGGAGCTTAGTAATTTTTTTTATATCTGATTATCATGTTTTTAATTTTCTTCAGAGAAACTGGCTGTTCATAACATGAATAGCTTTCATCCCTTGCAAATCTGTCAAGGTGCTTGCAAATATACTGCTGCTTTTGGGTCAACTCTGATGCACCTCTAACAACATATGATTAGTTTACACTGCACATGTCGCCCACAGTGGATTGTTTGATGATAAAGGAACTTCACTCTGCACTTAATATATGCTGGGAATGCATTGATGGGGAACTGTAGAGGAAGATTTTACAGTGGCCTACTAAGGTATTCCCAGCAAAGGTACACCATTTATTAAATGCAGAGTAAAGGTCTGTGCTCAGAGTGTTTTATCTGACACTAGTTGAATAGCTAACTCCATAAACTTCACCAAGTTCTAAATCAGGCAGGAATTTGTCTAGGAATTCTGAAGTAATGCAATGTTCTCATCATTACTTCAGAGATTTAAAGGCAGGTTTAGGTTTCTCAGTCTTCATTCCAATTAAGATCTTTATCTGTTGTATCTTTTAATGATTTTATAATTCTTTGAATATTATACTATTGTGTAACTAAGGGAGAGTATTCTTGTGGACCCACCAAGTTATCCTGTGTAACCAATGGAACGTGTGATGATTTGCTACCTGACTGCCTGTGTAACCAATGGAACGTGTGATGATTTGCTACCTGACTGCCTGTGTAACCAATGGAACGTGTGATGATTTGCTACCTGACTGCCTGTGTAACCAATGGAATGTGTGATGATTTGCTACCTGACTGCCTGTGTATCCTAATGGACATCCATCAAACTGTCCCAAATGATTATTCTAATGGACATCAATTATTATTCTAATGGATCATCAATCCTAATGGACATCCATCAAACTGTCCCAAATGATTATTGTAATGTCTTGATGGTCCTCCCCTATAATGCCCATTCCAGGCAGCAGAACATCCCAAAAGATCTCTACCAGACTGCCCTGTCCAACTGGTGAAAATTCCTTACAGACCTTGACCGTTCAGCCTGCCCAACAGATGACTTTGACCAGACTGACCTGCCCATCTGATGAAATTTCCTTACAGACCTTGACCAGACTGTCTGTCCAACTGGTGAAAATTCCTTCAGGCCTTGACCAGACTGTCTGTCCAACTGATGAAAATTCCTTCAGGCCTTGACCAGTCTGTCTGTCCAACTGGTGAAAATTCCTTCAGGCCTTGACCAGTCTGCCCTGCCCATCTGATGGAGGATCCCGATGGAACTTGACCAGACGCCTGCATGATGAAATGTCTAGGTAGACCCTGTGTAACTTGTGAAATGCTCTTTTGGTCTTCAACAAGACTGCCCTGTGAGTTGATGGATTGTACTGGCTGATGTTTTCCAAATCACCATTTATATCTTGGAACATCTGCTAAGGTGCCTGAGGTGGACTTCCAATACATTGCTGCAGTTATTGCTGGAGATTCCTGGGGGGTACCACTGAGCTGTCTAAGGTAACTGTTGTACTGCTGTCTGTAGTCAATGGATGTCCCAAATCTTCATTTACATTCCATATTGTTAAAGTTGCTTCATAACGTTACTTTTTGATGCCTATTGACTTACATTTCTTTAACACTCACTGTGATTGAAAGATCATTTTAAATGTCTAAGCAGGAAGATGATTACTAAGCTAGGTATTGGTCAATCCAGTTAACATTAATCTCATTCTTGTTACTACACTCTTTGCTGTCTAGTCTCCACAATAACAGAGATTGCCTCTCAAATTAACCCCATAAGTCATTTCTATTGAAAAGGGTTTGATACTTGATGCCTTCTATTCTAAACTGCACCTCTTGGTCCCACTAATTGATGCTAAAGCTCACATTGTTGTGTATTTTCTGACACAGTGGACAATGATCTGTCTGACAAGCACATTTCCCTTTTTTGGGCAATAAATAGGCTTATCCCTTTGCCAGGCCTCAGCTATATAAAGTATTCTTTCCATGAATACAGGTAAGCTGTAGTGATCCATGTCACATCAAGTGACACAAACACCATGATGTGAAGATTGAACTCCCAGGGGTGTCCATTCCGTGTTAGGCAATGGCTGTTCTGGATACATGTCAGTGACAATAAACGGGAACTGCAGGAAGCACTCAGCAGATCAAGTAGCTTCAGGATTAGTATTTCAGATCAGGGGACAATACTGCCTCACCTTGCTGAGTTTCCAGCGTTTTCAGATCTCCAGTATCTGCAGATTTTTTTTCATTTTCCAAAAACTGATAGGTACCGGTCTTATTTCACTGAATGTTTAATTCTGTAGCTCTGCTCAGTATTCAAAGCTTTGGGCATTATTTATATTATTGACATATTAGTAGTAGTGAGTGCCAGGCACACCATGTTTAGTATAAAAGCCATGTATTTTGATTGCATATATTAGTTAAGTATTTCTGTAACCCTATGCTATCACAGTTACGTGCAGAAAGTGGTCCAATCCAGGCGTTCAGTGTAGGGTGCTTTCTGGGCAAGTTTGCTAAACAACCGTGATTAATCTTGGGAAGTGTAACATTATCCACATTAAAGGTTCACTTTTCTTTGCGTTAAGTGTTGTTCTGCTTGTATTTTCTATTTTGCTTTGAAGGTCTGATGAAGCAAGAAGCTCCATCCTATTGGATATTAGCCCTTTAATTGCTGAATTTCATTCGACAGTCTGTTTCTGCAACTTTTTCACCAAATCAGCAAATGATTCTTCTACCTTTCATGGAGAGCAGCCAGTTAACTAACCTACATGTCTTCGGGAAAGAGAAGCATTTGAAGTAAACCACACAGGTTTCAATCCTGGATCCTTGGAACTGTGAGCCAGCAGTAGTAACTACTGCACCACCTCTTTCCTCTGGCCCCCAGCTTCCTCTTTCCCACTCCTCCCTCTTTGCTCCTTTTCGTCCCCATTTCCTCATCTATTTTCTCCTGCCCTGCCATCTAACCTCCCCTCCTATGCTCTTCCTAATTCTGCACACTCCTCCCTTGCTCTTCAATCCCAGCTCCTCTTTCCTCTTTGTCATTCACTCCTTCTTGACCCTTCTCTCCCATCTTCTCCTTGCTCTCCCCTTTCTTCTGCTTTCCCATCTCTTCTTCGTTACCCTGTCGTAATCACGTCTTCCACTGAATTTTCTCCTCATCCCCTTCCCGCTGTTCCTTACGATATCTTCCTCCTCCCACGCTCTCACTGCTACTCTTGACCCCTTCCTGGCCTCTTTGAGGGTTGAAATGAGACTTCTGAGTAGCTGCAGCACTCCTGTTGTTTCGGAGGAGGATGCCTCACCAGTGGTAGGGTACATACAGGCCTCGTACTCAGCGTTACCTATCAGTGATCACTGTTTGCAGAGTCTGGAAATTCCTTGACTTGATCACTCTTCACAGATGCTGTCTGTCCTGCTAAATATAGAGAATACAGTAATGTGCAAAAATCACATACAGAGCTTAGGTGCCTAATACATTTGCTGCCACACAAAAAAATTAACGACATGAGTGATGAAAAACCTGATACTGGTCTCTACTGTGGACTGAGCGGGAAGGGGGGAGGGAGAGGGGAATCATAGTTGGGAAAGGGGAGGGAAGCATCAGAGAGACATTCTGTTAAAATAAATAAACCAATTGTTAGGAATCATAATAAGACAAAAGACCTGAATTAGGCCATTTGGCCCATTGAGTCTGCTCCACCATTCAATTATGGCTGATCCTTTTTTACCCTCCTCAGCTCCGCTCACCAGCATTCTCCCCATAACCTTTATTGTGTGCCGAACAAGAACCTATCAAGCTCTGCCTTAAATACAGCCAACGATCTGGCCACCACAGCTGCCTGTGGTAATAAATTCCACAAATTCACCACCTTCTGGCTAAATTAATGTCTCTGTATCTCTGCTTTAAATAGATGCCCATCTATACTGAAGCTGTGCCGTCTTGTCCTCAACACCACTACCATGGAAAACATCCTTTCCACATTGTCTAGGCCTTTCAACAATCAAAAGGTTTCAATGAAATCCCCCCCCCCCCATCCTTAGTTGCAATGAGTACAGACCCAGAGCTATCAAACGTTCCTCGTATGATAATCCTTTCATTCCCAGAATCGTCATTGTGAACCTCTGGGCCGTCTCCAATGCCAACACATCTTTTTTTAGATGAGGAGCACCAAAACTGTTCACAATATTCAAGTGCAGCCTCACCAGTGCCTTGTAAAGCCTCAGCATCACATCCCTGCTCTTGTATTCTAGACCTCTTGAAATGAATGTTAACATTGTATTTGCCCTCCTCACCACCAATTCTACCTGCAAGTTAACCTTCAGGGTGTTCTGCACAAGGACTCCCAAGTCCCTTTGCATCTCAAATTTTTGGATTTTCTCCCCATTTAGAAAATATTCTGCACATTTATTTTACTATCAAAGTGCATGACCATGCAATTTTCAACACTATTTCATTTGCCACTCTTTTGCCCATTCTCCTAATCTGTCTAAGCCCTCTGCAGCATATCTGTTTCCACAACACTGTCTGCCCCTCCACCAGTCTTTGTATCGTCTGCCATCTTGGCAACAAAGCCATCTATTCCAACATCTAAATCATTGATATGCAGCATAAAAAGAAGTAGTCCCAACACCGATCCTGCAGAAAACCACTAGTCTGTGGCAGCCATTCTTTTATTCCCACTCGCTGCCTCTTACCAATCAGCCAATGCTCTAACCATGCCAGTAACTTTCCTGTAAAGCCATGGGCTCTTAATTTGGTAAGCATCCTCATGTGTGGCACCTTGTCAAAGGCTTTCTGGAAGTCCAAATATACAACATCCACGGCAGCCCCTTTATCTATCCTACTTGTAATCTCCTTGGAGAATTCAGACAGGTTTTTCAGGCAAGATATTCCCTTAAAGAAACCATGCTGACTTTGTCCTATCTTGTCACCAAGTATTCCATAATCTCATCCTTAACACCATGCCAGAGTCCAATGATTTTTGAAAGATCATTACTAATGCCTCCACAATCTCTACCGCCACCTCTTTCAGTTCATTTGGTCCGGGTGACCTATGTACTCTTATGTTTTTCAGCTTTTTGAGCACCTTCTCCCTTGTACTCACTTCTCTTCCCTCACACCCTTCAGCATCTGGCACACTGCAAGTGTCTTGTACAGTGAAGACTGATGCAAACTACTCATTTAGTTCATCTTCCATTCCTTGTCCTCCATTATTGCTCCGACCTCATTCCCCATATCCAATCTTATCTCTTACTTTTTACATACTGAAAAAGCTTTTACTATCCATTTTGATAATGATTACTGGCTTGCTTTCACGTTTCATTTTTTTCATCCTAATGATTCTTTTAGTTGCTTTCTGTAAGTTTTTAAAACTTCCCAATCCCCTTTCTTCTCACCAATTTGTGCTTTGTTGTATGCCCTAAATTCACTCTCGTTTGCTTTTACATGAGCTTCGACTTCCCTTGTCGGCCATGGTTCTACTATTTTGTCATTTGAATACTTTTTTGTTTTTGGAATACATCTATCCTGCCTTCTTCGTTTTTCCCAGAAACTCACACCATTGCTGCTCTGCTATCATCCCTGCCAGCATCTCTTTCCAATTTACTTTGGCCAACTCCTCTCTCGTACCACTGTAATTTCCTTTACTCCACTGAAATACTGCTATGTCAGACTTTACTTTCTCCCTTTCAAATTGAACAATATATTAAGATCACTGCCTCCTAAGGGTTCTTTTACCTTAAGCTCCCTAATTGCCTCCAGTTCATTACATAACACCCAATCCAGTATAGCTGATTCCCTAGTAGCCTCAGTGACAAACTGCTCTAAAAAAGCCATCTCGTAGGCATTCAACAAACTCATTGAAATCCATTTCCAACCTGATTTTCCCAATCGACCTGCATGTTGAAATCTTCCATGACTAAGATAACATTGCCCTTTTGACATGCCTTTTCGAATTACCTTGCCTAGTGTCTCAGGGCTGGATGTCTACACCTCGCCGCCCCTGCACAGTGCTCCACCATTGCTGTTTCCAAAATCCTTTCATCATGTCAGATCGACAGCCTCATTCTCCGTTCCACATTGACATACAGTACAATGCAAAAGTCAGGGACCTCAGTAGCTTTCGCACGGTACTATATATTCAGAGATGAATTCACCTCTTGACTGTTAGGTCTGAGCAAACCTTCAGCAAAATATTCCCCTATGTTTGCTACTTTCTTGATCTTAAACCAACCTGTAAGACCTCATTTGAAAATCTAGGGTACCCTCGTTACAGAATCCTTGGTCAATACGGTAATCCCAGCCCCTATTTACAGCTTTGCCGCCACAGGGGATAATTCTGTATCCACGAATGCTGATAACAGCCCTCCTGTCAGATATGGTTACATGATTTCCATATGCTGAATAATGCCCACAGTTCATGTGTCTTAATTATTAACTTCTTGCATTGAACTAAACACAACTTAGCTGTGTGTTTCTCCCATATACTTTATAATGCCACCTCTGCTCTATCTAATGGGCTGGCTTGCTTTTCCTCCAGAGCAGCTTATGCGCTGAGTATCGCAATTTGAGTACCTGATTGGAAGAACAACAGTGCACATCTTAGAGATGGTTTACCTGCAGGTTAAAGACAGGAAAGTAATGGATACACCCAGACACAGGAAGGGAAGTGTTAGAAGATGGGGGAGGCAAATGTCTCTGATGATCCAGCTGGAGCCAGGGTCTGTTGGTGCTCCCAGTGCACAAGGGAAATGATAGGAAGCCAGATCTGAGGGGATCAGCTGGGACTTAAGCAGCAGCAAATGGAAATCTGGATTAGTGTGTTTCTTCCTTGCTGCCAGGATCTGATTAAGATATGGTGAAAATTACGAGAGGCATAGATAGGTTAGAGAGTAAGATACTTTTCCCCAAGGAAGTTGTCCAAGACCAGAAAGCGCAGGATTAGGAGAAGGGGTAAGAGGTTTGGAGCGGTTCTGAGGAAGAGGGTGATTGCAATCTAGACCACACCACTGGTAGAGGCAGATAGAAACAGAAAACCCTCAGCACAATACAGGTCCTTCGGCCCACAATGCTGTACCGAACATGTACTTTTGAAATTACCTAGGAAATTATCCAGGAGCCTCTTAAAAGACCCGATTGTATTCAACTCCACCACAGTCACCAGCAGCCCATTCCAGGCACTCACATCACTCTCTGCATTAAAAACTTACCCCTGGCGTCCCCTCTGTACCTTCCAAGCACCTTAAAACTGTGCTGTCTCGAGTTCGCCCTGGGGGAAAACCTCCAACTGTCCACACGATCAATGTCTCTGATCAGGTCACCTCTCGCTCCAAGGAGAAAAGGCCAAGTTCACTCACCCTATTCTCGTAAGGCATGCTTCCCAATCCAGGCAACACCCCTGCGCCCTTTCTACGGCTTCCACGTCCTTCTTGTAGTGAGGTGAACAGAACTGAGCACAGTACTCAAGTGGGGTCTGACCAGGGTCAGTTACAGCTGTAACATTACTTCTCAGCTCTTGAACTTGATGTTTTCATAGTAATACTCTGGGATAGGGGAGCATGATATCCCCGCCCCAATGGGATACAGTTCCTGAACTCTGTGAGATATTACAATATAATGGCATAGTGAACAGCCAGTGGGATGTGAGACCCTGAACAGCTCTGTGTGATATGTTGTAGCAAACAGAGAATTTGTCACTGTAGTCCCTAAACAAGATATGGCATTGTGAATTTCCATTGGGATTTGACATAAGTAAACCCTGGAAGTTAGTGCTGTCCTCAATAAACGGCCCACAGTAGCAGGAAACAGTCACTGAGATATGGCATTGGGATTCCTCTAATGGATCGAGCTCAGTGAACAGATACAGCGGTTTCCAGTTAATTGGGACACATCAGGCCCAGTTAAGTGGCTGCCCCAATTAGCCAAACTTTCATGGAATTAGCTGGTGTCCTGTCACACTCACCTCAATGATAAGCAAATGCTTTGAGAGGCTGGTCAAGGATTGCATCTGCAGCTTGCTACCACCCACACTGAACTCCTACCGACACAACCGATCAACAGATGACGCAATAGTCACAGCTCTACACATTGTCCTTACACACCTGGAGAAGGATGGTTATATTAGAATGCTGATTTTGGTCTACAGCTCAGCATTCAACTCCATAATTCCCTCCGGGCTTGGCAAGAAGCTCAGAGACCTTGGACTTTCCCTGCCTTGTGCAGCTGGACCCTGGACAGATCGTCAGATCGCTGGCAGGTGATAAGAGTGAGCTCTCTCACCTGTGACTGTGTCACCACTCGCAGCTCCAATCTGCTAATTAAATTTGCTGACAACACTACACTAACTGGCCTTATCTCAAATAATAATGAGGCAGCCTACAGGGAGGAAGTCATCACCCCGATACCATGTTGTCAAGAAAACAACCTCTCCTTCAAATTTTGCAAAAACAATGGAGCTGGTTGTGGACTACAGAAGGAATGAAGGCAGGCTAGCCCCTATTAACATCAGTGGGTCTGGGTTTGAGAGGGTGAACAGCTTCAAGTTCCTCGGCGTACACATCATCGAGGAACGCACGTGGTCTGTACATACCAGCTATGTGGTGAGAAAAGCACAACAGCGCCTCTTTCACCTCAGGTTCCCAAATCCTAAGGATTTTCTACAGGGGCACAACTGAGAAAATCCTGACTGGCTGCTCACTGTCTGGTATGGGAACTGTACTTAAGCGCAGGACTCCGGAGAGAGTTGTGCAGACAGTCCAGCACATCTGTGGATGTGAACCTTCCACTATTCAGGATATTTACAGAGGCAGGTGTGTAAAAAGGGCCTGAAGGATCACTGGGGACCCAAGTCACCCCAACTGGCTCCAGGACAGCTTCTTCCACCAGGCCATCAGACTGATTAATTCATGCTGATACAATTATATTTCTATGCTATTCTGACTGTCCTGTTGTACATACTATTTTCCATTACAAATTACTATACACAATCCACATTTAGATGGAGAGGTACTGTGAAGAGTTTTATTCATGTATGTGGAGGATGTAAGTAATAAAGTCAATTCAATTCTAAACATTTATAAATAAAGACAAACTACGGTTTAACTGAGTAATAAATTATGTACTTACATGAAATACAGAACAAATTGGAACACTACCAACAGTACTATAAAACTGTATTAGTCCCTAAAAGTTATCAACAAAGGAATTCTTCCTGTGAACATTGCCATGGTCTTTTGATTGACTGTAAATGAACAAAATCAGTGCAGACACCGACTATAGATAGTGGCCAGACAATGCTGTTGACAGCTGCATCCTCCAAATCCTCATTTTCTTTGTAACATTCAAGTTGATTATCAATACCTTCAAAATGTTCGTAGTTCCTAAATTACTGAAGTAGTGAAATTGTTTCATTTTCACTCCTGCCCATTTCTGACATCTCCAAACCTGAATGCTTAAAACCACAGTGAGCAAACAGTTCTGAATTGTCTTATTGCTTATTTCTACACAACTATCAATGACAAATCACTACTTTTTGAACACAATAACCCACAACTGACACTATTTAGAAACTGTTCACTCTAAGCACAGTATAGTGTCTAACAGCCACAAAAGTGAATGTGACTGACTTTAGCAACTGTTTGGAGTCTCCTGTTCCAATTAAGTGACATAGCGTATTAAATAAATGAAGGGCTAGTTTCTTGATTAGTTTTTGTTTTTTAACAGTTGCCCTGAACAAGTGGCTGCCACAAATAATCGATAGCCCAATGAACCGGAATCCACTGACATAGCACCTGCAAAATTCATTATTTGATCCCATGGGTCTTTTTGACTAGTCTGACGTACAGGTTCTTACCAGAACCCATGCATGCTTTATCAAATGCGCTGCACTCATTAAATCTGCTCAATACCTTCTCCAAACGTTCCACCTCTGGAAAAACAGGAACTTCCATGTACAACTCCACGCTGGCTGACTCTGACCCCCGTGTCTTTCTGAATGAAGGTACCCACAGTCCCTTGGAATTTCAAATTTTAAAAACTGAAACAAGAGCCCCTGGATTTTGCTCCACAATCACTAAGGTCTCCCTTCACATCACTATTCCCATATCCCTGTACGCCCTTAATGTCCAGAAACCTATTGAACCCAACTCTCAGACACCTCCTCTTACTTACCCCTCAAACAGGATCCCACTAAGAAACACCAGTTGTCTCCTACACCAATGAATCTGGGAATCTCTCATCCACTGCCACCAACCTCATAATTCCCACACCCTGCACCTCCTGTTTCTACCTCCTACCCGAGATCCACAAACCTGCTTGTCCAGGTAGACCCATTGTTTCAGCCTGTTCCTGCCCCACTGAACTCATATCAGCATCCTGTACCTCAAATCTGTTTTATCCCCACCTAGTTCAGTCCCTTCTTACTACATACGTGACATCTCACACACTCCTGATCTTTTCAAGGATTTCAAGCTCCCTGGCCCCATCAACTTATTTTCACTACGGATGTCGAGTCCCTATACACCTCCATCCCCCACCAGGAAGGCCTCAACGCTCTCCTTTTCTCTCTGGACACCAGACCGAATCAGTTCCCCCCTCCTCTGCCTAGCGGAACTAGTCCTCACTCTCAGTAATTTCTCCTTTGGCTCTTCCCACTTCCTTCAAGCAAAAGGGGTAGCCACGGGCATACTCACATGGGTCCCAGCTGTGCCTGCCTGTTTGTTGGCTACGTGGAACAGTCCATGTTACAAGTTTACACTGGTGACCTTACCACACTTCTCTTACGCTACATCAACGACTGCATTGGTGCTGCTTCCAGCACCCGTGCTGAACTCGTCGATTTCATCCTCTTTGCCTCCAACTTCCACCCTGCCCTCAAATTCACCTGGTCCATTTCTGACACCTCCTTCCCTTACCCAATCTCACTGTCTCTATCTCCGAAGACAGCTTATCCATCAATGTCTATTGCAAACCACAGACTCTCACAGCCACCTGGCCTACACCTCATCCCACCCTACTACTTCTCAATCCCTCCATCTCCACCGCACCTGCTCTCAGGATGAGGCTTTTCATTCTAGAATATCCTCCTTTTTCAAAGAAAGGGCCCTCTCTTCCTCCACCATTAATGCTGCCCTCATACGCACCTCTTCCAGTTCACGCACATCTGCTCTCACCCCATCCTCCCGCCACCCTACCTCTTGTCCTCACGACCACCCCACCAGCATCTGCATCCAGCTCATCTTCCCCTCCCCACTTCCTGCTTTCCGCAGAGAACACTCCCTTATCCATTCATCTCTCCCCACTGATCTCCCTCCTGACACTTACCCTTGCAAGCAGAACAAGTGCTACACCTGCCCCTACACCTCCTCCCACACCACCATTCAAGGTCCTAAACAGTCCTTTCAGGTGAGGTGACACTTCACCTGTAAGTCTGTTGGGGTCGTATACTGTGTCCAGTTTGCCCGGTGCGGCTTCGTGTATATCGATGAGACCCGACAGTCTCGCCAAGCACCTACGCTTCGTCCACTAGAAAAAGCGGGATCTCTCAGAGGCCACCCATTTTAATTCCTCTTCCCATTCCCAATCCGATACACCCACCCATGGAGGAAACCACTGCCTCCTCCACTGTCATGATGAGGTTGGAGGAACAACGCCTTATATTCTGTTTGGGTAGCCCTCAATCTGATGGCATGAACTTTGATTTCTCCAACTTACAGTAATGCCCCCTAACACCCCTCCCTCTCCATTCCCCATCCTCTTTTTCCCTCTCTCACCTTATTTACTTGCCCACTCATCACCTCCCTCTGGTGCTCCTCCCCCTTATTCTTTCTTCCATGGCCTTCTGTCTATTTCACCAATCAACTTCTCAGCTCTTTACTTTATCCCTCCCCTTCCATGTTTTACCTATCACCTAGTGGTTCTCTCTCCCCCACCCCACCTTTTAAATCCACTTCTCAGCCTTTTCTCTCCAGTCCTGCCAAAAGATTTCAGCCCAAAATGTCAGCCGTGCTTTTTTTTCCCATAGATGCTGCCTGGCCTGCTGAGTTCCTCCAGTATTTTGTGCGTGTTGCTCAGATTTCCAATATCTGCAGATTTCCTCTTGTTCGTTTACCCGTTGAACCATGTTTAGGATGGACCCAGAGCCTCCACAGACCTGGCAGAGAAGTCCAAATCTTCACCGTCCTTTAAGTAACAAAGTTTCTCCTCCTCTCAGTTCTGATTCTCGAATTATGCCCCGAGGCTTAATCTCAGCAGAAAGGGCATGCACCCTTCCTGCACCTGGCCTGTCTAACAAACTTGGATATGACTCTCTTTCATACTCCTAGGCTCTAGAGAACACAGCCCCACTCCACTCACTCTCTTCTCATTTGGCATACTTGCCACCCCTGGAACTAGTCGGAAGAACCTTCACAGCTCTCTATCCAGGACTATATCTGCAGCATACTACCACCAACACTGGAGCCCTACAATTCACCCACTGACACAACCGATCAACAGATGATGCCGTAGCTACAGCTCCGAGCACTGTCCTCACTCATCTGGAGAAGAGGGATGCTTGCATTAGAATGCTATTCTTGGACTACAGTTCAGCATTCAACACCATAATTCTCCCCAGGCTCAACAGGAAACTCAGAGACCTTGGCCCGCACACTGCCTTGTGCAGCTGGACCCTGACTTAGAACCACAGAACACTACAGTACAGTACAGGCCCTTCAGCCCTCCATGTTGTGCCAACCCATATAATCCTTAAAAAAAAAGTACTAAACCCACGCTACCCCATAACCCTCCATTTTTCTTTCATCCGTGTGCCTGTCCAAGAGGCTCTTAAATACCCCTAATGTTTTAGCCTCCTGTTATGATACACCAACCTCCAGGCAGAATACTTTTCTTCCACAACTACCCTCTGCTTTCTTCCTTTAAGCCAATTTTTTATCCAAACAGTCAAGGTTCCACTTATCCCATGCCTCATGACTTTCTGGATGAGTCTCTCATGAGGGACCTTGTCAAATGCCTTGCTAAAGTCCATGTAGACCACATCCACTGCCCTACCCTCATCAATTTCTTTTGTTACCTCTTCAAAAAACTCAGTCAGACTCGTGAGGCACGATCTTCCCTTCACAAAGCCATGTTGACTATCCATGAGTAGACTGTATTTCTTCAAATGCTTGTAGATCCTATCCTTAAGAATCCTTTCCAGTAGTTTGCATACCACTGACGTAAGACTCACCGGTCTATAGTTCCCAGGTTTCTCCCTATTACCGTTTTTAAACAAGGGAACTACATTTGTCATTCTCCAGTCCTCCGGCACTTCCCCTGCAGTCAAAGAGGATTCAAATTTCATAGCTAATGCTCCTGCGATCTCTTCTCTCAATTCCCACAACAACCTGGGGTGTATCATATCCGGCCCTGGGGATTTATCAATCTTAATGTTTTTAAGAAGATCCAGCACTTTTTCTTCCTTAATCTCCACATTGTCCAGCACACAGGCCCGCTCGACTTCAACCTCATCCTGATCAAGATCCTGTTCACTTGTGAATACGGAAGCAAGGTATTCATTTAGGACTTCCGCAACCTCCTCCCCCTCCAGGCACACGTTGTGGAATTAGGAATGTCCTGTGGGGCCACTCGAAGTTAACCCTTGCCTGGGTGTGTGATGTGGTAACCCCTTGAAGAGAATATCCCTGTGACAGATCACTCCAGTGGGAATTCGTGTGTGGATTTGGAACGGCTCGACGGAGGATCTTCCACCACTGATATTTATTAATTACCATCGTGGAACCTGTGGAATTCAATGTAATTGCCATCTCTCCACATTTTACCTTGGATTACAAATATCTCTCTCCCATCATTTTTTCCGTGGATGAACTGAACTTCCATGCTTTACCATCTCAAGACTCTAAGCCTTGTTCCCCCGAGCTCAATAGTTTGGGAGTAATATTTACACACACACACACTGTTAACTTCTTATCTTGGTTAAGTTACTATATTATCAGTAGATGCTAATAAAGACAATGGTTTTAACATCAAAACCAGACTCCAAGTGTGAACTCTATTGCTGTTAGTTTGTTTCTAAATTGTTACAGTTCATAACAGTCGAAAAAACAGAAGAGTTGGTTGTGGATTACAGGAGGAACAGAGACAGGCTAGCCCCTATTGACATCAGTGGGACAGTAGTTTAGAGGGTGAATAGTTTCAAATTCCTCAGTACATACATCGCCAAGGATCTCATCTGGACTGAACGTACTGGCTGCGAGATGAAAAAAACACAACAGCACCTCTTTCGCCTCAGATAGCCGAAGAAGTTTGGCATGAATCCCCAAATCCTCAGGACTTTCTAAAGGACACCATCCATCGAGAGCATCCTGACTGGTTGTGTCACCGCCTGGTATGAGAACTTCACTGCCCTCAATCGCAGGGCATTGCAGAGAGTGGTGCAGACATCCGTGGATGTGAATTTGCCTCTGTACAGGACATTTTCAACAGAAGATGTGTAAAAAGGATCATCGGGAACTCCAGCCACACCCACCACAAACTGTTTCAGCTGCTTCTGTCTGGCCAACAGCAGCACAGCATTAAGGCCAGGACCACCGGGCTCCGGGACAGCTCCTTTCACCAGGCCACTGGATTTATCAATGCACACTGATCTGATTGTAGAATCTGACTCTACATACACATATACAATCTTAGCATTTGGACAATATCCTCCCACATTTCCCTTCCTTATTGCTTGTACATAGCAACGGAGACACAACATAAAGATTTTTACTCCCTCGTGTGAGATGGGTGTAAAAAATTAAATTAATTCTAATTCCATGACAAGTCCATTCTTTATTAGATAAGGAGGCTAACCTGTCTGTAATGCCGTGGGTGTGAACTCCTTAAGTCTCCAAACATTTGCAGTGAGACTCCTTAGACCTGCAAGTTTAATCACCAGATCTCCTTCCAGAGATCCTTGGGCTTGGGACACTGATACCTCTCTGATCTTCAGGGCTTCCAAAGGCTGTACCATTCACTCTGCACATCTTACCAAAGTGCATCACCACACCCTTTGACTACCCTCCTCACTATCAATCTTACAAGCTTCGCCATCACACCACTTATTTTCATACCTAATCGTTAATTTATATAACAAACAGCAAGGGATTCATCACCAATCCTGTGATACATCATTTCCAATCCAGGCTACCAATCACAACATCAGCTTTCCACCACCACCCTCTGCCTCCTATCACCAAGTTAATTTCAGATCTAATTTGCCAAACTTCTGAACCCTGTTGACTCAAATCTAGCAGACCGGTGTTTCATATAGAAACTTTCACAGTCCCTGTAGATTATATCAACCACACTACCCTCATCAATACACATTCCACTCTGTCTTCAAGTTTCTCATCAGTCTGCACTCGTACTGTCTTTATCCATGTGTTGGTTCTCTTACACTGGTCAAATCTTCTCCCAATCCTCAGACCTTCTGCTGTCCCTGATGAATCTACTAGTCTCTCTCTCTGGCTTTAATTTCCCTTGTCAGACGTGGACGAATGACATTTCTTTTTGTTTTTTTTGTGTTTTGAAGGAATATATTTATTTTGCAAGTGAAAGCAACAACTACAGATGCTGGAAATCTAAAACAGAAGCATTAACAGTGCTTCCAGCATTTCCTGTTTTATCTGTTTGAGTGTATGCGTTATCTTGTTCAATGCTCACTTCTGCCTGTCCAGTCAAGGCATCTAGCTAGTCTCTCTCCCCAACAGTTTCCTCTGCTTTGATTAATCAAACCTATTGTAATGTTCTATCATGTTCTTGTCCCAATTCCCAATGACTATCAACCAATCCTTCTTCTTTACTGAAAACAAGGTCCACAATAGTCTTTTCCCTATTGATCTCAGAAAGCGCCTTTACACATTGCGTGAATCTAGTATTATTCATCTGAGTACACAGCAGCAGCACATTGGTATTCTAGTAATTTCACAATCAGTATAGTTAAATTAATTGGCTTGTTTACTCAGTTTATCCTCTCTTCCTGTTTTAAGTAACCACGCAGATTCAGCCAGCTACTTCCCCAATACTGGTCTTGCAGCCAGGAAGTGTCCACTTTGTCAGTTTGCCCTTATACTGTGGGTCCTGATCTTCTGATCCATATGCTTTCTAAGGGCCTTACTGGATTCCATATTGACAATACCTACCTAATGAGGCCCTGCCCTTTCGAGTGAACATAAATCCTTTCCTCAGAATATTTTCCAATAATTTCCCTACCCGTGAGTTAACTCATTGGCCTTCAGTTACCTGACTTATCCATACTTCTCTTCCTAAACATAGAAGATACATTCACTGTCCTCCAGTCATCTGGCACCTCGCCTGTGGCTCACAAAGAAGGAAAGAATTTCCATCAGGGTCCCAGCAATCTCCCCCCTGGTCCCACCATGCCTGGATCTGGAGGTGTAGCCAAGGGCACCCCCATGGGCCCCAGCTATGCCTGGCTTTTTGCTGAATACATGTTCCAAGCCTTCCCTGGTAATGCTCCTCAACTCTTTCTAAGCTCTGTTGACAACTGCATTGGTGCTGCTTCGTACTCCCATTCTGAGCTCATCGACTTCATCAACTCTTCCTCCAACTTCCACCATGCCCTTAAAATCACTTGATTCACTTCTGACACTTCCTTCTCCTTTCTCGATCTCTCTGCCTCCATCTCTGGAGACCAATTGTCTGCTGGTTAAATCTACTGACTCCAATAACTAAATCTCTTCTCACACTGTCTCCTGTAAAAATGTCATTCCTTTTTCTCAGTTCCTATGTCTCCACTGCATCTATTCCCAGGATGAGGATTTCCTCTCCAGGACATCAGAAATGTCCTCCTCCTTCAAAGAACGGGGTTTCCCTTCTTCCACCATTGATGCTTTCCTCATCTACATCTCCTCCATTTCCTAGACATCTGCCCTCACCCCATCTTCCCACCATTTAACAGGGATAGAGTTCCTTTTGTCTTCACCTACTACCCCATGAGGCTCTGCATCTAACACATTATTCTCCAAAACTTCCACCATTTTCAACAGGATCCTACCACCAAACAGATCTTCACATTCCCCCTCCTCTCCACTTTCCGCAGGGATCATTCCCTTTGTGATTCCTTCTGGCAAATCTTGCTTCTGGCACATATCCCTGCAACTGAAGATATACTACACCTGCCCATCCACCTCCTCCCTCACCTCCATTCAGGGCCCCAAACAGGTGAGGCAACACTGGACCTGTTGGGGCCATCAACTGTATCAGGTGCTCCTGAAGTGGCCATCTCTACATTGGTGAGACCTGACGTAGATTGAAGGAACTCTTTGTTGAGCACTTCACTTCATCTGCATAAAGCAGGATTTCCCAGTAGCAACTATTTCAATTCCCACATGTTGGTCCATGGCCTCCTCTATTGCCACAATGAGGCCACCCTCATGTTGGAAGAGCAACATCTCACAGCCCACCTGGGTAACCTCCAACATGATGGCATGAACATTGACTTCTCTAATTTCCAGTAATTTTGCCCCCCCACCATCTTCTTCAAATCCCTACTCTGACTCCCCTTTCTCCTCTTCTCTTCTCCACACCTGGTGCCACCCCAATTCTCCTCTCCAATCAGATTCCTTCTACCTATCATCTCCTAGCTTCATACTTCATCCTCCTCTCCTACCCTCCTGGCTTCACCTATCACCTTCCAATTTGTACTCCTTCTCCCCCCAACCCCACCACCTAGCTTCTTTCCCCTTCTTTTTCAGACCTGGTGGAAGATCTCAGCAGAAACGTCAGCTGTTAATTCAGTTCCATTGACATTGCCTGACCTGCTGAGTTCCCTCTTGTGTGATATGTCTGGCGATCTATCCACATTTAAACATATAACACCTCCTCCTTCTGAATGCTAGCATCTATCACCAGCCCTCTTCCTTGTTTTTCACCTTGGTGAATATAGGTAAGTTTTCTGTTTCATTTCAATCCTGCACATTCAATACTCTTCTCATGCTTTCTGCTTGTTAATCTTGGATTTCCATTTTGTCCTTCTCCACTCTCCATGCTCCTCATCTTCTAGGGGATTTGTGACTTGACAGTCCCACCCTTTCATAGAAACATAGAAAACCTACAGCACATAAAGCTGTACCGAACATGTCCTTACCTTAGAAATTTCCTGGGGTTACCCATAGCCCTCTATTTTTCTGAGTTCCATATACCTGTCAGGAGTCTCTTAGAAGACCCTATTGTATCCGCCTCCACCAACATCGCCGGCAGCCCATTCCACACACTCACCACTCTCTGTGTAAAAAAAAATACCCCTGACATTTCCTCTGTACTTTCTTCAAAGCACCTTAAACCTGTGCCCTCTTGTGCTAGCCATTCCAGCCCTGGGAAAAAGCCTCCGATCAGCCACACGATCAATGCCTCTCATCATCCTATACACCTCTATCAGGTCACCTCTCATCCTCTGTCGCTCCAAGGAGAAAAGGCCAAGTTCACTCAATCTGTTCTCATAAGGAATAGCCCCCAATCCAGGCAACATCCTTGTAAATCTCCTCTGCACCCTTTCTAAGGCTTCCACATCCTTCCTGTAGTGAGGTGACCGGAACTGAGTACTCCAAGTGGGGTCTGACCAGGGTCCTGTATAGCTGCAACATTACCTCTCGGCTCCTAAATTCAATTCCACAATTGATGAAGGCCAATACACTGTATGCCTTCTTAACCACAGAGTCAACCTGCACAGCAGCTTTGAGCATCCTGTGGACTTGGACCCCAAGGTCTCTCTGATCCTCCACACTGCCAAGAGTCTTACTATATTCTGCTATCATATTTGACCTACCAAAATGAACCACCTCACACTTATCTGGGTTGAACTCCATCTGCCACTTCTCAGCCCAGTTTTGCATCATATCAATGTCCTGCTGTAACCTCTGACAGCCCTCCACACTATCCATAACACCCCCAACCTTTGTGTCATCAGCAGATTTACTGACCCATCCTTCCACTTCCTCATCCAGGTCATTTATAAAAATCACGAAGAGAAAGGGTCCCAGAACAGATCCCTGAGGCACACCACTGGTTACCGACCGCCATGCAGAATATGACCCGTCTACAACCACTCTTTGCCTTCTGTGGGCAAGCCAGTTCTGGATCCACAAAGCAATTTCCCCTTGGATCCCATGCCTCCTTACTTTCTCAATAAGCCTTGCATGGGGTACCTTATCAAATGCCTTGCTGAAATCCATATACACTACGTCTACTGCTCTACCTTTATCGATGTGTTTAGTCACATCCGCAAAAAATTCAATCGGGCTCCTAAGAGTATGGATTGTTGGAATAATGAAATTTTCAGCTGCATTCCACTTGAAAAAATTACTTACAATTTAAGAAATAAATATGATATATTTCTGAAAATTTGGCCCCCTTACTTACAAAAGATAGGATTAAATATATAGGTGCTCGGAAGATAAAGTTATTAGTCATTTGGGGAAAGAAACAAATACATATATTAAAGCTATTTTGAATTCCATGGAGCATGTGGGGATCTTCCGATATCCAGGCAGTCTTTTTTTCTTCTTTCTTTCTTTTTTCTTTATTTAGATAGGGATGTTAAGGGGGGAAGGGTTAAGGGGAGGGGGGAGGGCTGATATTATATCATGTTATTCTATTATTCTGTTCATTCTATGTAATTATTTTAATATTTTAATAAAAAATATTTTAAAAAATCAGGCTCGTAAGGCACAATCTGCCTTTGACAACGCCTTGCTGACTGTTCCTAATCATATTATACCTCTCCAAATGTTCATAAATCCTGCCTCTCAGGATCTTTTCCATCAGCTTACCAACCACTGGTCTATAATTTCCTGAACTTTCTCTATTCCCTTTCTTGAATAAAGGAACAACATCTGCAACCCTCCAATCCTCCGGAACCTCTCCCGTTTTCATTGATGATGCAATGAACCAGGAGATTCATTGTCTACTGAGGGCTAGATCTATGGCATTTAAGTCTGGTGACCCAGGTCTGCACAAGAAAACCAGGTATGACTTGTGGAGGGCTATTTAAAGAGTGAAGAAACAATTCCAAGAGAGGATGGAGGTAACATCGGGTGCACATCAACTCTGGCAGGGTTTGCAAGAAATTACTTCCTACATAGTGAAACCTAATAGCATGAATGGCGGTGATGCTTTACTACCAGATGAACTCAATGACTTCTTTGCCTTTTTGGGATCTCCTCCGGGGAAGGTATGACCTGTTCAAAAGTGATGGGTTGCACCTGAAACCAAAGGGAGCCAAAATTCTTATGGACAGGTTTGTTCGAACTGTTGGGGAGGGTTTTAACTAATTTGGCAGAGGGGAGGGAACCAGAGTGAAGGGACTCATGGATGGATGGTAAAAAATCAAAGATAGCATGCAGTCAGACTGTCAGGAAGGGCAGGCAGATGATAGGACGTAATTGCAGCCAGCAGGGTGAGTGTCAGTGCATTAGGGATGCAGAAATAAAAATGGTAGCAAATACAGTACTCAAAGTGTTATATCTCAGTGCACGGAGTATAAGAAATGAAGTGGATTATCAGATTGTCAGGTATGATGTTGTGGCCATCACTGAATCATGGCTGAAGGATGGTTGTAGTTGGGAGCTGAATATCCAAGGTTACACATTGTATCGGAGGGATAGGAAGGTAGACAGAAGGGGTGGTGTGACTCTGCTAGTAAAGAATGGCATGAAATGAATAGAAAGATGTTAAATAGGGTTAGAAATGTTGAATCCTTATGGGCTGAGTTAAGAAACTGCAAGGGCAAAAGGATCCTGACGGCAGTTATAATCAGGCCTCCCAACAGTAGCTGGGATGTGGACCACAGATTACAACAGGAAATAGAAAAGGTGTGTCAAAAGCACAATGTTATGGTAGTCATGGGAGATTTCAACATGCAGGTCAATTGGGAAAATCAGGTTGGAAATGGATCTCAAGAGGGAGAGTTTGTTGTGCTCTTATGGACACATAGGAGCACATTTTCGAACAAACTGTGTCCTATGTGCACAAACAAACTATGTCCTATGTGCACAAACAAACTGTGTCCTATGTGTCATATATATAAGAATATACAACATATAACTGTGTCCTATGTGTCGTATATATAAGAATATACAACATATAACTGTGTCCTATGTGCACAAACTGTGTCCTATGTGTCGTATATATAAGAATATACAACATATAACTGTGTCCTATGTGCACAAACAAACTGTGTCCTATGTGTCGTATATATAAGAATATACAACATATAACTGTGTCCTATGCGCACAAACTGTGTCCTATGTGTCGTATATATAAGAATATACAACATATAACTGTGTCCTATGTGCACAAACAGTGTCCTATATATAAGAATATACAACATATAACTGTGTCCTATGTGTCGTATATATAAGAATATACAACATATAACTGTGTCCTATGTGTCGTATATATAAGAATATACAACATATAACTGTGTCCTATGTGCACAAACAGTGTCCTATATATAAGAATATACAACATATAACTGTGTCCTATGTGTCGTATATATAAGAATATACAACATATAACTGTGTCCTATGTGCACAAACAGTGTCCTATATATAAGAATATACAACATATAACTGTGTCCTATGTGTCGTATATATAAGAATATACAACATATAACTGTGTCCTATGTGTCGTATATATAAGAATATACAACATATAACTGTGTCCTATGTGTCGTATATATAAGAATATACAACATATAACTGTGTCCTATGTGCACAAACAAACTGTGTCCTATGTGTCGTATATATAAGAATATACAACATATAACTGTGTCCTATGCGCACAAACAAACTGTGTCCTATGTGTCGTATATATAAGAATATACAACATATAACTGTGTCCTATGCGCACTTATTTGCTCTTAGGTTCATTGAACCTACTAGGGAATCAGCTACATTGAATTGTATGTTATATAATGAACTGGAGGCGATTAGGGAGCTTAAGGTAAAATAACACTTAGGAGGCAGTGATCTTAATATGATTGTTCAATTTGAAATTTGATAGGGAGAAAGTAAAGTCTGATGTAGCAGTATTTCAGTGGAGTAAGGAAAATTACAGTGGTATGAGAGAGGAGTTGGCCAAAGTAAATTGGAAGGAGATTCTGGCGGGGATGACAGAAGAACAATAATGGCATGAGTTTCTGGGGAAAATGAGGAAGGTGCAGGATAGATGTATTCCGAAAACAAAAAAGTATTCAAATGACAAAATAGTACAACCGTGGCTAACAAGGTAAGTCAAAGCTAGTGTAAAAGCAAAAGAGAGGACATACAACAAAGCAAAACTGAGTGGGAAGAGGGAAGATTGGAAAGGTTTGAAAACCGTACAGAGAGCAACTAGAAGAATCATTAGGAGAGAGAAGATGAAATATGAAAGCAAGTTAGCAAATAATATTAAAGTGGATAGTATAAGCTTTATCCAGTGTGTAAAAAATAAAAGAGAGATGAGAGTGAATATTGGACCGCTAGAAAATTAGGCCAGAGAAATAATAACAGGGACCAAGGAGATGAACTAAATGAATATTTTGCATCAGTCTTCACTATGGAAGACACTAGCAGTGTGCCAGATGTTAAAGGGTGTGAGGGAAGAGAAGTGAGTGCAGTTACAAGGGAGAAGGTGCTCAAAAAGCTGAAAGACCAAAGGGTACCCAAGTTACCTGGACCAGATGGACTGCACCCTAGGGTTCAGAAAGATGTAGCGATAGAGATTGTGGAGGAATTAGTAATGATCTTCCAAAAATTATTGAACTCTGCCATGGTGTCAGAGGACTTGAAAATTGCAAATCTTACTCCGAAAGGAGGAAGGCAGCAGAAAGGAAATTATAGACCAGTTAGCCTGACCTCAGTGGTTCGGAAAATGTTGGGAGTCATTTGTTAAGGATGAGGTTATGGAGTACTTGGTGACGCAGGACAAGACAGGGCAAAGTCAAATGGTTTCCTTAAGGGAAAATCCTGCCTAATGAACCTCTTGGAATCCTTTGAGGAGATTACAAGTAGGATAGATAAAGGAGATGCAGTGGATGTTGTATATTTGGACTTTCAGAAGGCCTTTGACAAGGTGCCACACATGAGGATGCTTACCAAGTTAAGAGCCCATGGTATTACAGGAAAGTTACTAACATGGTTAGAGCATTGGCTGATTGGTAGGAGGCAGTGAGTGGGAATAAAAGGATCCTTGTCTGGTTGGCTGCCAGTGACTAGTGGTGTTCTGCAGGGGTCAGTGTTGGGATGCTTCTTTTGATGCTGTAAATAAATGATTTAGATGATGGAATAGTTGGCTTTGTTGACAAGTTTGCAGATGATACAAAGATTAGTGGAGGGGCAGGTAGTGTTGAGGAATCAGGTAGGATACAGAAGGACTTAGACAGATTTGGAGAATGGCCAATGAATTACAATGTTGGGAAATGCATAGTCATGCACTTTGCTAGTAGAAATAAATGTGCAGACTATTTTCTAAATGAGGAGAAAATCCAAAACTCTGAGATGTAAAGGGGCTTGGGAGTCCTTGTGCAGAACACATACTTGCAGGTAGAGTCAGTGGTGAGGAAGGCAGTGTTAGCATTCATTTCAAGAGGTCTAGAATACAAGAGCAGGGATGTGCTGAGGCTTTATAAGGCACTGGTGAGGCCTCACCTTGAGGTTTGGGCTCCTCATTTAAGAAAAGATGTGCTGGTGTTGGAGAGGGTCCAGAGGAGGTTCACAAGGATGATTCTAGGAATTAAAGGGTTATCATACAAGGAACGTTTGATGGCTCTGGGCCTGAACTCACTGGAGTTTAGAGAGATGAGGGGGGAGTCTCATTGAAACCTTTTGAATGCTGAAAGGCCTAGACAGAGTAGATGTGGAAAGGATGTTTCCCAGGGTAACTTAGGACAAGAGGGCATGGCCTTAGGGTGGAGGGGCATCCATTTAAACAGAGATGTGGAGAAATTTCTTTAGCTAGAGGGTGATGAGTTTGTTACCACAGGCCGCTGTGGAGGCCAGGTCGTTGGGTGTGTTTAAGGCAGTGATTGATTGGTTCTGGATTGGACATGGCATCAAAGGTTACGGGGAGAAGTCTGGGGAGTGGAGGGGCTGAGGAGGGGAAAAAAGATCAGCCACAAATGAATGGTGGAGTAGACTTGATGTGCCAAATGGCCTAATTCAGCTCCTATGTTTTATGGTCACTTTGAATTTCTAACTACAACTGTAATGATCCCTACTGCACCCAGTGACCTAGGAGGCTGTCTTTAAGGAGGGCGAACACTTGCAAGGTGGCTGGCCCCAATGGAGTATCTGGGAAGGCTCTGAAAACGTGCAAACAAACTGGCGGGAGTATTCAAGGACATTTTCAATTTCTCTGCTACACTTGGAACTTCCCAGTTGCTTCAAAAAGGCAACATATACCAGTGCCTAAGGCTGACTTAATCCTAGTAGCACTCACATCTACAGTGAGGAAATGCTTTGAGAGGTTGGTCATGGCTAGAATCAACTCCAGCCTCAGCGAGTTCCTGGACCCACTGCAATTTGCCTATCGTCAGGATAGGTCTACGCAGACTCAACCTCAATGGCTTTTCACACAGCCTTAGACCTTCTGGACGATACAAGCACTTATGTCAGGATTACACACAGAGCACTGGGGGATCTCAGCAGGCCAGCAGCAGCTATGGAGAAGAACACTGTGGATGTTCTGGGCCAAGGTCCTTCTGGGCAGGACTGGAGAAGAAAGCTGAGGTGTAGATTTAAAAGGTGGGGAAGGGGAGAGAAACACAAGCTAATAGGTGAAACCGGGGGTGGGGGGGGAGGGATGAAGTGAAGAGCTGGGAAGTTGACTGGTGAAAGAGATACAGGGCTGGAGAAGAGGGAGCCCAATAGGAGAAAACAGAAGACCATGGAGGAAAGAAACCGGGCGGGGCGGGGCGGGGGAGGGGTGGGGGTAGAGACACCAGAGATGGGCAGGCAAGGAGATAAGATGAGAGAGGGAAATGGGAATGGGGAATGGTTAAGGGGGGGGGGGGAATTACCGGAAGTTGGAGAAATGATGTTCATGCCATCAGGTTGGAGACTATGCAGACGGAGTATGAGCCGCTGTTCTTCCAACATAATCGTGGCCTCGTCGCGACAGTGGAGGAGGCCATGGATGGGCATATCCGAATGGGAATGGGAGGAGGAATTAAAATGGGTGGCCTCTCAGAGATCCTGCTTCTTCTAGCGGACGGTCGGGTCTCACCGATATACACGAGGCCACACCGGGAGAACTGGACACAGTATAGGACTCCAACAGACTGACAGGTGAAGTGTCACCTCACCTGGAAGGACTGTCTGGGGCCCTGAATGGTGGTGAGGGAGGAGGTGTAGCACTTGTTCCGCTTGCAAGGATAAGCGTCAGGAGGGACGAATGGACAAGGGAGTCGCGTAGGGAGCGATCCCCACGGAAAGCTGAAAGTGAGGGTAGGGCAAGATACGCTCGGCGGTCGCATCCCTTTGGAAATTATGGAGAATTATGTGCTGGGCGGGGAGGCTGGTGGAGGGATGGGGGGGGGCGGTTAGATGAGGAGAATAGGAACACTCTCCCTGGTAGGGTGGCGAGAGGATGGGGTAAGAGCAGGCGTGCCTGAAATGGGTGCTCTCGGTTTTCGCCTGCAGCCCATGTGTGGGTTTGTTAACTGCTAAAGTCGAGAGGATGGGGGTTGAGGGAATCTCAAAAAGAGTGGGTTATAGAGAGAGAATTGAGATTGGCCCTGACGGGCTTGGCCTGGAAGCTAGCACAGACTCGGTAGGCTGAATGGCCTCATTCAATGATACCTGGCATATTTTATTTGTTCAACACTGTCTGTTTCTTCGTGCTGATGTAGAATTCTCTGTCTCCTGGGCTGCAATCGCTGCCGTTCGTGTGGTTTCTGGCGTTCCCACAGACTCTCCCGCTCACTTTCTGCCTTGCAGTGGGCTGCCGTGCGGGAGATGTCCGCCAGGAGGAGAGAGTGGGGTCAGTCTGCAGCCGCACGATCATCAGCACCCCTCAGCCGCTCTCTTTATTTTGCAATCGTCTTGGTACGGTTCCGGATTCTGACAGAGGAAGTCGCAACAGGAAGCTGCTCTCACACTCTGAACTTTAATTCACAACCAGCCTGTCGAGTAAGTTTGAAATCTGTTGGGTTTTTTTCGCGTGGGGGGTGGGTGGTGTAAGAGATGCCGAGATGTGGTGCGGGACAGGGAACGCTGCGATTTTGATTCCCTGCCTGAATCCAAAGACCGAGTCTAGGTGCGACCCCAACCCCGCTGGGCTGATTCAGGGTGGGACGGTAGCGCTCTGCTTTCGACAAGACAAATCGCGATGTCAGAGGGAACAGGGCTGTACCGGTCAATAGACGTGACTGTCTGCAGATGTACTCATCGGGTTATAGAATCGGGCAGCACACAATAGACAATCAGTGCAGGAGCAGGCCATTCGGCCCTTCGAGCCGGCATCGCCATTCAATGTGATCATGGCTGATCATCCACAATCAGTAACCCGTTCCTGCCCTCTCCCCATATCCCTTGACTCCACTATCTTTAAGAGCTCTATCTAACTCTTTCTTGAAAGCATCAAGAGAATTGACCTCCACTGCCTTCTGAGGCAGAGCATTCCATAGATCCACAACTCTCTGGGTGAAAAAGTTTTTCCTGAACTCCGTTCTAAATGACTTACCCTTATTCTTAAACTGTGGCCCCTGGTTCTGGACTCCCCCAACGTCGGGAACATGTTTCCTGCCTCTAGCTTATCCAATCCCTTAATAATCTTATATGTTTCAAACAGATCCCCTCTCATCCTTCTAAATTCCAGTGTATACAAGACCAGTCGTTCCAATTTTTCAACATATGACAGTCCTGCCATCCCGGGAATTAACCTCATGAACCTACGCTGCACTCCCTCAATGGTAAGAATGTCCTTCCTCAAATTTGGAGACCAAAACTGAACACAATACTCCAGGCGTGGTCTCACCAGAGCCCTGTACAACTGCAGAAGGACCTCTTTGCTCCTGTACTCAACTCCCCTTGTTATGAAGGCCAACATGCCATTAGTTTTCTTCACTGCCTGCTGTATCTGCATGTTTACTTTCAGTGACTGATGTAAAAGGACACCTCTTCCTCTTTTCCTAACAACACCATTCTGATAGTAATCTGCCTTCCTGTTCTTGCCACTGAAGTGGATAACCGCACATTTATCCATATTAAACTGCATCTGCCCACTCACCCAACCTGTCACCCACCCTGCATTCTCCTAACATCCTCCTCACATTTCACACTGCCACTCAGCTTTGTGTCATCTGCAAATTTGCTATTGTTACTTTTAATCCCTTCATCCAAATCATTAATGTATATTGTAAACAGCTGCGGTCCCAGCACCGAGCCTTGTGGTACACCACTAGTCACTGCCTGCCATTCTGAAAAGGACCCTACTCTTTGCTTCCTTTCTGCCAACCAATTTTCTATCCATGTCAGTACCCTACCCCCAATACCATGTGCTCTAATTTTGCCCACTAATCTCATATGTGGGACCTTATCAAAGGCTTTCTGAAAGTCCAGGTACACTACATCCACTGGCTCTCCCTTGTTCATTTTCATAGTTACATCCTCAAAAAATTCCAGAAGGTTAGTCAAGTATGATTTCCCCTTCGTAAATCCATGCTGACTCGGACCGATCCTGTTACTGCTATCCAAATGTGCCACTATTTCATCTTTTATAATTGACTCCAGCATCTTCCCCACCATTGACATCAGGCTAACTGGTCTACAATTCCCTGTTTTCTCTCTCCCTCGGGCACAGGTGGGCCAGCCTCTCACTCACTGAGTCGCAGGTTCAATCTCGACCTTGGGCTTTGCCCATGTGTTTGAAGACCTGCGGCTCTGTAGAACCGAGAGGGAGTGTTGAAACAACACACACAAAATGCTGGTGGAACGCAGCAGGCCAGGCAGCATCTATGGGGAGAAGCACTGTCGATGTTTCGGGCCGAGACCCTTCAAATTATATACATTAAGGAGTCACATCCATTGGAAGAGTTGTGGATAGTGTAGAAGGTTGTTGTCGATTACAACAGAATATTGACAAGCTCTCGGGCGCCATGGTAGCACAGCTTGGGTGTAGGAGTTCAGACTTCAATACTGGCATCCTCTGTACAAAGTCTACACATCTCCAGGTACTCTGGTTTCCTCCCAAAGTCCAAAGGCTAATGGGTTAATTACTCATTGTAAATTGTCCTGTAATTAGGTTAGGGTTAAATCAGGGGTTACTGGGCGGCATGGTATAAAGGGCCAGACAGGCTTATTCCACTCTGTATAAGTAAATAAGATGAAGATCTGGGCTGTGAAGTAGCAGATGGAGTTCAACCTGAAAAGATGTGAAGTGATTCACTTTGGAAGGTCAAATTTGAAGGCATCATGCAGGGTTAATGGCAGGATTCCTAAGCAGTGTGAAGAGACAAGGGTCCACCTTCACAGATCCCTCGAGGTTTATAGGGTGGGTAAGAAGGGGTATGGTGTACTGGCCTTCATTTGTTAGGGAATTGAGTTCGAGCCAAAGGGTTATGCTGGAGCTCAGTAAAATGAGTTAGACCTCATTATATGAAAGCTTTAGAGAGGGTGCAGAAAAAATTTACCAGGATGCTGCCTGGATTAGGGAACATGTCTATGAGTATAAACTGACTGAGCTCGGGTTTTTCTGTTTGAGGTGAAGGAGGACGAGAGGTGACTTGTAGAGGCGTATGACATGGAATGAGTGGACAGCAGAGACTGTTTCCCAAGGCGGATATGGTTAACATGAAGGGGCATATTTAAGGTGATTGGAGGAAAGTTATAGAGGGGATGTCAGAGGTAGATATTTTTACACAGAGAGTGGTAGGTGCATGGAACACACTGATGGTGGAGGCAGTTACATTACGGACATTTAAGAAACTCTTAGATAGGCATGTGGGTGATGGGAAAATGCAGGGCTATGTGGGAGGAAAGAGTTAGGTTGATCTTCTTTTTCTGCTTAAGCCAACCTCCCCCAGATTCTGGGGCGCAGGCTGCTGATAGCAGCTCACCATAGTCCTCTGTCCTGGGTTGACAGCAGGCTTTCGTTTTCACCCCATAACTTCATACGTCTTCTAGGCAAAGATCCTCCCTCTCCCAGGGATGATGCCTTTGGAGCTTCGGTTGGCGTTTCTGTGGTGCTGAGTTTTGATGGGATGGGATTGCCAGCCCCCTGCCCAACCCTCTTCCTTCCACGGGCCCAGCTGGAACCGTCGGGGCGGAGTTCAAGATTGATCTTTGAGTAGGTTGAAAGGATGGCATAAAATCATGGGCTGGGTGGCCTGTATGTCAATAGAGTGTTCAGTAAATGATAGGGAATGTTGATGAGGAGGGAGACCCAGCCCTAGAAAGCAGCCACGCTGGTCGATGGGATGGTGACCAAGGGTTCTGGCATGCTTGTCTTCACAGGAGCCGGCAGTTGGAGCACTCTGTTGCAGATGGGGTATTATTTACAATTCTGGTCCAAAACTCATGTGGCTTTGCTGGAGAAGAGATTCACCAGGACCTTCATGAAGAAGGGAGCACAGGGAGCAGGAAAAAGCACAATAATGGTAATGAGGGACTTCAGTATGCAAGGGGATTGGGAAAATCAGGCTGGTGTCGGATCACAAGAGAGGGAATTTGTTGAATGCCTATGAGACGGCTTTTTAGAGCAGCTTGTGCTTGAGCCTACTCGGGGAAAGGATGTCTTAGAGTGGGTGTGTGTAATAACCCAGATCTTATTAGGGTGCTTAATGTAAAGGAAGACAGTGATCTTAGAAGACAATGATCATAGTATGATTGAATTCACACTGCAGTTTGAGAGGGAGAAGATAAGTCAGATGTATCAGTATCACAATGGAATAAAGGGAATTCCGAAGGCATGAGAGAGGAGCTTGCCCAGGTGGATTGGAGGGGATACTGGCGAGGATGACAGCAGAGCAGAGATGGCTGAAGTTTCTGGGAATCGTTCACAAGGTGCAGGATAGATGTGTCCCACAGAATAAGTAATTATCAAATGACATTGCATAAAAGCTAAAGAAAGGACGTATAAGGTAGCAAAAGTGAGTTGGATGATTGGGAAGCTTTTAAAATCCAACAAAAGGCAACTAAAAAACTATAAAAAAGGGAAAAGATGAAATATTATCACAGACTGGCCAATAATGTACAGCAGGATACCAAAAAGAGTTTTCAGTTATATAAAGAGTAGAAGGGAGGTGAGAGTTGATATCGGACCACTGGAAAATGATGCTGGTGAAGTAGTAATGGGGGACAAAGAAATGGCAGATGAACTTAATGGGAACACTGTATCTGTCTTCACTGTGGAAGACACTAGCAGTGTACCAGAGGTCTGTGAGTGTCAGGGAGCAGGAGTGAGTGTCATTGTCATTACAAAGAAAAAGGTCTTAAGGTGGAAAAGTCACCTGGACCAGATGGACGACATCCCAGAGTCCTGAGAGAGGTTGCTGAAGTATACATCGGTCATGATCTTCCAAGAATCACTTGATTCTGGCATGGTCCCAGAGGTCTGGAAGATTGCAAATGTCACTCCACTCTTTAGGAAGGGAGGAAGGCAAAAGAAAGGAAATTACAGGCCAGCTAACCGAACCTCAGTGGCTGGGAAAGTATTGGAGTCCATTATTAAGGATGAAGCTTCAGGGAACTTGGAGACTGATGATAAAAGAAGTCAAAGTCAGCATGGTTTCCGTGAAGGGAAACCTTGCCTGACAAACCTGTTGGGATTCTTCGAGGAAGTAACAAGCAGGCTGGACAAAGGAGAGGCAGTGGATGTCAATTACTTGGATTTTCAGAAGACATTTGATAAAGTGCCACATACTGGGCTGCTTAACAAGTTAAAATCCTGTGGCATTACAGGAAAGATACTGGCATGGATAGCAGAATGGCTGACAGGCAGAGGGCAGCAAGTGGGAATAAAAGGGGCCCTTTCTGGTTGGCTGCCAGTGACTAATAGTGTTCCTCGGGAGTCAGTATTGGGACCGCTACTTTTCACATTGTTTGTCAGTGATTTGGATCATGGAATTGATGGCTTTGTGGTAAAGTTTGTGGATGATATGGAGATGGGTGTGGGGAGGTGGGGTAGGTGGTGCTGGGGAAGCAATGCCATTGCAGCAGGACTTAGACAAATTGCAAGAATGGGCATAAAAGTGGCAGATGGAATACGGTGTTGGGAAATGTGCAGATTATTGTGTAAGTGGGGAGAAGGTTCAAACAGGGATGTTCACTGTGGTGGGAATAGCCAGAACTGAGGGGTGACCCTTTAGAACAGAGGTAAGAAAGAATTTATTTTTAGCCAGGGAGTAGTGAATCTGTGGAATGCTCTGCCACAGACAGCGGTGGAGGCCATCCATGGATATATTTAAGGTGGGAGTCAGGGCATCAAAGGTCATGGTGAGAAGGCAGGTGTATGGGGTTGATGGGATCCCGGATCAGCCACGATGGAATGGCCTCATTCCACTCCTCTGTCTGAGGGTCTCGGCCTGAATGGTCGACTGTTGATGCATTTCCATAGATACCGCCCGCCCTGCGGCGTCCCTCCGGCATTTTTGTGGGCTGCTTCATCTGCAGAGTCCCTTGTGTCTATCACTGGGACTTCAGTTTGCGGGGAGGCTTGTTTCCGCGGGAGTTGTGACCCGAGGGGTCACCTGATAGAGGTATACCGTTCTAACAGGCACGGATAGGGAATCATTTCCCCTGGTAGGGGTATCACAAACAAGAGGACTAAGGAGAGAGGGAGGAGAATTAATGGAGAAGTGTAGGGCAAAGGGTAAGTAAGGGTGGAATCTGAGACAACCGCTATGTTTAAGATGCGGTTTCACGGCCATGAAACTGGCCGGTGGGCAAAGAGAACGGACAGGCTCCGAAGGACTTTTCTGTACGACTCCATGGGTCTTTGAAAACAGGTGTCGCACAAGGGAACAGAGTGAGAGGGGCAGACGGGGCAGGATGATGTCGCCAATCCGTGGCTGTTACTCAAGAGGCTTCCCGTACTCGCGTTTCGTTTCCACGCCAGTTCTGCGAGCGCGGACGAAGTGTGAAGCCCGGATCAGACCCTGGTTCGGGAGCAGCCGCAGGCAGATATGCCCACAGTGAGGGTGACACCTGGAGACTCGCACGCATGGGTCCAGCCGGCTGTGGCAGGCACTGAGGACGCGCTGGTGTTGGGGAAGTTTGAATCGCTGAACAGATTAGTTGCTCGTGTTGTGGAGTCTGCCTGTGTCGGGGAGAAGCTGTTCTCACGGTGAGGAACAGCCCGCGAGGTCTCTCTGAGTTCCCCGGTGTCCCGGACACCCCAACTCGTTCTCCGCCAACCCGCTTGCGAAATCGTCCATCCCTTGTACAGTCCCTCCCGGTCGCTCGGTCCGTCCGCTCTGCGCGTCGGCACCGGGAACGCAGCCGACGGGGCTCGGAAAGTTCAGCCGAGATGAAGGGGGAGGAGGGGTGGGGCGGAAGGAAGAGGGGAGGGGAGGGGAGGGGAGGGGTGGGATGTAGAGAGGGTAGGAGGGACGGGAGCTGGAGTGGGACTTGGGTCCGGCGTTCCGTGCTCGCTGTCGGGCGGACAGAACGAGGTTGGTTGCGCTGAAGCGAGTTCTGGGACCGGGACCGGGACCGGGACCGGGGGAGGGGGTGACAGCGGATACCGAGACGCGCGGTCTGTCCGGGTCCCGAAGATGGTCAACGTAGCGGGGCCAGGATCCACAGACCCCCGGGACCTGGACGTGCCCGAGGGCGCGTCGGCCAGCCAGGACCGGTTAAAGAGGCGGGGCTGTGCCGGGGACCGTGCCCGGTTTCTGGGGGTGAGAACGGGGCTGTCGGGTGGGATGGGGTTAGGTCCAGACGGGCCCTCGGCGCGGTCTCGGTGACCGGGAGAGAGTGGGGGGATGCACGCTCGGGTCTGGCCCTCGATACCCTCGGACCTCCCTCCCCGAATCCGGGCCCATTGAGAGGAGCGAGGGTCCCGTCTGCCCTCCCAGTCACCTCGTCCCCTCCATCGCCGCCCCGAGAGGCCCCGTGGGGGTGGGGGTAGTAACTGGGGCTGCAGACTGCGGGTGAGTCCGCTCCGAGCGGCCCGAGAAAGCTGTCTGGGCAAAGGGTCCCGAGGTGTCCCAGTCGGCGCCTCGGCAGAACGTGGGTGCTCAGGTCTGTCGCCTCAGATCAGTTATGAGAAGGGCCGGTAGGGTCTTTCCCCAGTGGGCCCCCTCCATGCCTTAACTCCCTCCTCACACACTCCTGTGCCACCATGCCTCCTCCTCCCCCATGGCTTTCTGTACAGTTGATGGGCAGGAGGCTTCTTCTCCAAGGCTCTGACCCCTGTCCACTGCCCCCTCATTCTCCGGGAAGATGCCCATCTCTGAGACACCACAGCTACCTGTTCTTCGAATCTGCTTGGCGAGGTTGCCAAGGCACGGATGCTGTTACTAACTGGGTGTAAATCTCCCTGTTGCAGAGAGGAGCTGCCGGGGGAGGCGAGGGCCATGGATGGCCGGAGCCAGCAGAGGCTGAGTGTGCGTGTCGGGTGAGCAGAGAGCAGATGGAGCCCTGCTGACTGCAGTATCTCCAGGTGGTTGGCGGAAGCAGGCGCCCTTGGGGCTTGTGCCGGTGAAGAGGGAGTGCCAGGGTGAGTTCCAGCGTCGCCTGCCTCCGCGGACCTCCATCCTGAACCGTGAGCTGCAGATATGGACAGTGTTCCCTCCGAGGGCTGGCGCACACCTCTGCTCACTACACCATGCAGGTGATGGAGGAGCAAGTCTGCGTCAAGGTGATGTACATCGCGATGGAACTGCTGATCGCCGTGCTGGCCGTGCTGGGTAACGTCCTCGTCTGCTGGGCCGTCTACCTGAACAGCAACCTGCAGAGCATCACCAACTTCTTCGTGGTCTCCCTGGCCGTGGCGGACATCGCCGTGGGCGTCCTGGCCATCCCCTTCGCCATCACCATCAGCACTGGTTTCTGCTCGCTCTTCTACGGCTGCCTCTTCATCGCCTGCTTCGTGGTGGTGCTGACCCAGAGCTCCATCTTCAGCCTGCTGGCCATTGCCGTCGACCGTTACATCTGCATCAAGATCCCCCTCAGGTAGGGAACACCGCGGGCTCTCGAAGGTGGGCCTGGGACTGTGTCGAGGGGGAGGTGCTCTCGGGGCTCCCAGGCAGACCCTTCAGCCCATCAGCTCTGCGCTCACTCTCAAAACAATCACACGGTTCCCTACTCCCCACCCTCAAAACAAGCAGCCAATTTACCCGTCTGGGAGGAAGCTGGAGGCCCACTCAGTCACAGTGAGACTGCACACGTACGGTGGGTTTGAACTCTGCCCATAGTTGAGGTGGATTGTGTACTGTAATGTTCAAACTGGACCGAAAGGCATCTGAAATAAACAGGGGTTGCAGAACCTTGCAGATGTGGAATTTAACTGACACACGAGTCACCTGGGTGGTCAGTGTCATCGACCGTCTATCCCCCCCCCCCCCCCCAACCAGTGCTGACCATCCTGCCTGCAGAGCTCGGGTCACGGAAATGAGCAGATTCTGATAGTTGGATGCGGGAGGAGGGCTGTGTGTCCAGTTTACTCCAGGGAGCACGCTGGATAAACAAGTTGTATTGATTGTCGTTTCCTGGTGAATCGGAAACTCTGGTGTTCAGGCACAGGATGGGCTGAAAGGGAGAGACAGAGTGTGGGAAGCTGTGTGTGTGAGAGAGCCCCTGAGAGAAAGAGGGCCATGCTGTGTTAGAGAGAGGTGGAGGTGCGGGGACAGAGAGAGCGTGTTTGCATCAATGTGTGTGAGAGAGGGGTACTGTGTGTATGTATGAGAGGGAGGGGGTGCAGAGTTTTGGAGAGAGAAACTACGGAATAGGCAGGGATGTAAAGAAGAGGGAGCCAGATGAGGGAGAGTGAAGGAGAAAGGGTGGAGGAGGAGGTATGAGAATGAGAGAGAGTGTGTCCTGTCCGAGGGAGTTACTCCTACTTGCAGGTAGAATCTGGGGGAAGATCATCCATAGGGAAAAGGAGATCAGTGTGAGAGGGCTGTTGATGGTCAGGAAGCCGAAGAGCCTGTCTGAAAGGGAGGTGACAGGAAAGAGAGAGGGGGGAGGAAACTGAGGCTGAAATGCAGCGGTAGGAGGGAATGATTTGGAGATCGAGGATGGGTAGACATGGGGAGGGGTGTAAACTGCTGATCTAACATTGCCAATGTCAAGAAGGAGAGAGGAGAGTGGACGTGCAGCGTGAAATCACATTTGTGTCGCAGCAGCTGTATAGTTTCTTGGCAAACGATTGGGCTTGGCAAATCTTGTAAAGACCTTACGGACGTGACTGATGGGTTAAATTCAGGGGCAGTCTGGTGCGACCGGGAAAGCTCTGAACGGGATCAGGGCCGGCTCGAGATGCAGAGGGTGCTGCTTCACCGTTTCAGGCAGGCGATCCACGGCCATTTATAAATGAAGTGGCAGAGCAGGTTTGGTTGTGACAATGTTGGGAATGGACAGGTTTAAGATACAATAGGGGGAACATGAAAGTGACTGACAGACTGGTGCAGGGGGCAGGGCTTCAGATTCTTGGATCATTGGGATCTCTTCTGGGGGAAGTATGACCTGTTCAAAAAGGACGGGTTACACCTGAACCCGAAGGGGACCAATATCCAGGTGGGAAGGTTTAATAGAGCTGTTAGGAAGGGTTTAAACTAATTTGGCAGGGGGATGGGAACTGGAATGATAGAGCGGACGAGAGGGAAATCAGAAATAGATCTAAGGTAGTGAGCAGTAAAATATCAGGAAGGACAGGCAGGTGATGGGGCAAATTTGCAGCCATTGGGATGAGTTGCAGTGCAATCAATGCAAAAAGTACCAAATACTGGACTTAAGGTGTTATACTTAAATACACACAGCATAAGGAATAAGGTGAATGATCTTGTCGTACAGCTACAGCTTGGCAGGTATGATATTGTGGCCATCACTGAGACGTGGCTAAAGGATGCATGTCTCTGGGAGCTGAACGTCCAAGGATACACGGTGAATCGGAAGGATAGGCAGGTAGGCAGAGGGGTGGCATGGCTTTATTGGTAAAAAATGATATTAAATCATTAGGAAGAGGTGACATAGGATCGGAAGGTGCCGAATCTTTCTGGGTTGAGCTAAGAAATCGCAGGAATGAAAGGACCCTGATGGCAGTTATCTACAGGTCTCCAAACAGCTGCAGTGATGTGGACTACAAATTACAACAGGAAATAGCAAAGGCTTGCCAGAAGGGCAGTGTTATGATAATTGTGGGGAATTTTAACATGCGAGGGGAGTGATCTGACGATGCTCCATGGGATCACGTGGTATTAGTAAAGTCCCCAGTGGCTCATGGGATGTCATACTGGAGCCACATTCCTTATCTCCTGCAGCCGAAGGTGACTCGACTTGTCTTCCAGGGAGGGAACGGTGTGGGAGAGCAGCTAACCAGCGTCCAGCCTCAATGCCTCTGACACCGCTTCCCCGCGACGCATGGGCCTGGTCTGTGTTGCAACCAAAGCCAAGCTGCATCTTTTCACTTGGTGTCACCAATGAGCTGGTCTTGCAGCACTTTTTATTGCGGAAAAGAAGCTTGTCTGGCAATCACAAGACAAACATTTCCAACTTTGGTTCAACCTGAAGAGGTCGCTGCAGCCAAGTGCCCTAACATCTTACTGGAGTCTCCTCTCATATCTGACTCCTTCTTCCTTTTGATATTAGTGAGACGTGTTCGTACTGGGGCTTGACGACATCTCAATGTACCACTGACCTCATCAGCATCCTGCCCACCTGAACTTGGGTATCATCTCATCCCTCCTGTAATCTCTTGCCGTTTTCTAACAGTCCCGTCTTGCCTTTCTGCACCGAGGTGACTGCCTGGCTTTGTTCCACTGACTCAGCTTGTCTGTACCCTCCCTTCCCCAGTGTCTCACCGTACCCTCCTTGTTGCCTACACTGATGCTATGCGTGTTGACCCTGACCACCATGTGTCAATCTACCAGCTCAACAACCTCCTCGCCTGGCCCCTCCTCACTGGTGCGTGGTCCCATGTCTTAAAACACAAATGCATCGCATCCCTCTTCCATTCTGCCAGTTACGTCCTCTTTGAGAGAAAGAAAATCAAGCAAAAATGTTTGGAACACATGAACATAAGAAATAGGAGCAGGAGTTGGCCATCCATCTCTGGAATCAACCTGGTGAACCTCCTCTGCACCACCTCCAAAGCCAGTATATCCTTTCTCAAGTAAGGAGACCAGAACTACACACCGGGTGAAGGGGAAAAAACTTAAAGGGAACATTGGGGGGAGGCTTCTTCACACAGAGAGTTGTAGGAGTGTGGAATGAGCTACCAGATGAAGTGGTAAATGTGGGCTCACTTTTAACATTTAAGAAAACAACAGTTTCTTCCCTCAAGCCATCAGACTCCTCAATACTCAGAGTCTAGACTGACATCTACATCGTTTATTATTATATTGTTTTTGTCCTCTACTGTGCCTATTGTCTTGTTTATTAATTATTGTACTACCCTGCACTGTTCTGTGCACTTTATGTAGTTCTGTGCAAGTCTGTAGTCTAGTGCAGTTTTTATGTTGTTTTATGTAGT